>NW_022900927.1:41081101-41115159 GCF_012274545.1 Fukomys damarensis
TGTGTGTGTGTGTGTGTGTGGTACCGGATATCGAACTTGGGATCTTGTGCTTGTGAGACAGGTGGCAGAACCACTGAGCCAAATCCCCAGCCCCAGGACAATGTAATTTTTAATAATGTAGGTAGTATCTGGTCCTTGAAGTTAGGAAGTTGTATCACAGTGTCTCTTCTTCATTCAGTGTCATGAGCCAATTATTGTTATGACCAATGTTCATATGACCGTGGTTTGTCCTGGGTCTATAAGAAGATTCTCTGTAAAAGGGTGCTGGGGTTGTTATAGGTGACACTGGGTAGCTAATTCTTTCATTCAAGGAAAAACTGTTGGATCTTGATCAGGAGTTTAGTGGAATGTAAAGTAGTTTACTAGAATGTAAATACAGCATTAAAATTCATAAACACAAGATGTTTACCGTTCCATTTTCTTACATGTTATGTAAAAATCAAGAGATTTTAACAGGATTTACTGCTTTCATCGTCAAGCATTTTGAACTTCATTGCCACTGTACTTGTTTTCCCTTGCTTGGAAGAGGTAGAACTATACATGTTAACATGAAATGTTTTGCTGCCACAAGTCTGATGTATAAAGAAGTTGCTCAAAAATTGTTTGATTATGCTGTAAGTTAACAAGAAATACTTTCAGGTGGCTTGTGGTATAAGCTTTGCCTAACTATAGAAATGTCTTTAGAGTTGTGGAAGATGTATTTTTGTGGAAGATGATGAGAAGTAAATACTGAACATCTATAGTTACAAAGAGAATTTATATTAGTCCTGTGATATATTTTCACATAGTCTTTCAATCAAGTACTGTCAGGTGGCATGGGATGGCATTTAAGGTGCAGGAGCGAGGCAGTGTGGAATTATAGGCCACCTGAGCCCACCTGAGATTAAACTCTGGCTCATTAACATTAGTTTTTGTTCCTCATTTTTTTTCAGCTATAAAATGGAGCTACGCAATAATATCTTTCCTCATACAGTTATAGTGAAGTTAACATGTATAGGGCATGTGTAGAATAATGCCGTGTGCTCATATATTAAACAGATCTGAGTGTTAGCCTTTATTGTTAACATTATGTTTTCATTACATTTTCAGTTCTTGAATGCCAGAAAAATAAAACTGAACCAATCTTGAGTAACCATACAATAGGAAAAAATTTCTTTTGAAAGTTCTCAAATTCTTTTGGGAACAATCTCTCTGTAGTGCTTAGAAGGAGCTTGCTTTTAGCAATTCCTCATTATGATGAGAAACTCTTCCCCCTTAAATCAATTCAAGGTTTTTGATTGAGGGGACCATTTCTCTCCATCATTTTAGAATATTCTAAATGCTTAGAATTGAGTTGAGTCATTTTTATGTTTTCTGGCATAATTAACCTTTTAGAAATAACTTTCAATGGCAAAATCTTGTTTTGATGCACGAAGACTAATTGTATAGGATATTACTTCACACACTTCCTGGCGCATTGTTACCTTAGTTGTCCCACATTAATAGAAAGCTGGCATCATCTCTGACAACTGACAACTGGTCTGAAAAGAGTTAACAGTTGTAAAATTTGGCCAGTGTTTTCTTTTTAATTAGTAAGCATTGCATGATGTTTATAAGAGGTCCTCTCTGTTGTTCTACTTCTGGAGTTGGTGATTACATTTTCTTGAAACAATATTAGGTTTTTGAATGTTAAGATGATGAAAAGGACATACACTTAGCTCGAACCTGTAAGGACTGAGAATAATCACTGTAAAATGTGTAAATTCTCCAGTATGCTGTGTCACTGTAATGGCCCTTGGGCCACAACAACATACTATAGATTATCATGGGAGGGAATATATAAATTCTCTCTGTCCAGGAAGTAAGAGGTGAGTTGCTGTTAAATAAGATACAAATAGAGAATAAGTAGGAGTTTTCTGGCTTGTGTACTCAATGGAGGAGTGAAATATTTCAGTCAGAAGTTAATTTTTGCTCTTTCTTCTATAGCAAAAATCTAAGAGGTCTATAAAAAAGAAGAAGCAGCTCTATTTTTACCATACCCTCCTGCTCCGTGTAACTCCCTATAGAAGTAAGGAGATCATTAAAATTATACATCTTATCTTTTCCACATGCCATCTGTTTCTCTGGGGAGAAGGACGTGAGAAGCCAGGAAAGACATGAAAATAACCATGATTAGCTTACATCTTGAATTAATATACATGTAAAATAAACATCATGATTTTTAAAGTTTATTTTTGCAATTCTAATTTATGATGGGCCGTGAATATTAGTTTCAAGCTATTTGTTTGTTTGTTTGTGGTTCTGAGGATCAAATACAAGGGCCTTGCACATATTAGGCAAATGTTCTACCACTGAGCCACAATCCCATACTCTCAAGTCAATTTTTTAAAAATTGGCTAAGTGTATGTGGGAGATCTTTATGATTTGGTAAATGTATACTTTCGGCAGTTTGCAATATTCTCTCAAGGAAGAAACTAGAATTTTTAAAGTAGTTATTTGTGTTGCAGTTACACTTTTTTTTTAAACGTGTGAAGTGCTTAATCATTTCTGGTCCTGTTTTTAGTCTTGCATCCACTGGAATAACTGGAAGAATTCTTGTTGATATCCCATAGGGCAAATAACATGGCAATTTCTTTTTTTTTTTAATTTTATCAGTACATTTTAGGTATACAATATAATGACATTCATCATTGGAGATTTGTACCTTTACATAATCTATCTTGGTTCTTATTTTTCCTCCCTTCCCCTGCCATCCTTTCAATCCTTCCATCTCCTCCCTATTTTTACAAAGGTTTCTTTTCCATTTTTTAAAATTTTCTCATATTAATTCCATTCCCCTTTCCTTTCCCTTATCCCTCCCACTTCCCTTCCACTTTGCACCTTTTCTTCCTATTTCACATTGTCTATTACACATTTTCATCCTTATTTATACTTTCAGTTTCTCACACCAGAGAAATTATTTGGTATTTACATGTGTGTTCTATTTATTTCACTTAAGAGAATTGCCTCAATGTGCATCCATTTAGCTATAAATGCCTCTAATTTCTCGTTCTTTATTGCTGAGTAGTAATTCATTAAAAAAACACCCCACATTTTCCTTATCTGGTCTCCAGTTGATGGGCGATTGGGCTGTTTCCAAGTTTTACTTATTACAAACTGTGCTGCTATGAACATGGGTGTGCACATATCACTGTAGTATGATTCTTTAAATTCTTTTGGGAAGATACCCAGCAGAGGAAAATCTGGATCAAATGGGACTTCCAATCCTAGTTCTTTAAGGTATCTCCATAATGATTTCCACAGTGGTTGCACCAATCTGCACTCTCAAGTGACAACAGGGGAGAAGGGTTCGTTTTTCCCCCACAGCCCTGTCATCATTTGTTATTGGTTGATTTCATGATTAGCAGCCATTCTTTTTGGGGTGAGGTGGAATCTTAGCATTGCTTTCATTGTGTCTCTTGAATGACCAGTGATGTGGAACATTTATTCATGTTTATTTGCCATTTCTGCTTCTTTGTCTGAGAAATGACTGTTAACTTCAGATGCCCATTTTTGGATTGGGTCTTTAAATTTGAGATGTCTGATTTTTAAAATTCTTTATGTATTCTAGATAGTAGACCTTTGTCTAAGGAACAGCCATGGCAATTTCTTTTCCATTACTCACAACATATAGCAGCAGTGGGTCCTAGTGATATTCAGCAAATACTTGTTAGCTAATCAGTAATACTTTCCTACTTTTCCTAGGGAAATGGGGATTACTATTACTTTAAAGTGGATTATGAGTGCACTAATCTTGCTTTTGCCACTTACTAGCTACGTGGCCTTGGAGGTGGTAAGAGTACCTACCTATACTGAGACTTAAATATATGTAAATAACTTACAAAGAGCCTGACCCAGAAGGACCATATTAGTGTTAGCTTTTATTAAAAGCTTTTAAAATATGAGTTTGTGATAGTCCTTTACTTTCAGAGGTGTGAAACTATTTGGAACTTGACAAGCTATCTGGAAATGAGACTGCTTATATTATTTAGACAAGTTTGGAGCTTTTTGCACTGCTTTTATTTCCCTTCACCTTGGACTCTATCGTAGCTGTTTCCTTAAAGATTTTACTCTCTGAAAAGCTAATAATTTTATGTCTAGAGAAGACAGATTAAGTTACAGACAGGTTCCTCTCTATTTTCATCAGATTGTCTCAGTACTATATTGGAGATAAGAAGTTTCTATTGGGTTGATTACGACCCTTGATAATACCAGTGGGTAGTGGGTTTTGACTTTAAGATTATATTGTTTTTGATGGGAAGGGAGTTTAGTGTTTTCTTAGCTAATTTATTACATATAATTTATTATATATAAGAACAATGTAACTTGCTCTTGTTCTTGTTAAGCATTTTCAGACTACTTTTTATCTTTCTTGATTATCTCAGAAGCATTCTGGATTTACTAAATGTGATAACATTGAAGCAAATACTGCAGAAAACCATCACTGTGTTACCTTCTATGAGTTTATAAGTCATTAGTTATATACTTAAAACTTGATCTTTTAGACTGAAAAATTAACTTTTTTCCTACATTAGATCTACACATATTTGAAAGACTTGGTTCTGCTATTTTAGAAATGCATTTATTCAGATCCATTATAAGAACTAGAGTTTGTAGGCTTTTCTCTTTAACTCCAGGGAAATTTGCCTAACTTTACAACTCATCTACAATTCCAAGTTATCAATTAGCTGTCAGGTTTGGTGCTTTAGAAATCAAATAGCTTCTAAAATCCAACTCTAAATCTCTGCAGACTTCTTTCTAACCACATCTGAATCATGGCCCACTGTTGTAAAGTGCTGAATTAAATCAACCAGATACAATTTCTGACTCTGCTCCTCACTGTCAGAATGAAACTTCTAGTGGATCAATTAGGGACTGTATTGATTTTTTTAAAAAGGCTCTCATCCTAGATAGAACTTATAAACCCCAAGAGTATCTCTGTATATTTATGTACACACTAACTCAGGTGCCCACTCCCTGCCCCTCCGCATGCCCACCCCTGCCTTTGCCAGCATGGTGCTTGAGTATAATACCCAGTGAACTATGTTCTGTTTTTTAAGTGGGCCACCCATGAGTATTCATTGCTTAATGCAAGCAGGAAATGCAGGCTCCATATTTAGAGTGTTTTGTTTTGAGAGATGCATTTTCAATATTAAAGACTATAAAAGTTTTTAAATAAATCTGCCTTGCTGATTTAGGATGATCTGTATTCATTGTTTTCTGTTTTGAGTAAATCAACTCAATAGGAATTTTAGGTTGTATATAATCTCAATTTAAACATTCTTTGTTCTATGATAGTACTTAATAAAAACTCCTTCAAAAGCCTTAACAATCCAATGAGATTTTAAAATATTTGAAGTAGACTTTATTTAGAAAAAAAATTGCATAAAATGTATACTACCATGGGCTTAGATTCCATATCATTTTTATTTCAAGGGTGGTACTTTTCCCGTATGAGTTCTGGATTTATGTAATGTGACTATTTTTATATTGAACTAGCAAAGCTCAAATATACAAATAATTATTGCTTTGAAATAATCACCACATGAGAGATTATAAAATGATTCAATAAAAGTAAGAATTGTAAAGATCTGAATTATAAGATGAATCCTAAAGGAGGTCAAAGTGATAGGGCATTTCAGAATAATAAGTGAAGTTCAAGCAATATTGCAGACTATAATCGAGCAATTGAGTTTCACCAAATGAGTTTTATGTGGTGATTTGTGGCTAAAAGGTTATTTAGGGTTAGTTAGGTGTGTGACTTTCCACTGGAGGCAATACTCTCACACTAACAACTACCCTAACACTCTCAGTGACATTTGGCGACCTCTAGAGACATTTTTGGTTTTTACAGCAGGAAGATGTGAGGTGGTCCTGCATGACATCTTGTTGATAGGACCGTGTTGTTCCCAAACACTGTGCAATGCATAGGACCATCTAGGCAACAAAGAATTATCTGGTTTAAATGTTGGTTAATTGAGGTAAGGTCAGGAAACCCTGGAAAAGAGTAAGAAGTTCTGAGAAGATCTATTCAAGGAGATAGAATGCAGGGCCATGGGGCGAAGGAGCCATCAAGTTTTTGATTTAAGGAATAAGTGGTTATGCTCACTAGAAGTAAGTCCAAGCTTGTTATCTGTACTTTAAATTTAATTTTACAAGTTCCTTGGATACAAAACTCCAAACTGTTACTTTATTTTTGTGGGAAACACAAAATCGCCTTGTGGAGTTTTCTTTAGAATATCTTATAGGGAAGAGATAGATCTTGAAAGGCACTGAATCCTTATAGGCAGATCCTTGCTAGGTATGTGAGACAATGAGAATTCAGCTGCCAGAAAGATGGAATTGCACAGCAAATGAAGCTTCTTTCACCTAAATGACTTGGGAGGCCTCCTGTTGCGCCCAGCAGAGCTGAAAGGCCACAGTCAAGCTGCCCATGCCTATAAATCACCAAGATGCTTTACAGCAAGGCCAGCTTGTGCTGAAGTGATCGATGGCCCACAGCATCAATGAGACATTCATCACCATGATGAGAAGTGAATGCTGCCAAGGGTCATGAGGATTCTGGATGGATCTGACTACTCTCAATTTTGAATAGATTCAACCAGTGAAATTTTCACACCCCTAGCCGCATTTTCACCTTTCAGCTGCATGAGATTTCAGGTCAAAGGAAGTATAGATGGTGAAGTTTCTAAGTGAGCATCTGCTACTTTAGTAATCATCATTTTCCCGTTGCTTTTTCTTCTCATTTATATAATGTTCTTTTTATTCTCCCTTGAGCTTCATGTAATAAAACCTGATTTTCTTTCTTCATTGCTGTTTCATGTATTTCCCTGTAAGATATTTTCATGTGAGAAAATTATACATCAGTAATATGTGTCTTTTGCTTTAATATAGTAGCAGGAAGTGAGATATACCTGCCAGGTGATGCCAGGTTCTTTTTGATGTTGTGCTCGATATTGGGTTTAGGAATGTGTTGCTGAGCCTAAGCAATGTCTATCTGAGTGTACGATAAGGGAAATATGTGATGACATGATACAAGCTTCTCGCAGTCTGAACCTGTATGCTTTCACTTCTCTGGGACTGGCTTCTATGTACTCTAAATAAAATTACACATCTGCTATAGTTATAAACTACCTTGAGGAGCAAGGAAAAGCAAGCCATATAGATTGCTTCAAACTAATTCAATTCTGAAAAAAAGCCATCCTACCAAAATTTTGTTATTTATTTTTCGCAAACATATGTCAGAGAGTGCCTATTTCCTGAAGCATATTCATTAGCTCCAGGGCTATGGAGATCATCATCTTTTATTAATAATCTTAGTTTTCTGGCTTTTTTTCAAACCTAGCCAGATCTATGCTCTGGACTAATACTCATTTGCAAGAGTATGTAAGTCTATTTTTAATCTATTTTATTATTTCATCAGTCTAAGAGAAAAACTGTGGCCATTATTCAGGAAGATATTTAAGCCTTTTTGATTGGAGTTTTATTCAAGAAAACCACAAATGACTTAGAAAATCAGGGGATGGAGAGATTTTTAAAAATTTTCTGCATCAACTCAACAAAAATACATTGTAAATGCCAAACATTAAATGTGAGAGAGTGTAGTTAAATCTAAATTTAGCCATTAAAATAAGGATGATTCCTGAATTTTACTTTTCTTTCTTATTGAATACATAGCTGTGGTTACTCAATATCCTTTGGCTGTCAATGTTTACTGCTGATTGAATATTTTTCTTAGTAGTGTGGCCATGGCATGGCCCTTACATTCTGAATATGCAATATAAATATTGACATACACTTCCATAATTTTATGGCTAGGCTATTTTTATTTTATAATTCAATAAATTTAAATTAATGGTTTAGACAAAAAGAAAATGTAGCCAGTTAGAAATTTATAGGCCCATAGTTACCTGGAAAACTCAAGGAAGAAGGTATGTACATTATATAGCCACTTTGAAATGATGGTTTTTACTTTGAGTATGATTGAAAATGATATAACTTGATTTTAACAGTGTAGTTTTGCTATAAGAATATTTATCAAAAAATAAAGTAAAATGTGCATAGGAAAAATCTTAATCATCCAGAGGGCTAGAGTAATTTTGATGACAATATTTGTTCAAATATTGCTGAAGAACACTTTCTGAATTTTGTGGCAGTAGACATGTGACAGCAAAATAGCTCCGAGGTCATATTAAATAAGGTTAATGTGTTTGATTAGTAAATTCCTTGACTTCTATCTGCTTTGGAAATTTTTATGCTATATACTACTGAAAATAATATTTATAACTAACCATATAAGAGGTTAAGGATTTGAACTTGAATGTAGTCTAAAATTATAAAATAATTTTTATCTTAGCTTAATTCATGTTTATGGGCCTTCCTTACAAAAGTGCATAGCTGGGCCGGGGATTTAGCTCAATGGTTTGGTGGCCTACCTGGCAAGTGCTAGGACCCGAGTTCAATCCCCGGTACAAAAAAAAAAAAAAAAAAAAAAAAAAAAAAAAAAACCACAAAAAAACAAACAAAAGTGCATAGCCAAAAGAATTGCACTGTATATTTTTTCCTATTGAATTTAACTTTGGGTTCTAACACTTAGAATTCTGGGTGAGATCTATATACTTACACTATGTTGGCCTGTGTCACTTATTTTACTTTAAAATTTTTATTTTCATCAGTACATGTTTATAGTACATGATGATTATATTTATCATGGGGAGTTGGTACATGTACATAACACATCTTAATTCTTTTTATGTCCCCTTTCTCTCCTCCCTTCATCTCTTAGTTGCTTTCTCCTTTGTAAAAATCTATCTCCTTGTTTCCTGCTGTCTTTTATTTTGCTCTTTAATTTATTTGTACTGTGTGTTTCTCATATGAGAGAAAGCATGCAATATTTAAGTTTGTATCTGTTTTATTTCACTTAACATGGTCACAAAGAGCATCCGTTTTCCTACAAATGACTCAAATAGTAAGATGATCCAGAGATCTTAGACAACATTGTTATCTACACAATCTTCTATGCATCTTGTAGGATTCATTAAATGAAAACAAAATGTTAGGCAATTCATGCCTGTTCAGACACAATAACTTTGTTATAGAGCTGTAAATTGTCAGTATCTCTTAATTAGCATTCTATCTTTGATAAATAATCGACCCTCCTATCTAATCACTTACTAAATGTTTGAATGTTTGATGAAATTTCAGTTTAAATGAAGATTTTGCTCTTAAATGAGCTTAATTTATCTTTGATGCATACTTAATGTTTTATTAGGAGGAAAACATTAATTTCTTCCTCTATAATCAGTTTTATAACTAATTTGTATAAAAAAAATCAAGAAATTACAATTCCTATTAATGGCAATACTACAGGTGTCAGAAAACTGGAGCTTTGACCATGAATAATGAAAATAATCATTTTTTAAATTCTAACACTGTGCACATTAAATACAAAATAAAAATGTTTTAGCATATTTTAATTGCACTTTAATATTACCAGGCTTAATCATTGTTTTTAGCTTAACTTTCTTTGAGCCCATACTTTGACTTTGTCTCTTTCCCTGTGGCCAGCCACCATTTAGAGTTGACCTACATCCCCTTTCACAGGTATGGATGTTAAAATACCTGTATATTAACTGTATTTCTGTAGTCAGAAATTTAGTTCTTCTATGGGCCATGGTGGTTCTCTATTTAGAATTTTAGTGCGTTAGGCTGTAGTTTTTGCTAGGTCTGAGAATGAATCCATTTTTATGCTCATTCTTGCTATTAGCTGAATTTAGTCACTTGCATATATAGGACAGAGGTCACTATTCCTTTGCTGGCAGTTGTAGGATGGAGGTCATTGTTCCTTCTCTGTGTGCAAGTCAGGGCATTCTTTGGGGTTGGTCTCTGTTTACATTCTTTCACTTGCTTCTTCTGTGTCTGTCTTCCTCTCCCCTTAGCAACAGTGGGTCAGATTCCTCTCACCCTTCATGTCTTTCCAGCTTTCTTCCTACCATACCTCCAACTCCATCAAGAGAAAGTTTTTCATAGCTCGAGACAGAGAAAGTTCTTCTATGATTAAACCCGGCCTACCTGGGTAACCCAGGAAAATGTCACTACTATAAGGCTTTCAACCTTCCCCATATCTTCAAACTCTTCTTTGCCACACAGTATTCACAGGTTCCTGTAACAAAGGGATAGGCATGTTTCAGTTGTCATTCTGCCACTTACAATGACTATAAATGCCAACTAAAGTACTGTACTATTCCAAGTCCTCTTTAGTTCCTCTCTTATCCAGTTGATGATCCATCTTCCTGTTTGCTAGTCGGATATCTTGGACTATGAAATCAAATCTCTTTCAGCTGTGTAAACCCTGAAAGTTTGAGACTACCTCTTATCTTCCTTTCCTTAATGATCTTTTCTTCTTCCTCCCTCGTATCATTTTATTTTTGCTTTAACCTTTTTGTTTATTTATTTTTGTATCTTCTGTCTCACTCTCCATTGCTGTCTTTTTCTGCAGTGTTCACATGCAACCTTTTACTAGCAACATAATCTTTTTCACATCTTATTTAATTATAATTCCTAACTAATGAAGTTATTTTTAATCTTTGGTCCAGCCAAAGTATATTTTATTTCGGGAATATTACTAAGTTTGATGATGCACTAACCCCCTGGACTGAACTGTGTAGAATACAGGGTGTACACATGTCACCTAAAATTGTTTTGATTCTGAAACCATCTGACCTCATTCATATTTGGTAATGACAGTTCCCTGGGTAAGATAGCTCTGTATTCACATAATATGCCACATAGTTTTATGACCTTTCCCTCTCTAAGTTGCTCGATATCAAATACTTGTTTAAAATTTAAGTGAATTATGTTTTGTTCAATATATTTTTGGAAACTGCCCACCCATTGTGCTAATGACATACATCATGTTGAGAAGTGATATAACAAAGCTAGCTAGAGAAATATAGACTCCAAGAATGTGTTGCCAACAGTATTGACAAGCAAAATATGCATTATCCAAGCAGGAAGGAGACCTCTTTCTTTCAAGGATATGCTTGGTTTTCACTTAACAATAGATTCTGGGCCTTGTTCCAGAATTTAAATTTACAGTGTTGATAGCAATACATGAATCTAAAAGTTGGAAGATTATGCTAACCATGGTGGGTTCCCATAAGATGCACTGACCCTCTCCTGTGCTGGATACAAATTGTGATGGTAAAATTTACTGTGTATATTTAGCAGCCTTGCTAATTTCCTAATTTGTTAAAAAAGTGCTTCTTAAAAGCTCAGTTTATATACAATTTTGCTACTACTAATACTTTATTTACTTGATTTTTTAAAAGGCTAAAGAGAAAGCTTCAAAATAAACTGACTGCTGATTTGCAAATGGTTAATTTGAAGGAAAGTAATTGCATTTATTTTCTGGCATTTTTACATCATTAATATTTAAACCAAGAACCTCATATACTGGAGGAGCTGTGAGAGTATTGACATATAGTTAAATGTCTCCCAGAATAAGAGGCTATTGATGTGTGAAAATTCCCTGCCCCTAGCCCTACTCCTTTTGGAGTTTTAATCAGATAAGCCCCAGGTAGTTCTGTTAGCAATAAGCTTCAGGCACATATATTTCTATCAGGAGCTATTTGGATCTGGCTCAGAGAACCTTGTGTGGGTGCTCTGAAGGGTATGTTAAGAGGATGAAAATGGCTCTGTGAGCTTGTAGTTGTTCTTTATTTATTGTTCTCCCTGACTCTTACTCTTCTTTATGGTTCTCCCTGTAATCCCCAGAGTTCCAGGTAGGTGGGGTGGGGGGTGGTAGTGGCAATTTTGCTGTTGTTGCTATGGCTTTTAATATATTCTCACTGATTTTTGAGTCTAAAAATAACCTTATTTAGATAACAAGTACACATTTAAATTAAAATATTCACACAGTGGTCAATGATTATTGTCTACAATATGTCCAATTCAACTTTATCATAAAGTTCTGTAATAGACTTGCAAATGATTTCATATTCTGATTTTTTTCTTTTTCTGCTACATTTTCTCTCCCACATCAGGTAAATAGTTGGCAAAAGGAATAAATATTTTTCTGTTTACACAACACATCACTTCTTTTAGACGGAACCTCTTGGTAATGGAAATTTTACTATATTCTATAGCCATCATGAGTTAAATACCTTCTAATATTTCAGAGTTCTTTGAATCACAATCATCTAATTCCTTGTAAAAGTGGTTCATTTTTTCACCTATTTGTTTAAACACACTAAGTTTATCACTTCCTTGTTTTCATTTAAAATATTTTATCACTTAAGTTTTACAATTATTGTAAGGGATAGGTAAAAATTATAGTTCTGGTATCCTAAAATTTCATTAGCCTTCAGATTGCTAGATCACTTTTAGCCTGTTTTTAATGTAACACTTATACAGTTGTGACCTTTTTTCTTCAATTTTTGAAAATAAAAAAATATTCCCTAATCCAGCAGTTCTTAAGGTTTGGTCTGGAAACTCTTAGAGGTTCCCAAAATCTTTCTGGGATCTATGAAATCTGACAAATGCAACGAGACTGGAATTAACTTTATAGACTTTAGTGAGAACAGTCTATCTCAACAGAATCTACCTGGATTGTATAAAACCAGATAGTCAACAGATTTATAAAGATGTAGATCAATGTCACTCTTCCTCTCTAAAAATTTGTTTTTGAAGAAAATTTAACATTAGATACTGCAACCTACATGCTTAATTTTTAACATGTAGTGACTGTAGTATTGCTATTTAAAATATATTGCTGAATATTTAAAATTAGATATTAGCTTTAGTTCCTCAAGGAAATTATTGTGTAGATATAACCTATGTAAACAAAGGTTATCTTGGCCTTCAGTACATTTTAAAAGTTTGCAGGAATTTTAAGATGGAAAACTGAGAAGAAACTACACTCCTTTTGTAACATAACTTAAACTTGCCTTTTCCTGGATGCTTTGCTTTCAGCTGCAGCAGTTGAGTACTGGAGACTATATTAGTGTTTTCAATTTTGTTTCTGATATTAAATGAGAAAACAGTATTGTTTTCTGATATGTTTCCAGGGACATTTGACTGATTAAAAGGGTGTTGGTTGGGGTTGAGAGGTTGCTGCAGAGTGTAAACTGGTGAAATCATCAAAAAGTAAAAGAAGCACAGCCACCATCCACCTTTACCAAATATAATTTTAAAAAAATATTTACTTCAAATATTCTTTAAACCAGAATACTCTCTTATTCTTAAAGGGAATCATGTCTTGAGTTCGGTGCCTATCATAATTATGCATATTTTATTCTCCTTCTGTTATATACATTTATATTATAAAGACACATATTTAATATTTTGGAGTGTTTCAAACTTCAATTTAAAAGTTAAATGAAATTTTTTTCATTCAATATGTTTCAGAGATATATTCATATTAGCACTTGTAATTTATTTTTTTTATGATAAGCTCTCTGTGATGATGGACATTTAGTATTTCTGGCTTTATGGCTTTCATAAAGTACTGAAATAACCAATTTTGAAGAAGTTTGCTTGTGTACATACGTGAGATTTTTCTCTAGGTTCTACATGTAAGAGTGGAATTTCTAGTTAAGGTTACAGTCACCTTTGACACAAATATACAATGTTAAGCATACAAAAACCAAGACACATGCACTGAACAGTAAACACACAGCAGCACAACTGTGACAGTGTGGCAGACATGTGAGCTACTTGTGTGATTTATTTGCATCTACAAATATTCATAATGCGATGTTCCTTAGTTATCTGTGAATGTTCACAACTTGAATGTTGGTAAGTTGGGACTTAACAGCATCATATTAGTTTCCTATTGTGACTACCAGAAAGATTTACAAGCTCAGTGGTTTAAAACAACACAGATTTGTTATATTACAGTTCTAGAAATCGGAATTTTGTTCTCTCTGGACCATAAAAATCAAGGTATGGTCTGGGCCCTTGCCGTTCCTGTTAGAGTTTGGAAATGTAATATCCCCACCTCTTTCAGCTTCTAGATGCCACCTGATTGCCTTAGCTTGTGATCTCTCTATTTTCAGAGCCAGCAGCATAGCTTCTCTAGCCTCCCTTTGGCTCTGGTCTCCCTACCCTTTTTACTCTTACAAGGATCCTTGTAATTACATCAGGTCTATATAAAAATATGTACATATTTTTAGAAGTATTACAGTCATACATGATTATAGCAAGAATCTTGTTGCCTTTTGGTTTTATTTAGCAGGTACTTTTTTCTTGAGCTACCTGATTTCATGTATTGTTTGCATAATTTCTATAGCTCTTCCCATAGTCTCTTACCTGAGTTTCCTTCCTTTGGTATCATATGTCATTTGCCCAATCTATATGTGGTCCAGAAATTAGACTCATTTCTCCCAAAAATCCTTTGAGAAAATCTCCCTAAAGATACTCCTAGAGGATTTCATAACCTCTCTTCATCCATAGATCTCCTTGAGAATTTGAAGATACCATAGACCCAGACTCCAATTTCCCTATACATAGTTTAAATCTTCCAAATAAAAATACCTGATTTGGAGAATAAAGATTAAACTGTTTATCTTACACAGGGAACCAGGGTGCCCTTTGTGATCTGACCCCTAGGTACTTGCCTCTCCAGATTAACTTCCTACTATTATAACTTGCATAAATATTCTACTACTTGAAATTCTTTAAACATACTGTGCTCTTATCACTTTAAGTTAGCTTTGAGATTCTAGCTGTGGGAACTTGACATCTATTTCTTGATGTCTAATATGCATTTTAATTGTTTGTGCCCTTGCAAATGCTTTAGAGAGCTTTCTGTGATTCTTTAAAAAAATTTTGGTCTTAAGTATCACTCTCAGCTTTAAATAGTTATTGTGAATGAACACATCTCTTGGTAAGGGAAGACTATTGATTCTATAACATGTAAAAACTTTGGGATGGTTATTTGCTTTTAAAAAATCCGTTTTTTCTTTTGGTGCCAGGGATCAAACTCAGGTCCTGTGCTTACGAGAAAGCAGTGGCACCACTGAGCTAAATCCCTGGCCCAAAATAATCCTGCTTCTTGATTCCTTACAGAATTCTACTCACACCTTTCTGTGTGCCTGACAGTGGGATAAGTGAGAGCCTGGGTATTTTGTGGTGATTAAAATGGGTTTATAACCAGATGAGCAGTATTGATCATCAATCTCATAGTTACATGTTTTAGAAAATGCATTGAACACTGGTTTGATACAACTGTCTTGGTCTGTTTTATGTTGCTATCACAGAATACTGTAGACAGGGTAATTTATGAAGAAAAGCTTATTTAGTTCATTAGCCTAAAGGCAGAGAAGTAAACTGTTTGGCTTTTGGTGAGGGTCTTCTTGCTGCATAATAAAACAGTAGACAGGCCAGAGGGTGACAACATGAGAGAACCAAGGAAACAGAACTTGATTTTATAGTAACCTACTCTCCTGAGTGTAAACTCACTCTTGTGAGAATGATATTAATTCTTTCATAAGGGTACAGATGTTCTGCCCCAAACACATATCATTAAGTTGCAACTCCCAACTTTGATACAGGGAATTAAGTTTCCAACATATGAACTTTTGTGGGTTGTCTCAAACCATCGCAAGGGATTATTTTTTTGAGACCCATGTAACCAGCAGTCTGTTCTCATCATGTATGCTTCAGTCTGGTATGTAGAACCATTTTTCTGTGTCTGTGGCTACCTTGGCCATGGCCTTTTTTAAAAAAGAATTTTTTCCTCATTGAGTTTACTGGTACATTTTAGGTATACTGCCCTCCCTTCACCCCTCCTCCCCTCCCCATTTACAAAGACTTTATTTCCATTTTTTCATTTTCTCCTATTTGTTTCCTTTCCTTTATTACCTTGCCCCTACCCTTCCCACTTTCCCTACACCTTCAACCCTTTTCTTCCTATTTCACATTGTCAGTTATCTCATTAGGATCTTATGTAGTTTGTTCACACTGGTATTTACATAAGTGTGACTTCTTTATTTCACTTAGGAGTACATCCTCAATATCTATCCATTTTCCTATGAACGAACCTAATTTCTCATTCTTTATGGCTGAGTAATTTTCCATTTATTAGAAAAACCACATCTTTGTCCAGTTTCCAACAGCAAATGGGCTGTTTCCAAGTTTTAGCTATTACAAACTGTGCCGCTATAAACGTGGGTGTGCATATCGTGTCCTTCTTTTTGAGTTGTCTTTTCCTTAGAATATTTTCTATCATAAGAAAATGGCTGCCTGGCCCTACCCCACACAATGTATATCTGTGGTGCAAACCTATGGCACACGTGTTACTTGTTTTTCTTTTAAGACAAAAACTGTTAATGTAGGAGTTGTTTTTTCTAAACTAAAATCTCAGTACTCAGGTTTAATTGCAGCATTGGCGCTTTGTGATAAGTGAGTGTATTTTGGGCTGCAGTTTGGGTACTCATCTTACAAGCCATCGCTGCCCTATATAATACTATCTTAAATTACAGAGTATATCTTTTCTCATCCCTAGAACAGGAGCCTTGGGATTAAGTTTGTTTAGAGCAGTGAAGACCATATGCCAATCCCTGTCTTGGAGAATCTCATGTGCTGTATGGCATATGTCAGGATCACTACTCATCAACAAAACAGTGATCTTTTAATATACAAATAGAGCACGTGAAAAGCTTAATGTCTGGTCAAAAATGCTTGACATATCGAGCAACATAGATTCTTTTCTTGTTGTTGTTTTTTTTGAGACACTATGTAGTTGAGACTGACCTGGAATTCACTGTGTAGCCCAGGCTGGTCTCGAACTCACAGCGATCCTTCTGCCTCAGCCTCCCGAGTGCTGGGATTACAGGTGTGCGCCACGACACCCAGCTGAGGAACATAGATTCTTCATACAGTGTTTCTGGATTTGTAACATTTAGATAAATGTTTGATTGAACAAAGAAGTAAATGAATAGTTCAAGACCCTCTATTTTGTGGCACAACCTTTATTTTCTCATCTAAAAAGTGGGCATTATCATATCATATTTACCCCAGAGTGTTGTGAATGCCAGGAGATGTGAAAAATCTGATATGCTTTCCTACTTGAAGGCTAATCAGTTGGCTTTCCACAATTCATTTCTCCTGGCAAGAGACAAAGACTTCTTGATCAAGTACAAAGGACTTTATCAGACCAATAGCAATAGCCGGATAACTAGCAGTCCGCCCTGGTTCTCAGGACTCCTGGATGATGAGGAGAAGTGTGAGTGATACCTTCACATTCAGTAGCTTGCTTTCTAGAGAAGGAACCCTAGCCAACATTAGGGAAACTGAATCTCTTCTGATAATATACTCTAAGAAAACATACCTGGCCTTTGCTCTGGACGGAAACATTACAACACTGGACAGTAAACAAACCTGCCTTTTGTTTCACAGAGACATGCTGTTTCTGTCTTTCCAGGCTATGTTTTTTTTCACAAACATATGGGAGAAGATAGTTCAGAACAAAGACAGTTAGTGCTTCTCTTTTCAATATACGTACAATTGCTAGGAATCCTTGGGAAATTATCTTCCAGTACTATCCATACCTTGTTTTTACACTATCGTGGCTTCTGGAGAATTTCCCCATGAGTATGTCTTTCCATTGGGCACTGTAATTAATCTGGCTGGCAGAAGCTGAACGAAATCTGTTTAATTTCTCTCATACAGTATTTAATTAAGGCTTTTAGAAATAAGATTCCAAGTGGCATGATGAAGCTAACTTCATCCCCCAGGGTTCCAACCATGTGTTCAGGATCCCAAACCTAGCTAACTAAACAAATCCCCTAAATATCAAGCTCTGTCTTAGAAAACCTGATGGCTCTTCCTCAAGTTTCTGTGATAGCTTTTCCACTTGGTTTAAGGCATCAATTCAGTAACAGTAGTTTATATTAGTGATATAAAATAAATTGCTTTGAATCCAAATACATCTGGCACAGTGAGTTAATGCTGACCTGATGGCCTTGTCCAGGGTTGGGGTTTGTCATTGATCATTTCATCTAAAGGGAGGGACAAATTTTATACCACCAGTCTCATTCGATGGTTCCAGATATAGGGAAACCTGACTGTAAGGTATATGTGAATAACAAGTCAGTTGTCCCTCTGTGTAGCTCCCCCATGTAAAAAGGGTAACCTGATTTGAGATGGTTTTCTGCCATGGTCTGAGGCTATATGGTCAATTATTGGTGGTGTTTTGTAAACCTTGAAACTTGCTGTAGCTTACTGTCTTTCAGAGAATCTGTGAATCTTTATATTATGTGGCCTTTCGCATATTTCTATCTTTGCCTTGCTCTAAGCTTCCCTTCTCTCTGCTTTTTAAACCCCTGCTTTGGCCATGTTCCCTTTGGCTACTTAACCTTTATAAAACCTGGGCTCCCATGTAAAACGGTCCACCTCCAAGCTCAACCTGATTCTCAGAATTGTCTGTCTTATGCTGTCTTCACTGTCCTATTGAACTATATTTTATAATTTGAGCTGTTCCGTAATGTGCCATAGCACTCACCACAATTTTAGTTTATAACTTTTAGTGATTTCTTTAGTGCCTGACCAGTGCAAAACTGTATGTTCCATGATGGAGAGAAGTATATTTGTTTCTGCTCACCATTATTCCACGCACAATGACTGGGAAGGTGTTAGTAAATACTTTTGAAATGAATTTTTTAATGTACTTCATATTGAGTGTTTGCAAAGGATAGTAGTGCCAAGTCTTTAAGGAATCATCCTTTGTGCATGAGAGATGACTTAGTATATAATACTTGACTGAAGCTTGAATCCCCAGGAAGGAAGATCCAGTAATAAAACACCAAATAAAAATATGGGATGGTATACTTAGCAACGGAAGTAGCGGGTAAGGCTGACCAAAAAACAAAAACAAAACAAAATAAAATATAACAACATTCAAAGTACTGGGAAATCCTGCCTGGAGGCTAAAGAGGATAATGTTTTGCTTACTTGAAATGAGCAACAGGGTACAAAATGGGTAGGTAGCAATTAATCAAGAGGTCACATAATTTATAACTAAACCCCAGGCTGCTAAGAAGGCTTAATAATCCTTCAAAGATCCACTGTATAGGGAATGATGTTACCTAATTCCATTTCTCAGTTAATTCCTGAAGGGTAGGAAAGGCTTCATGATGCCTGTGAGTTGGGTCTTTTCAGTCAAATGAAGTATAGTGATCGTTTTCTTGTGAAGCTGCTCAACAGAAGTTTGTTTTGATTTCTCTTGTAATTTGTTGTAGATTTTCATTAGGTTAGTTCATGAGTTCTTGAAATGACAGCTACTTCTCTTTTGAGATGAAAGCTTCTTGAAGTTAGCCACACTCCTTGCTCTCTGGTTCTCAGTTGCCTAGCAGTATCTGGGATGTTCTCAGAAGGAATTCCATGAACTTGCCCGGGTGAGCTCTGAAGAGAGACTGCTTAGTTTCCACCAAACTCTACCTCTTTTTTCTCAGTAACTTTGGGTGTTTACTGAATTTAGCTTCAGTTTCCTCCTGGGGATACTAAGGCTCAGCAGATTCTTGCAAGAACTAGATGAGATAATGTTCGAGGAAGCTTTTAGGAAATACCTGGTGAATATTTAGTGCTCAGTCAGTGTTATATTTCATTGTTAGGACTAGAATGGGCCACTTTACCAGCATTTTTGTAGGAGTCTGGGAATCTTAAAATCAGATGGAACATGAATAGCTACATGTAATTAAAAATTGGGAGGCTCACCCGGGCTTTTTTCCTTTCAGTGGTGATTTAGGGTTTCAGAATCAGTTTCAGAATCCTGTTATGGATTTCTTTGCCCCAGAATCTTAGTATTTTAAACTTTTCTTATCCAGATGGCCAGTGAATAAAAAGAAACTATGTATGTAGGATCAAGCCAATGGTTTTAAGGGCCAAATCTAGCAGTGATGTAATTCCATCACTGATGTTCTGTAACCCAGAAATCAGTCACAAAGTCTCACATAGATGCAAGAAGAGTGGAACACGAGATTCCTACGTGCCCAGAAATAGCATGAGGAACTTGTATTTTTTCTATTATAAAATATTTTATTACTGATTACCAAATATCACTTATGGTTAGCATGCAATATTATGCTCACTGCATTTAATTTAGTTTTATGAATACCCATATTGTTGTTATTTTCTTTGTATTTATTTTTACAAATTGCCTTATATTGCCACACACTGCCTACGGGTAGATTCAGTGTGACAGGTGGAAAACCAGTGGGAAAGGTTGCAGAGATCAATAGAGCTTCCTCCAAGCACATGCCTTGAGGTTGTTGATGCTGTTGTTTTGGTGAAGAACTTCAGAAAAACTTCTTTATGATATATTAATTTTTCATTGAACTCCCCTTTAGTTTAATTGGACATTTAAATCTTTTCCATTCTTGCCATTAAACATTTCCAACAGCTCCATATTTGACTTTGAAATTATAGTTAACCTAAAGCCATTTCTAGAACATGTATAATATATATATATGATTACTGTATATATATACAGTAATATATAGTAGAGGTGCTTAATTCTTACACTAAAGCAATTGACCATGTTGGTTTGATATAATATTTTTAGTCATTCTTTATTTCTCTGTTTTTAATTAACTTCATAAAGATGAGTTTTGGACTCCCCAAGTGATGAGAGAAATGTTCATGAGTATCCTCCTTATTGCCTTTAAACCTCAGCAATAATCAGGTGTATTACAACTTCATTAAGCTCACGGTATTTAATAACTTAAACATTCCAATGATAAGAACATATAAAACAACTAGGACAGTGAAAGTTTAAGTAGGACATTCCCTTTCTAAATACTGACAAGTAGCGGCATTAGACTAAATCATAATGAAACTATAAAAAACTCTGCTCAGATATTTTCAACTTTGTGTTCATTTTTAGATTTTTGAGAAAATCTTTACTGTCTGGGTTACTTTTCATTTGTATCAAGTGATTTTCTTGTAAATCATCAAAAGTATACATGCTACTTGGACAGTTAGATTTATATGTAGGAGGCTTATATCTGGTTTATAAGATAGTGTTAATTCTATCCCATGTTTGGGTCATAAGCTTTTTTGTTGATATCACGCCTGGTTGGGGACTGTTGCTCTGGGACAAAAGAGTTTAGTGTAAGATTTAAGATTTATCTTTCTGGACTTTAGGAATCTTTAAACCTAGATATTAAAATTTAAATATGCCTACTAGATGGTTCTTTGTTAGAGTTTATAATAGTAAGGTTAAAGCCTCACATTGTTTAATATAATTTCTCTCTATGTCCTATTCTTTCATATTATCTGTACCCAAAACTATCTTTTTTTTTCTTTGGTTTACATCTATTCATTTCCTACTTCTCTGTGGGTAACAAGGAAAGGGAAGGTTACTAGAACTGCTGCAGTGGGTCCTGATCTCCTGTGAGCCACAATAGCACAAAGCAAATTAAAGAGTAAATACAGGAAACAAGAGTTAAAGTAGAAGATGGGTTCTGGCCTGATCAATAATGCTCTGGGCAGCAAAGACAAAAGCACCCTGAGCTTGCCGTTATTTATTGGGTTCATAGGAAGTTTCAGATGATCAGAGGGTGTCGATAACCTTAAATTGACAAGGATCTTATAATCAGAGAAAGTACCAGATGATTGGAAGGCGGCTGTAACCCTGTGACAATGAGAATCTTGTGCTGATGAGGAGTTTAGGTCAATGAGAAGCTTAAGTTGATTAGAATGGTGAGATGAGCAAATTGGTCTTATAACAGTAGGCGGGATGAGTTAAATTGATAAGGAATTTGTCCCTCCCTAGGTGAAACCTTTCTACTCCATTCTCAAAGACCCAGGATATCTTCAATTGATGTAATCTTGCCCTTCACTGTCACAGCATCACAGGACTATTGAAGCCTCAGATGTCCTTCATCATGATTGTGAAATGATTTTTTCCCCCCATAATTATGTAGAATGGCTCCCAACACTTCTCCATTCTCTCATACCCCTGGTAACCAACATTTTCTGCTGTATCTTTTCTTTTTTTTTGATTCAGCATGTGAGATTATACAGTACTTTTCCCACTGGGATTGACTTATGTCACTTAGCATAATGTCCTCAAATTCATTCATGTTGTAGCCAATGAAAAATATTCTGTTGTAAATATATGCCACAGTTTCTTAATTCTTTCATGTGCCAGTGAACACTGCAGATGTTTCTGTGACTGGATATTATTTTTCTCTTTTTTCTGTTGTGCTGGAGATTGAACCCAGGGCCTTAAATATTCTAGGCGAGTGTTCAACCACTGAGTTAAACCCCTAGCCTATCTGTTTTCATGTCTTGGCTATTGCGGAAAATACAGTAATGACTATTTAAATGCAGACATCTTTATGAGATGCTGAATTCATTGCTTTTGAGTGTATCCTTAGAAGGATTACTGTGTCATATAGTAGTTCTATTTTTCATTTCTTTAGGAACATCTACAGTGTTTTCCATAATGCTACGCAAATTACATTTGCACCAACTTAAAGGAGGAAAGATTTAATTTACTCATGCTGTTGGAAGATTAAGTACATGATCAGCAGGCAGAAACCTCATGTCACATGGGCAGAGCAAAGCAAAGCCTTTTAGTTCATGGCACCTAGTGGTGGAGCAGGGGGACTTTGCAGAAAGGAATTGGCAAGGGACCAGAGGCTCAAGATCACACTTCCAGGACACCCCTAGACACACCCAGGAACATGCTTCACTAATCTGCTATGTGTTTCATAATCCAAAAAGTTGACATAGTAGGATTAACAGTCATATTATCTTTGGTCTTTTTGAGAGTAACCTTCATAGCAAATGTAGGTGATACCTCATTGTGGCTTTGATTTACTTTTCCCTGATTGGATTTTCCTGATTGGTGATGTTGAGCACCTTGTCATATACCTGTCCACTTGTATGTCTTCTTTGAAAATATATATATTCAGATGAGTTGCCCATTTAAAAAAATTGAGTCATTTATTTTTCTACTATTATATTATGAGAGTTCTTTATTTTGAATGTTAGTTCCTTATCAGATACATGGTTTACAAATATTTTTACCCAATGTATGGGCTGCCTTTATTTTGTTGTTATTCCTTTGCTGTGTAGAGGCTTTTTAGTTTGATATATTCTCACATTCTCACTTATTTGGGCTTTTTAGATTGTGTTTATGGTATTATACCAAAAAAAAAAAAAAAAACTCCATGCCAAAGTGAAGGTATCATTGAAACCATTTATAGTTTCAGGTCTTCATTTAGGCCTTTATCCATTTGAATTGATTTTTGTGCATGGCTTAAGACCAAGAACTCCTTCTGAAGCAGGTTTTTGTTGAAACTCAAGTGTTTTAATTTTTCTAACCATGGTTTCCAGGTCTTGATTCAGCTTTGTTTAGTGACCAGATCTAGGACATTACAATATGTGGTGGTTGAGATAGTCATAAAGGGAGTTGTTAATCATAGTAAGAAAAATGGATAGAAGTAAAAACCTTCTATCCATAAGGGATTTTTTTTTCCAACAGAATCTTTCTGAACCATGGCTGGGACTCAAGTGTTCAGAAAGAATGGCAGTGATGTTAACATATTTTTGTTTAAGAGGTTGCATTTCTTTGTTATATATGTGCATAGCAATTCTGTGCAGTTTTATTGACTTCTAATATAAGAAAATAAAACACACTTTTGTAGTATAAAGTTCTAAGTGACTAAGCCACAGGGAGCCCTTTATCCCCAGGCTCTTCACTTCCTAAGCTCTCACTGCCAGTTTGCTTTCAAGTACAATTCAGGAAGCTGGTTATGGTCTACCAAGTTCTAAATAATCTGGGCCTTGTTCATCTCAGAAATTAGCTCCTTCTATTTATTTATTTAGTCCATTTGTATTGATATAAGGATGTGTGTAATTTATGCTAATCTAAAACTATCCATTTAAGCCATATGGAAAATGCCTTTTTGTTTTGTTTTATTTCTTTGAGAGAAGGAGGATCATTCTTACTTCTGAATGCCTGAGAATTTGAACTTCTATAAGGAAGTTTGATCTCTGAGTATTTATCAGTAGATACGATTGCTGTCAGATGAGGCTGTCCCAAATGTCCTATGGATGAATGTTTATTCTAAGGCTAAGTCCCAGTAGAAGACTCTTCATGAAGAGCATGTTTAATATTTAAAAGAATTCAGTTGAAACCCACAACTCTGTACTCTTGTACACTTCAGTTCTTTATTAGTTGTTAAAAAGTAGAGGGCATAAGAGGAGAGGGTAAATGATCCTTGTCACTTGGAAAGCTTTTGTTTTATGATGCTTTTGTGTTTGTAACAATATCTAGCTATTTCACTGTCTGGAGACAGATTCTGGAAGAGATCATTTAACTGGCTTTGTATACAAGCGTATGGCAACTATAATGAAATTGATGTTTTGTCCAGTTCTCTATAATTACATGGCTCCATATATCTTTGTATGCAGTTGGAATAAGTTAAAACAAAACACCATTTAATCAAAAGATATCTGATAATTAGTCACTTACTATATCTTCATTTTCCCCTTTCAACTTATTTGCAAAAATTAAGGCCTCCAAATATTCACTTTAATTGGTTTGTTGCTTAGTAACAATTTTCAGTGCTGAAACTGGTCTTTTACAATATTTCTCACATGCTATTTTTTTCCCTCAAGTTGTGTTTAGACCTTTAAATCCATGCTAATATTGAAATTCCTGATTGTAAGAGAAGTCAGATGATGGGACAAGGATATGGACAATATGGCCCCATATGACAAGTTCAACTTTCCTATTAAAAATAATAATAGTTGGACTGTGATCATCACGCATTGGGGTTGCTAGAGTAGAAAGAACTGGAAGAGAAGCAGACAAGAACAACAAGAACAAAACAAAAACAGAGCAAAACAACCCCCACCAACCCTTAAAACAAAGGACTAGTATTCAGCAATCTTTTCAGTCCTTGCTTTATGTGAAATGAATCTTACTAATATTCCTTCAATATCTTTCCTACAGGCAATTGAAAGAAAAGGACAAAAGGGAGATACTGATACTCAAAGTATCTAGCGTATATAATACTTTCTCTTTTAGAAACAATATGGTCCATTTTTGTGACTTTCTATGTTATGCAATTCATGTGTCAGGAATCCCAGTTGATTCCACATTGTGGTTCACCAAATAAGGATATTGCTTTTTTCTTTTGAGACACTGGTGAGATGCAGTGTTGGATGTCTCTTGAAGTGAGGCACCCAGCAGTTCTACCTCTTGTCAGTTATGCTGGAAAAAATATCTTTGGTGTTTATCAGCCCTTCATTATGAACCCCTTTATGATGTGGATTCTTTGGTGTTCAGATTCATCGTCCTATGAGGATTAATCTATGTAGTCAAAAACAAGCAAAAGTTTAATAGGGCAAACTCCATTTCTGTTAGTCCTGCCTTTTAAAAATCTCTAGCAATAACCAGATAAAAAATCAGCTTACAAATAATTTAACAAGCTTGACTTCTGCTGTTGACCTCCAGAGTAGTCTTGACAACCATCTGTAATAATAAGCTTTGGGGAAACCTTACTAGTCTCTAACCTGTTTTTGCTCAGATCAAGTCCTATTCTACCAATTTGCTTGACTTAAGTTTAGTAGATACATACCCATGATGAGGAAAAAATAAAACAAAACAGCATATAACTTGGTCATCTGAGATTGATGCATAGACTTGAGAAAGAATAAACACAACAGCCTATTTTGTATACGCCACTGCAATAAGAAATTATTGAGCTAATTGGTACAGGTTCCTGACTGAGGCCTTTGGCTCTACCTAGAATAGCCAGAAGCAGAAACTTCTCTCTGAATATTTATGCTACATTTAAGCAAAATAGTTTCTTTCTGTTTGTTCATGTTATGATAATTCTGGAAGAGAAAAATCTTCCAGAGGCCCCTGAGGCTCAGGGCTGCCTCAGGGCTTCAGAACTTAGTATTTTTTCCCCAGAACCTCTTGACCCAGATCTTCCCCAGTAATGGTGTCTCTCTGAGGTTTGGAGATTCATTCAAATATTAACTTTTCAGAGATTCTGCCTTTGCTGATCCCAAGCTAAGGCAGACTGTTGCCATTCTTGTCATTCAGCTGTGTTGGCATCATATCGCCTATCACTCTATTTATTTACTTATTATGAATCTTTTTCCATCCCACTATTAGAATGAAAGATCCAGGGGAGAGCTTGCTTTTCCATGTGATGCCATATTACCTACATAGATAGATGGGTGCTTAACAAATAATTATTGAATATATTTGTCGATACCCAGATGCACAGCCAACTCGAGCTTTTCATTTGTGATTATTTATCACTAGTTATAATAGTGGTGATAGTAACACTTTCTGAGATATTTTGAGGGCTTTGTACCAGGAAGTATCCTCAAAAGAGAGCTTTATCTACATTTCCTACTGCAAGTCTCAAAATGATATTTGAATTTAGACACTATCATTATATCCATATGAGAGATGCAGAAAATGAAATTCAGAAATGTTCCTACCACTTGGCAAAGCTTACCAAGCTAGTAACTGGTAAAGCTGGGATTACCATGTGTATAATCTGATCTAAAGGCTTTGTAACTAAGTATGTATTTCAGGTCCTGAAGCATTCTTCTCTGGAACATGACACAGTTTTTCAGCTTTGATTTCATATGAATAATTAAGAATACTTGATACTTGGCAGCATGATCTGCTGTGATAGTTTTGGGATTCCATTCTGAGTATTAGTGTGTGACAAAATCTCTACAGGAAGCTCTTTTTCCATGAATAGACTCTATATTTCATATTCTTAGTCTTATGCAGACTGTACAAATGGTAATTGTTATTGTTTGTGGCATATTATAAAGCACGTTTCCTATATTCTGTTTTCTGTTGGCAGTTGTTTTTTTCTGCTTATATATATCAATTATTTCTATAATGAGGTATTCCTTTCCCTACTGAGGCATGGAGAAGTATTATTACCTTGGGTCAAAGCTTCTTTTCAGTTGTTAGAGCTGTCAAATGTGGTTCAGTTTACATCTTAGGAAGCATTTACTCATGATTTCCATGTACGTGTAGCCAAATCAGAGGTAACAGGGACTGATGCAAATGCTTCAAGTTTCTGTGTGGAGACATTGGCCTCATTTGTGTCAGACAGAAGCAGGAGTGGCCTAGAGTAGCAGAGTCCTAATGTGAAATGAACAGTGTACATTTAGGTAATCCACAGAATCATCCAGAGCACCAACCCTTAGTGAAACTAAGGTGGAGAAAGGCCTTAACGTGACAAGTATTTAATTTTTGTTAGAGTCAGAAAAATATCAAACCAGATAGCTAGTCTGAGATACAGTTTATAAATTTAAGTGCTCTGAAACTGCTGCATTTGCTTATATTCTGTAACTAACAAAGATGTAGGAAAACAGAAAAAGTGCAATTAAACAACCTGATCTTGAACCCGAAGCTTCTAGAAAAAGAAGAGCAGAACAAACCCAAATTTCAAACAAGTGAGGAAATTGTAATGATCAGAGCAGAAATTAATGCAATGGAGACTAAAAGAACGATACCAAAAATCAACAAAGCCAAGAGTTGGTTCTTTGAAAGAATAAACAAAATTGACAAACTCTAGAAACCTTATCAAAAAAAAGGAAAGGAAAGGCCCAAATCCATGCAATTAGGAATGAAAAGGTGAAATTACAATGGACCCAGCAGAAATCTGGAGGCTCATCAATACTTACTTTGAGAACCTATATGCCAATAAGATGGAAACTACAGAAGAAATGAACAGATTTTAGATTCATATGAATTACCCAAGTTGAATGAAGATGACCTAAAAATTCTAGACAACCCAATATCAATCAATGAAATTGAAAATGTAATTAAAAATTTACCAACTAAGTAAAGCCTGGCCCTGATGGCTTCACTGCTGAATTCTAAAAGACATTTAGAGAGGAACTACTGCCACTACTGTTTAAACACTTCAATGAAATTAAAAGGGGCGCAATATTCCCAAATTCATTCCTGGAAGTAAGCATCACCTTGATCCCCAAAATACAGAAAGACCCAACCAAAAAAGAGAACTATAGGCCAATCTCACTAATGAACTTAGATGCAAGAATCCTTAATAAGATACTGGCAAATAGAATGCAGAAGATCACCAAGAAGATCATACACCCTGACCAACTGGGATTCAACATACACAAATCAATAAATGTGTGTGGGGCAAATAAATGTTATACACTAAATTAATAGAACCAAGGATAAAAATCATATTATCATTTCAAAAGAGGAACAAAAGCATCTGACAAAGTCCAACATGCATTCATGATAAAACCCTTCAAAAAGTGTAATACATGGTTTCTACCTCAATCTGATAAAAGCCATCTATGATTATTATTATTATCTATGATTATTATTAGCCAACAGCTAATATCATATTAAATGGTCAAAAATTGAAATCCTTCATGCTAAAATCAGGAACAAGACAAGGATGCCCACTATCACCACTCTTGTTCAATATAGTTCTGGAAACAGCCACAGTAATTAGACAAGAGAGAGAAATAAAAGGAATAAATATAGGAAAAGAAGTCAAATTGTCATTATTTGAGGATGACATGATGCTCTATATAGAAGACCCCACAAACTCCACCAAAAGTCTTCTAGACTTAATAGCCAAATTCAGTAAAGTGGATGGCTACAAGGTTAACACACAAAAACCAATAGCTTTTCTCTATACAGAAAACAGACTCACTGAGAGAGAAATGCGGTAATCAATTCTTTTCACAATAGCTTCCAAATAATTGAAATACCAAGGAATCAATCCAATGAAAGAAATCAAAGACCTCTACTCTGAAAAGTGCAGCATTCTGAAAATAGAGATTGATGAGGATATCAGAAACTGGAAAGACATCCTTTGTTCCTGGGTAGGATTAACCAACATATAGTGAAAATGCCCATGCTTCCAAAACTGCTATATAGATTCAATGTAATCCCAATTGAAATCTCAGAAGCATACTTCACAGACCTTGAGAAGATACCTAGAAGAGTATCATTTGGAATAAGAAGAGACCTAGAATAGCAAAAGCAATTTTAGGCAATAAAGAGAAGTTAGGGGGTATCACAATCTCCAACTTGAAACTATACCACCAAGCTACTGTATAAAAACAGCATGGTGCTAGCAAAGAAACAGATGTGAATACCAGTAGAACAGATTAGAAGATGCAGAAACAACTCCAGACACACTCAGTTACTTCATCTTCGACAAAGGAGCCAAACCCTCACTGGAGAAAAGATAGCCTCTTTAATTAATGGTGCTGGAAAAACTGGGTTTCAACTTGCCAAAGATTAAAACTAGACCTGTATCTCTCACCATGCACCAAACTAAAATCAAAATGGATTAAAGATCTAAATATTAAAACAAAAATACTGAATTGGCTGGAAGAGAGGTTAGGTAGAACTCTTGGAGACATTGGTGTAGGAAAAGATTTTTTGAACAAAACCTTAGTTGCCCATGAGCTAGCACAATCAACAAGTGGGATGTCTTCTTATTAAAAAGCTTCTGCACAGGAAGAGAAACGACCAACAGTGTGAAGAGGCAACCCACAACGTGGGAAGAAATTTTCACCAGCTGATACAAGAATCTATGATCCAGAATATATAAAGAGCTTTAAAAAAATCAGACCTCCCAAACTTAAAGACCCAATTAAAAAATGGGCATCTGAAATGAGCATGTATTTCTCAGAAAAAGAAGTAGAAATTGCAAATAAATATATGAAAAAATGTTCAGCATCACTGTTCATTCAAGAAATGCAAAGGAAACCAATGCTGAGATTCTACGTCACTACAGAGAGAATGGCTGCTAACACAAAATCAACCAATAACAGGGCTGGCAGGGCTGCAACTGAAAGGGGAATGCTGCTGCTGGTGGGAGTGTAGATTGGTGCAATCACTATGCAAAGCAGCACGGAGGTACCTCACAGAACTGGGTATTTTCCTGCTGGGTATTTTCCCTAAAGAATTAAAAGAATCACACCATAGTCATATATGTGCATCCATGTTCATAGAGCACAATTTGTAATAGCTAAAAGTTGGAAGAAGCCCAATTGCCCATCAACGGGAGACTGGACAAAGAAAATGTGTGTGTTTTTGTTTGTTTGTTTGTTTGTTTTTTCACAAAATGTAGTACTACTCAGCCATAATAAGATACATTAGAGACAGTTATAGGTAAATGGATGCACATTGAGGTGATACTCTTAAGTGATATAAATAGGACACACGTGTAAATGCCAAATAGTTTCTGTAGTGTGAGAAAGCATAAATAAGGACTAAAAGGTATAAAGTGAAATAAGAAGAAAAGGGACAAAGAGGAAGGTGAAACAGGAAGGATAGTTGAAAGGAATGAAGGGAATGAAATCATTATGAGAAAATGAAAAATAATGGAAGCAAAGTCTTTGTAGATTGGAAGAGAGGCAGGGTTTGAAGGGAGGGCAGGGGAACAGGGAAAAAATAAGAACCAAGGTTGATTATGTAATTTACAAATTTCCAACAATGGATGCCATTATATTGTATATATTAAATGTACCAATAAAATTAATAAAAGTTAAAAAATAATGGGCTTTGATTTGCCATTAAGATTGTTTGCTATAATTTCTCAGTAGCCCACAGCCATTGTGATTCCTGTGAGGGAGTTTTATAGACCATGTGTTGGTTATTCCTGTAGTTCATCAAAGTATAGTCCCATGATTATCTTGTTATTTTGGTATACAGATAGTTAATTGTGAAATATAACTTTGACAGTTTATTTTTGCACAGAATAAATGAGCTGGAGGAGAGAATCTATCATAAGAAACCCAAAGATGCTATAGAAAATTTGATCTCAGTTGTCACAGTGATAGGATGTAGCTCTAAACAACTAGGTCATCCCATATGGCAGAGGACCACTCTAAATGAAAGCTTTCTTTTTAAAACTGCAAAGAATGTTCATCTTTCATCTTCCATTCATTTTATCATTCAAATTCCAAAAAACGTTACTCTAAAATTTGTAGCTGCCTGTGCTTGGCCAGATTTCTCATTCTGAGGATAAGTATGGCAAACACATTACATGAAGCCTGTATTGGCTGTTTTGGTAGTACTAAGTAATCTCTTTTAAATTTCATATTTAGGACCTCTGATAATACAAGGAAAAAATTGATAGAAAAGTTAAATGGGCCAGAAGTAGCCAGGAAGAGAGACAGAATCTTAGTTATCTGTGGTTTAATGTCTCATCATTCACATTGTTTGAAGATGACTTTTGCATGGAGCTACTTGGAAGAGAAGCTTATTTAGCACTTCTTAGGGTTCTTTTATGTTTAGAATACCCAACAGCAGGTCCAACCTGCAGATGTTTTAACACAAACCACATTTTAATGACTAAACTCTCTCTTGTGTTCATTTCTGCCTGTGTGGTTAACCTTATGCTTTTTCTTTTATTTAACTCATGTTAAATTTTGAGTAGCTTGACATCTGTCTGAGCCTTCATCTCAATCCTGAATACACTGGTAATTACCATGACTTTTTATTTCTTCTTTCTCTTTTAAATGTATTTAGAAAAGTTTCTTGTAGCAATTTGTAGTCATATTTTTTTACAGTTACTGAAAGTTAAACTTTCGGGTACCTCATTTAGACTTGCACTTTCCTAGGACTTCAGAAGGGCCTAGATAGTTTTGTATTCATATTTTTGTTCTTTTATAAGGACCTCCAAAATTGGTTAATTATTAGGTTTCCAAAAATTGGATCTTCCCCAACATCTATTGCTGTACACTATTGAAATGTTTATTGCCAGGATCAAAATTATTATTTATAGGAATGTAACTTTTGCTTAAGTGGAGTTTCTTACACATGACACTGTTTAAACCCTTTCTCATGGAAGATTCTTTTCTTCTATTTCTCCATGTTTCTGTGGTGCTTTTGTTGCTGTTGTTGAAAAGTTCCTGCTCATCTCATTTGTAAGCTGTTTCCCCATCATTTCTATAGACATTTTCTAGCTTGGCATTCTAAGTCCTCCATGTTTGTGGTACCTTCTGCATAATGCAGCCATTCACAAGTCTTTGGCTGCCCTTGGTCTGCATTGTACAATATGGTAGTTCCATATGGTTGTTTGGTATTTGAAATGTGACTAGTTCCATGTGCTGAAAAACATTTTGTATGCATTGGATGAAATGGAATCACTCCATTCCTTGTTTACATTTTAAAATGTAGCTATGTTAAAATGTAAACTTTCTTAGGTGAATTGCATTATATTTCTATTTGATAGCAAAAGAAGATACTAGTAGTGGGCACATCTCTTTCTCCAGTTCGCAGTCCTCAGTAAAATTTCAAACTCCTTTGAGTGTCTCCATCTGGTGATCTCTTATGGTCTTGAGTTGAATCCCACACTTCCTTAATCAGTTACATCTCCTGATTTTTTGATATGCATTGGAGGTATGTGCTGTCTATTATTTTATCCAGACTACTGTCCTCCATGTCATACTTGATTCTACCTTCTTGCTCATACAGATATTGAAGCAGTCACAAATCTTAGCCAAAATAGCTTAATAATTTTAGTTCAAGAGCAGTAGTGAATCCTTATCTTCTGTTTTGCTTTCTATGATTTGAATTTCCTGCGTGTAACTGTGATCTGAAAATATTAAACAGAAAACTGAAGAAATAAGTAACTCATAAGCTGTAAGTTACCCTGTTTTAAGTCATGCAATGAAGTCTTGCATTGTCCAGCATCTTACTTGGGACATGAATCATTCGTATGTGCAGCATATTCTCAGACTACCTGAGAGTTAGTTGCTTAGCAACTGTCTTGGATATCAGACCACCTGTTCCAGTATCACAGTGCTGCTCAAGTATTTTGCTTCTTGATCTTCTCGATGGCCTCAATTTGCAAGGGTAGTCTTGCTGGCTATTGTGATAAGCCAAGTGGAAGTCAGAGTACTTCCTTTGAGGGTAAAGAGGAAAGTATATTGTGAGAAACACACATACACACAGAGGGAGAAAGAGAGGGAGATATTATTCAGGTAACATTGTCTTACAGGACAATGCTGTAATGTTATCATTGTTTTACTATTATGATCTGCTAGTGTGCCTAATATATAAATTAAATTTCATCATCTGTCTGTCTGTCTGTCTGTCTATCTGGAGAAAATGGGATATATAGGATCTGGCCCTATCCAGAGTTTTAGGCATGCACGGGGGTCTTGGAGTATCATCTGCTGCAGATAAGGGAGCTACTCTACATTCCTTTCATCCCCCCACTGCATCTGATCCAGTTTGGATTCTTAGAATGATGTTTTGTATGAACTATGTTCAGAACTTTCCAAATATTTTTCCTACTTAGTGTCCCTTAGGTATTCTCTGTGGCTGATGGGTTTATACAGGACAGGACATATAGGAAGTCTGTTTAAAAAAATAAAAAAAAAAAAAGAGAACAGAAACAGGAGCCTGGTTTGGAGAAGTAGCTCTAATTTTGTGAGTTGAGAATTCCATACTTCTATTATAAATACCTTACACATTTGGAATAGATGACTGCATTGTATCACTAAACCCTAGCCTCAGATTCCCAACTTAATTAGAAGACAGGCAGGGTTCTTAAATTCCAGGACCCATTAAAATGGCTGTAAATTCTGTCTGAAAACTTGGGTGCCGTCACAATGGTTTTATACCCTTTGCTTTTGTTTCAGTTTCTTCCTTTACTTCCCCCTTCTCTTTGACAGGACAATGCTGTAATGGAAAGCAGGTAGCTGCTTATGTAGATGATGAGCATTGCTTTAATATTTCTTTGTAGCTACTTTTTTTTTTTTTGAGTCCTGTATTGGTATATGCTTTATTTTTTTTTTTATTGAGTTTATTGGTACATTTAGGGATACAGTACAGTTACATTCATTGTTGGGATCATGTACCTTTACATGGCAAGTCTTGATTCTCATTTTTTTCCCCTTACCTCTGCCCTCCCTTCACCCCCTCCTCCCCTCCCCATCTACAAACACTTTATTTTCATCTTTTCATTCTCTCACATTTTTTTCTTTTCCCTTTTTGTTCTTCCCCTACGTATCACACCTTCCCTACA
>NW_022900927.1:41115428-41119099 GCF_012274545.1 Fukomys damarensis
TCCTAAGTGAAATAAATAAGTCCCACATGTGTAAATACCGAATAGTTTCCCTGGTGTGAATATTCTGCAACAATGCATAAGATTCTAATAAGATTACTGACATTTAGAAATGGGAGGAAAGGAGCTAAAGGTGTAGGGAAGGTGTGATACGTAGGGGAAGAACAAAAAGGGAAAAGAAAAAAATGTAGCTACTTTTTGATGATGTCTGTTTGGGTGACTATTTTAGATTGCTTGCACTTAGCACAGAGAAACTGTATTTGCTTCAACAACTTGGCGTGTATTGGAAATTATGATCTCATATTAATATTTGTTAGGCAAATGGTAAATTAATGTTACTCTTCAATTAATAAAAAGTTCTTGGTGAGACAAATTCAATAAGATAAAATAAATTAAACTTCATCGTCTATCTATCTGGAAAAAGATGGGATAAATAGGATCTGGCACTATAAACCAAATGTCATCTTTTAATTGTTAATTTTGCTACATTGAAATTTCTCTCTTTTTTTGGCAATGCATGAGTTCATTAACACCTCTATTAATTTTTCTCTTGATGATCTTTACTTTTTCCAAATAAAATTAATACTCAGGACCTGGTAATTCAAACTTCTTTGAGATAGACAAATTAGAGATACTATACCATAATTTATTGTATTTAGAGGACTTTTTTCTATAGAAAAAAACAGCATACCAATAAAGCATTTCTTTTTTTAAAATGAGCAATCATCTTTAGATACAGAAATAAATGCTTATGGTTATGTTTTAGGAATGCAGTGATACATAGGTAGAATTATGTTTTATTTATTTATTTCAAAAGTATAAAGGATGTGTGTTCTCCTTTGATGTTCTTCTATTTGGGTATGATCCATTTCAATTTAAAATTTATATCAAATATGCATTCAATTATTTAGATTTTAATACAATGTAATAAGTATTCTTATTAAAGTTCTCTACCATGAGCCCTTCAATTTTACTTTTGATGCTGAACAAGGCTTGTCTGGATGATTACATTAATAATACATTGCTATCCAAAATTAAAGTGCAGAGTAGAGAACATGCTAATAGGTTTCATTGATTTCAACTTGGAAATGGGTTCAGGCAATCAGAAAGCAGGTGCAACCTGACTAGCAATGATCTACTGTGAGAATACTGAGCTGGGCTCAGTGGCAAGATTCATAGCTGTGATCCGAGCTAGAAAAATGTGAAACATAAATGAAGTTGGAGCAATTAAAGCTTTTTGGAGGAATGTGAATGCTTCATTATGTTTTTCTGATGGTGGCTTTGTGTGATAAGAGTTCCAAATTCTATTTTAGAGATTTTGTTTCCTTCTATTTTCCTTAGAGTTAGCTACACATAGGGACCACTATCATTTCAATTTTCTAAAAACTTCAAAAATGTAGTAAAAGACATAGCTCAAAGTATGGAAACTACATTCTACTCATGTACTGGTCTGGAAAATTAATTTGGATTTATTTTAAACATTTGTAAAACCTATGTGTCATTAAGGCTAATTCTGTAGTTGTGTGCAATGCTTAATTCTTGGCCTTATAAATTTTGAAGAATAAATTTGAAATTGTACAAAAATGCCTTTAAAATTATTTGAAGGGAAGGATCTCTTGAAATGCAAGGGAAAACAGTATTAATATTTTTAATTTCCCTTTGTGTTGCTCTGCTCTATATGCTTTTCTTATTGAAGTATTTCCCTTTTGCTTGATTTGTATACCTTCAGATATTGTACTTTTGATAAGCCTATACCGGAAACAATTCAAATAATCGTCATGGGTAACCTTCAATGACACATATAAATTTGATTTCTAAAATCTAAAAGGATTATTTGTTTCTTCAGGCAGTTTACAGTGGATTATAGCAGGGAATTACAGTACTACTAAAGATTGGGCCTCTGTTCTACGCCTGAAAACATCACATATGATGGAAGGGCTGCTCTATGTCTTTGGAATTTGTAGCCCAAGCATAGAATTCAAGTTGCCTGGGTTTTAATCTCTCTTTCATCCACTTGTAACTCATCTTAGTTTTCTTATTTAAGAAGTGGGATGAATGTACTTACCCCTCTAGTAGTGAAGGTTAGAGTTAATTTACTTAAATCTCAGAGCAATACCTGGGAAATAGCAAGAACTTTATAAATATTAACATTTCTAATTTTCACTACTGTAAAATCTCAATACTTTTTCCTAACAGCACCTTTTAAAAAGCAGGTGTCGTCTAGATACTAACATAGTTTTCATTGTCATTCATTCTAATGGAATCTCTTTGCTTTTCTTTATCTTCCAGCTAAAATATGTTGCTGCCCATACTTTCTTTTTCATTTTGAGAAAATTTAATTTTTGACTTTCTGACTGCTGTCCACCACATCTTTAAGAATGGGTATAGATAATGCCAGAGCATACATTTTATTCATTCTTCTGAATGAAAAATACTATTTTTGCTTGAGCAAAACCCAAATCTATATCAGTGGCTAATTCTTGAAGTTGAAAGTGTTGGAAAGTGTGTAGAAAGAATAGTTTACGCACATACAGCACTCTTACTTCTGAAGCTGCCTTCCTAAATCTTCTTAGCTATTATTTTACTGGTACAATTTTAGTTTTCCATGGTTTTTCATGTGTAGGAAGATCTCTTTGTGTATTATTCAGCTTTGTATTGCTGCTACTAAATACTTTATATACACAATTTAAAGGAGAAAAATTTTATTTGGAGTAACAGTTTCAGAAGTTTTAGTCCATGGTTGGCTGGCTCAAGGAAGAAACATCATGGCAGAAGACTGTGGTAGAGAAAAGCTGCTGACTTCAAGACAGAAAGTAGAGCAACAAGGAAAGAGCCTAAGAGGGACGGGCCAGGGACCAGATATAGTCCCCAATATCATTCCATCCAGACACATCCAAAAGTGTGCTTTACTAATCTCCCAGTAAATCAGGTTGACAATCAAGATTGACCATGACACTTTGGTTGCTCATAACACTTAACAATTTTGTATTATTTTATTAAAGTTACTCAGCTCCCCCTAGTCTGTTAGTCTTTAAGGATAAAATTATTGTAGGGTTCTAGCTAGCATTTGCCAATTCAGTGAATAGGACCTAGTATATTACATGATCCTAATAGGTTGTCATTATCATTTTCAACTAAGAAATAACCTTTTCTAAATCCTTGGAGTGAAGTGAACAAATCTTCCAGGCTATAAGTCTACTTCTGAATTTAGTGGGCACACATGTGGGAAATGTACTTAGGCCAGCCCTAGACCCAAAGGGTGCCACACCCATTCTGTGGGTTATACAATCAACAGATGCCTCCTTCCAGTCCAACACCTCCCCATGATTAAGAACTATTGTAATCATTTTTGTTATCTTTATACTTGATTATGAATATGAACTTATTAATCTGTCCAACTATTTTGCCTGAATAAACATTGGTTTCTGTGAATAAATGTTCAATTTTTAATTTCTTTAGAAAAGAACATAGTATTTAATATGAAATCACTGGAGCAAGAAAAATGAGAGTGATCATAAATTGTAAAATGTAAGTGTGACATATGTTGCCAGGAATTGTATTTGTTATACATCAAGAAAGTAGAAATGCAGACTACATCAAATCTTTAGTCTTTCTTAATGTCCAATTAAAGACTAAAACCATTCTTTTAAGAAAATGCCACATTTCTCCGACCT
>NW_022900927.1:41119153-41216281 GCF_012274545.1 Fukomys damarensis
ACATTGATCTCCGACCTGTTTTACCTGCTGATGAATAAATAAAAGTAAAGAAATTGAAGTCTGTTCTACTATGCATTTTGTTTTTTACAAAGCCAGATGCAAAACCAGAAATGTAGCCATTAATTCATTCAAGTTAAATTATTCCCTTGTAAATGTTGTTTCCTATACTGAAAAATGGTTAGTACCATTGTTGAACATTTTATGAAACCCTATATCCTCGTAGTTGATTAATCTAATGGTAATGTTCATTAGAGAGTTTGTGAAGTGTTAATGAAAGGTAAAATTACCTGGTATTAAGCTGCAGATATGCGTGCTATGACTTCCAACTACGTAATAAATCCTCCTGTTGCTTGTTTTAATTTTCTAAAGCTAGGGTCACAAGGACATTTTTCTTGAATGAATAAGCACTAAAGGAATCTTTGTAGCCTCCATTTTATACTAAATAATTATAGTACATTCAGATAATCTAGGTAACTTTGGGAAATAACTTGTTTGATTATACTGTATTATATTATATTATCTGAAAGAAAAGAACTTGCATAGAATTGTTACATATTTCATTGCTGTGCTGGAGAAGGAAATTAAACTTGATGGATTATAAACACATAAACTCTCCAGAAATTAATTTATTCTAGATGTTTAAGATGTTTTCTTAATTTTGTAATATCATAGTGGCCTAGGGCTGGGGATTTAGTTCAGTAGCACTGCGCCTGCCTCACAAGTGCAAGGTCCTGTGAGTTTGATCACTAGTAGCAAAAACAAAAACAAAAACAAAAACAAACAAAAAACACCTTAGTGGCCTAAACTGAATTGTGACTATCCCAGGAAACTATAGCCATTATTAGAAAAATAATTTATTCAATTACTTTATGTGCATTTATTTCTAATTTAATTTTACTGTTCTATGTGTGTTTGTATTGTCTCCATTACCCAAATTCTCACCACAATTCAGTTGAGATTATATATTATTTTTTTCTATTGATATTGGATTCTACTGAGGTTTGAGATCTTGCTAGTGTTTTCAGAATTCTCAAAATTGCTATATACTAAATTTGTTTGCCTTCTAAAACATTAAATTAAAAATGTGTAATGAAAGACTTAAACTGATTTGCTACTTAGCTAATCATTGCTACAGAGAACAGATGCTATAAAATTAACTTGATAAATCTTCTGCTCTACCACCCTCCACCCCCTTCACAACCATCCATCTTCAATTAAGAGTATATCTTGGAAAATTTCTGTACCTTATTGTCCAAAGGGAAAGGAATACATGAATATCTACCTTGTGCCTTCATTGCTTACTACTTTTCAATAAACATCATTTGAAGAAAACCCCCAGATTCTGTGCTTCAATATTTACTCATTTTCTGCACTTATTTAACAATTATTATGTCCAGGTGTCAGAAGTAAAATAATATTTTTAGAGTATGGCTACTGAAAGTTTTCCAACAAATCATTTCAGTGTGTCCGTTTTGACTTAATTTGCATACAGTGTAAACATTTGAGTTATATGTCTATGTAGAAAAATGTAAATATTAGAATAGAGAATTAAAGTATATAGTAAGAAGCTATATAGTACTCAGATTTTCTTGAAAAGTTTTAAAGATATGTACGTGTAGGACGTTATTGTATTGATACAAAAATATCACATTTATAGATTTCTAAAATTGGAAATAATTTATCTTGCACTTTTGTTTTTCTCTGTCATATAAATGTCTACATTTTAAAACATCGGTTTTATTGAAATTCCTTTTGTATGAGTGTGTACTTCTTGATGAATACTGAGTACATAGGTAAAGACTGTGCAGTCTTGGAGATGCTTTAACATGGAAATAATGGAATTCAGAGATGTGTGGAATGCTGCAGCAGTTTCGATCCCGCTGACACACGAAGAGAAACAAACCAAATTACCCTCTCTATTCATTTTTGATAATTATAGACTGAGGTCAAGGTTAAGCTGGAAGGTGAATTACATTCAGAATATTATATGACATACAGATTTTCCAGAAAGAATGGAGATTTAAGATGTAGAGAGATTATGAACTTTGCTCAGCTATGTGGCAAGCATTTGTTTGACCAAGATTAAAAAATCAGACAAACCTTCTTGTTAAATTGTATCCTTTGAAATATAGATTAAAAGGTCATTATAAAATGTATCACAGTTTGTGATTAAACCTCATCATTATTAAGTATATATCATAAAGCTACATAAGTTGACCAATTTTAAGACATATCAAACAAAACACTGACAAATATTTCACTTAGCTTAATAGTTCTTGAAACTCTGGCTTGTACTTTTCTGAGTTTCACATTAAAATTCTAGTTTCCTGCTTTGAAGTTTCTTCAGTATTCTTTTATTCCATTTCTCAAGGACCTGAATTCTTCATGTGCGAACAGCTTATTTGCTCATAAGGTTTTTTTTTTAAAATTAAGCTTATGTGTATCCAGTTTCCAATGGATGGGCAAATGGGCTGTTTCCAAGATTTAGCTATTACAAACTGTGCTGCTATAAACATGGGTGTACATACTTCTCTGTGATATGATTCTTCTATAAAATGGAATATTACTCAGCCATAAAGAGCGAGAAAATAGATTCATTCATAGGAAAATGGATACATATTGAAGATATACTCCTAAGTGAAATAAGTCACACGTGCAAATACCGAATAGTTTCCCTGGTGTGAATAATCTAACAATGCATTCAATGCATAAGATTCTAATAAGATTACTGACATTTAAAAATGGGAAGAAAGGAGCTAAAGGTGTAGGGAAGGTGGGATGGATAGGGTAAGAGTAAAAAGGGAAAAGAAAAAAATGTGAGAGAATGAAAAGATGAAAATAAAGTGTTTGTAGATGGGGAGTTGAGGAGGGGGTGAAGGGAGGGCAGGGACAAGGGGAAAAAATGAGAACCAAGACTTGTCCTGTAGAGGTACAAGATCCCAACAATGAATGTAACTGTACTGTATCTATAAAATGTACCAATAAACTCAATTAAAGCTGAAAACAAAACAAAACAAAACAAAACAAAACAAAAAAACAGAGTACTATCTGGCCATAAAGAAGAAAAAAATAAATAAATAAATAAAATAAAATTAAGCTTGTGTGTAAAAATATTAAACTTAAATGTTTTTCTTTTCTTTCTTACAAATCAACATTTTGTCACATTTTCATATTTCAGTCAACTGCTTTGGAAGCAGGTAGATAGACTCTATTGTCTCTGTTTTCCTATCAGCCACATTTGTTAAGCAGCAAGGTAGGCTTGTTTTTTTAAGTAAAAATCTGTATGAATAAAACACCTCATGATCATTAGATTTTATTCTTCTTTTTAATTTGTCTTCTTTTGTATTTGAATGCCTTGTTTTCATGATGACGAACCCCTTCAGAGCAGGGAGTCTAGAAAATTGTCAGGATTACCAGCTTTGCTGAGGTCAGTGCTCCATCCACAAATAATTTCATCCAAGAAGGAAAGAAAGAAAGAAAATGAAACAATACGAAATTCAGCAATGTTCAGCAGCCCCATGGCCCGAGTAAGAAGTGCCCTTGAGAGCAGGGCAGTGCTGCCTTTGAGTGCCGGACAGTGGTGAGAGGGACTGATGGGAAAGGTGGCCGGGCAAAGAGTGGGGTAGGCTGTGAAGGTGACAGAGAACAAAGAAGTCAGAAGGGGTAGTGACAGTGACTGCAGTGGAGGAGGAAGGGGACAAAGTAAGGTGGTTGCAGATCGCAGGTCCATGACAAAATGTGAATTATAAATATGGTTAGTGAGTATTCTGGGTGGACGATTCTGAACTCTTACTTTAGGGTTAACATTTTTTAAATATGTTTTTATTTGACACAGTATTTAACATATTTGTCAGGTTCAGAGTGCATTTTGTTGGTTTGTTTTTTTTTTTTTTCGGTACCAGGGATTGAACTCGGGTCCTTGTGCTTGCAAGACAGGCCACCGAACCGTTGAGCTAAATCCCCGGCCCCAGAGTGCATTTCAATGCACGTATACAATATATAGCAATCACAACAGGGTAACTGGCATGTCTACTATTTCAGACATACATCAGTGATTTGCAAACATTCGAAATCCTTTCCATTATATCTTTAGAAAAATTTAAATTTGTCATTGCTGTCAATTCTAGTGTTCTATACACAAAAATAGAAGTTATTCCTCTAATCCTATTGCACCCTTGTTCCTGTTAAACATCTTGTCTCCACCCTTCCCTCCCTATACTCTTTCCATTATCTAACCTGTACCATGAATAACCATTTATTTACATTGCTAGACCAACATTTTCAATAGAAATATATCAGAAACACATATGCACTTAAACTTTCTAGTAGCTACATGTAAGTCATAATTTATGCAATATTTCCAAAATGTTTCAGTATGTGATCAGATAGAAATTTATGCATTTTAGTACTAAATTTGAGAAATATAATCAGTCTGCACTTCATACGTGACTCAATTTAGAGTAGAAGGATTTCAAAGAACTCAATGTCTCCTTGTATATAGTAGTAATATTATTGGATAAAGAATGTATGGATTTTTTTAATAAAAAGTATTGTTTACTCTTTTCTGAAAATGTAAGTATACATAGTTTCTGATCATTTTCATATTTACATGCTGCCATTTATAATGTTAGATTCCTTTCTGTATAAAAGGACTGTTAGTCTGTTTTTTGCTATTATGATAAAATTTCTAAGATAAGCAAGGCAGAAGGAGAAAAGGCTTATTTCGGTTCACAGTTGTAGCCTGTGGTTGACTGGCTCCATTGACTTTTGGTCTATGGTTATTCAGCACCCCATGGGAGGAGTGGTGGCAGAGAAGATGCTTACCTCATGGCAGCTAAGAGCAAAGAAAAAGAGAGGAAAGGGCTGGGGTTTCAATATCCCCTTCAATGCCCCTAATGATATAACTTCCTCTCTCTAGGTCTAAAGACCTGGATGTTCCTCTACATCCCAACAGCACCATAGGCTGTGACCCAAGTCTTTAATACATGGCCCTTTTGGGGACATTCAAGATCTAAACTAGAGCAGGGACCTTTAAACATTTTACAAAGTAGGCGGCATTATTAAGGTCATACCGTTGCCCTTGGGTGAGTCCTCATATCAATAAGAAGACGCTTTTGGAACTACCTGAAGTCACAGCTCACAATCTGTATTTGTGTGGACCTGTGATGTATACATGCACAGATTCTCCAGGCTTTCCAGGAAGAGAGTTAAGCCTTTCATCTGAATTTTAGTGAGCTTATGACCACCTGCTTTGCCTAAAAAGTGCTGTATACCTAAAATATACCAATAAACTCGATGAGGAAAAAAAAAAGTTCTCAGTGTTTTTTACCTAAAGAGTCCAAATATTCAAACAGTTCAGTGAAGTTCAGGATTGTAGTTAAAGTTGATGAAAGTGCTTTATATGATTACTTAAATAAGTATTAAAGCAATTACATAATTAGGAACCTGTGTGTCTGATGTATGAAATGAATTATATTATGATAGCCTACAATATGTATTATGAACTGTGTCATCTATTTAATGCTTTATAATTTTAAAGAGGTATTTACATAACCTACAAATGACACATTAACTAGAATAACTTACCTGAGAGCTCCACAGTTCAGTTCTTGATGATGAAAACAAGTTTGGTTCATATAGGTGTTTCAGTTCTGGCTTAGCATATACTGTATGTTTTTAACTTAACTTTTCTAGGGGTAAAAATGAACATTCTCTAGCTCTATGCTATTTAAAATTCATGCTATGTTGTTTTTCAAAGATATTTTCTCCGTTTAAAAGGATCAAATTATAAAATAATCCTACCTTAATGTATTTTGGGATAATGAGAAGGCCATCTTTCACTATATGCATTCGAGAAGTATGAGGCATTGAAGCCCTCATTTCTCTTTTCCTTTTCCAGGTTGGACTTCATTTATAAAGGCATTTAAATTGCAGAGTCTAGAAAACATTTTTTAGCAATTTGTGATTATTAGTTGATAAGTATAAAATCTCCTGTGAGTTAAAAAGTGAATAGACACCAGCTTTAACATCAATCATGTGAGAAAATATATATCAAGAGCTGAAAATAAGATTAGAGGAGATATTTCCTCTGAAAACTACAAAGTGAAAATGGTGTTAGGTAGGATAGAAGTAAATAATCTCACATACAAAGAAAGATGAAAATAAAGTAGAGAGGATGGACAATATTAGAATATGAAAAGTGGAGAGAGAAAGGGCCAGGTCTTAGGAATAGGACACAAAAGAGAGTGAAAACCTAGTCAGTGGACTGGAAGGTCAGAAGTCAAGTCTAATACAAAGTCACTACTGTAATGAGTGTAGAAAAATGTTTGCCATAAGAAGAAAGGGTGCAAAGGCACAAAATAAAAGGAAAGAAAATTCCTTTGAGATTTTTTTTTTCGTGCCCCACAACCTGGCAAAGGCTACTTTCCTGAAGGAAGGCTCTGTCACTTGTGCTTGACAGAGCTCCCGTCAAGTGGCATCTGTCTTCAAACTTTCTCTGAGGATAGCAGCTGATGTTACAGCTGTGATGGCAAGAAGTGGATTAAAAGACATATTTGCAATTTTTGTCCAATGAATTTAGAGGTAAGGTAGTTAGAATTATTTTTTTTCTCATTGAGTGTATTGGTACATTTTAGGTATACAGTACAGTTGCATTCATTATTGGGATCTTGTACCTTTACATGACAGATGGTCTTGATTCTCATTTTTCCCTTTGTCCCTGCCCTCCCTTCACCCCCTCTTCCCCTCCCCATTTACAAACACTTTATTTCCACTTTTTCATTTTCTCATATTTTTTCTTTTCCCTTATTTCCTTTCCCCTACCCTTCCCACTTCCCCTATACCTTTATCCCTTTTCTTCCTATTTCACATTGTCAATTATGCCATTAGGATCTTATGTACTATTATAGTTTTTCACACCAGAGAAACTATTTGGTATATACACATGTGTGACTTATGTATTTCACTTAGCATATCCTCAATATGCATCTACTTGGCAGTCAGAATTATTAAGAAGGAAGTAAGAAAGTAGGCTTGGCTGATGACTTAAACATCATCGACACCCTGACAGTCTTTTCTTTGCTGACCTTTCTTATGTTGGTATGTAAATAATGGCTTGGAAAGGAGAATGCGTAGCTATGTGTGAAATATGCCAACATGTACATAGATGGAGAGTCTGCCTGCACATTGATGTACTGTGAGGATTTAACAACTCAGGAATGAAACTTTTTATAGCAAACATTGATCTGTTAGAATTACAGCCAGAAAAATCTGAATTCAAGTAGTTCCTGCTGGAGCAGATAGGAATTTCTGCTTACAGCCTCTGACCAGGCAAAAGAAAGGCTTCCTCTTAGTTACTCTGCTAGTATTGTGCTAGCCTCTTCTCTATTCCTAATGTACGATGCCATCAAGGATCGAAATAGATTCTTCTACTGGCTTGGTGTGAAGATCCTCAAGGAAACCTTGGTTAACCACTTTCTGTCCAGTGAGTGTGAGATTCTTCTCAAGATCACAATACCCAAGATCCCAACAATAAAATTATGAGAGAAAAAAATTGTGTGAATCACTTGTTATGACCCTTTAGCATTAGTGATCCAGCTGTTTTACACCCAGAAGTTTATTAGAGACCATTGTAACCACTGAATTTGATAGCATTTTATCCATACATTTTGGGTTATTTTTTTCCTCACATATTTACATATTCTAAAATCCTTTGGGAATCTAGATTTGGAACTTACTCTGGAAGATGAAAAAGGCCTGTTTAATTACCTAATGCTATGTAAACATGTCTTTAACCCATTTATGCTCAAGATTGAAATTTTTTGAATTTTTGTATGAAATTCATATATGTTACCTAGAAAAATTTAAAGAACAGATATTTAAAGTGAACCAATTTTATTATGTTCCACTGTGATGAGTGGTCAAAAATGGACCACTAGTCATTGAAGGGTTACTCTTACCCAACATTTATATAATTGGTAGAATATAACTATGTATAGAACATTATCTTATTTTTAATTAATATCCAGCATTTCATGAATGGAACCGTGTGAATGATATGTATAAACTTATTTTTAAAATAAGTTTCTGCTAAGAGCAACAAATGTTAACACATTCATATTTTGTGATACAGAGAAATGTTTGGCTTCTGACTTAGCAGCAGGCCATAAAGCCTAACGTCGCAGGTAATATACACAATATTTAGGTGGTAATCTAATCCTCAGTGGTCCTCAGTGTCTAAGATACTGAGCTAGTCAATGCAATGGGGATTGTTTTCCTTTCTATTTGGTAAATAGAACCTGAGTAGAATATAAAGTAGTCTTAATAAATAAGATTAGTGAAAACTGATAATCAGTGTATCCTACTCTGGAGAATCAAGTTTGCCAATTGAAGATTTTTTCCCCAGTAACCTCATCAAAGTAATATTTATTAATCTTTTCATATACATGTTTATGTGCTGTGGGAAAAGATTTTCTGCTTGATACTGCAGTAGATTACATATTTTCCACTCAGTGTGTGGTAGATTTTAGAGAATGCTGGTTTTACTATTTCAAAATGTTGTATGTCTTTAAATAACGTAGTCTTTCAACATGAGCCAAATATTTGCATTGAGAAATAGCCCGCTTGTTTTATTTATTAACTCCTATTTCTTCTTGTCTGTATCTGATTACTCACAAGCTCAGGAGAAAAAATAGTAATGGTGCAAAGATCTTGAATATAACCCACTGAAGCCAATTTGGTTTATGTCCATTTTGTAATGCTTTCATCATTTTTATATATTTAATAGTAGAGAAATTACTGAAAAAAAATTAAATTTGGACAGGATCATTTTCCTTGCAATTGAGATAAAAAATTAGGTGATCAATACAATCTTTTTTTTCTGAATAAGAGAAAGACCCGATATATTCAAGATCTATACAATTGTTCATCAGATAAAGTAAAATAAATTCACATTTTCTCTATTGGCAGATTTTTGGGAACAATCTATAGTGCATTAGTAATTATATCCACAACTTTGTTTATTTATTTTTCATTGAGTTTATTGGTACTTTTTAGGTATACAGTACAGTTACATTCATCATTGGGATCTTGTGCCTTTACAGGATGTATCTTGGTTCTTATTTTTTCCCTATACCCCTGCACTCCCTTCACCCCCTCCACCCTTCTCTATTTACAAAGGCTTTGTTTCCATTTTTTTCCTTTTCTCTCTATTCTTTTTCCTAAATTGGCAGTGGTTTTACCCAAAAACAGTTTCTAGGAGTTACAGAAAATGAATTTAGTTTATTATATTTGAAATTGTACCACATGATTTAAAACTAAGATTTTTTCTGTGTCATGAGTTTTCAAACACCCTGAACAAACTTATAACTATGTTTCCTGACACTGAAAAATTGAATGCTAGCACCAAATTCTGTTCAGATAGCATGCAATGATGTATATGAGTTTTAGAAATCATCTCCAAAGATGTGGACTGGCAGGCAGAATGTGGTATAGAAGTGAATTAAGATGTATGGTAAAGTTTTATAAGATTGGGATAAATATTAAAGGAACATTCTTTCTGTATTGATCTTTCCAGATAGTTGCACCTTTTTTTCCTCCACACTGGAGTATGTTTTACTCCACACTGTGCTACTCCTTACAATGGGATCCTTCCAAATTCCCCTAGCCAGGCATCCTAATGAAATTCTAGATCAGCTATGTGCTGAAGGCACATGATAGCAAGACATTCAGTAAGCCAGCTTTTGTGGAACCAGAGAGAATCGAGAAACAAAAATATCCTCAGAAATTAAAGGAATAAGATGAATGAATTCACATTCAAGAAATAGGGTAGCTTTTTGTGCCTAAGCTTTTACGTGGAAATTAAATTTCCCCATAAGGTCAACATTGAAGCTAACATTGAATATTATTCAATTCTTGTACAATTTGGTTTGTGATAAGAACTGTGGAAAGAATTAAGTTTGTGAACTGAGGTGCTATTTATATTCTGTTGTAATCTATTATGCCAACAGCTTGTACAATTTACAAACTTGTAATACCTATTGGGGCTGGATGTATTCATTTGCTATCATGGCTTAGATGACTCTGGAAACAGACTTTGGGGGCAATCTCAAAATAGTTGTGTAATATTTCTCAGTATTTTGAATACTCTGCTGTTAACTTACTGTCTGATCTTCAGATGGTTCTTGAGCCCACTGGGATTCTTTTCAATCACAAGCTATTAGAATTTGAAGAACTGTTAGGCTCTCTATTTCGCTGACTATCCTGGGTCTTCCTATGGTTGGTGACTTGCTAACAGAAGGCTCCAGCTCTTTTGTTGCCATTTCATTTCAAAACACATCTTTAGCTGCAAGTCTCATAACCAGACTACACTGACAAGACTCACAGAGGGTTACTGACAACCATGAAGACAATCCACATCCTGGATACTCCTTTGGGAAACTTCTTACTCCCCCCACCTAGTTTGCCTTCTTGCTATTTTCATTCTTCTCTTCATGCAGGCCTTGGTTTCGTTTTTTTTTTCGTTGTTGTTGGTTTTTTTTTTTTTTTTTTTTTTTTTTTTTTTTTTTTTGATACTGGGGATCGAACTCAGGTCCTTGCGCTTGCAAGGCAGGCCACCGAACCGCTGAACTAAATCCCTGGGCCCATGCTGGCCTTGAAAGTGTATCTCCTACTAAAACTTTAGGGTGTAAGATTTTCTTTAGACTTGGATTTTTAAGAAATTAGACTAAGATACCAGCCGGTTATTTGAACAGGAATTCTAATAAGCGTTTAGGTGATGTCCATTTAAGCAAGTACTTAATAAAACAAAACAATTTAAGTAGCAGGAAGTCAGGCTCTTAAGTGGTATATAGAATAAGTATAATTACTATGAATATGTGTTTAAAGAAAGAGGCAGTATAGCAACATAGCTAAAGGTGGAGTGTATTGAAATCAGGTAGATGTGAGGTCAAAATCCTCTTCCCCATACTCAGTTTGTTGAACACAGAGGTTTTTGACAGTGTGACTGCATTCCTGGTGTTTGATCAAAACTGCCACAGCCTCCAGAAACTCGATGTGTTAATGAAAAGAGAGAAAAAGTGGATGGAACTAAATTGTGGATATGTAGTCTAGCTTGATAACTTTGCACTCTGCATGAAGAAAATGAGTCCAAGAAAGATTATTATCTGCCAAAAGAATCTATGCTGGGGACCAGAGGCTAAAAGAAAATTACAATCAAAACTAAGAAAAACTTCATTTGTGCTCTTTAGGTTGTCAGCTATAAAACGAATGAGAAGCTAGTGAACTGTATCCAGGTCTACCAGATAGGATTGGATGTGACAGCTTTGCCAGGAGGACTTCGTGGTGCTATAAAAAAGTACAAGTGGAAAAACACATTTTGGTTTCTCTCTGTTTCTTTCCTCATAGCCTGGGGAAGCCTCTCTGTTGGAAACATCACCTCCAATGCTGGTTTTTGTTTGTTTGTTTGTTTGTTTCTTCTAGGCAATTTACTAATAGCTATTTTTCATTTTGAAATATTAAACATTGTATTTGAAAATACCCAAAATCCCGAGAAGAGAAAACATGAAGAAAAAAGTACTTCAATTTGAATATATTTTTTTCTGTTTTTCACTAGTTGAAAGAAATTTCTTGATTGTGAAAAATCACTGATACTGTAACTGGGATTTTATGATAAGAAATATAGTTGAGGCTAAAATATGTAAGAAAATCAATGCACAAGTGTGAGCTAATTCAAACTATAGAAATTTTTTGAACAACTTCATTTTATAGCACTTTCCTTTTATAAATAAATCTAAACTCTGATATAGTGATTGATAACACTAGACTGTGAGAGCAACGAAGTAGGACTGTTTGGAGAGGACCTTGGAATACGTTCTGTCAGGAAAAAATTTATTAGAGGACATTAGGTCACTGATAGAGCCTGGAGTAGCTGGAGGGAGAATTCCAGGCTCAGTTTTCTGGGACAGAATTTTCTTGAAGTTAAGTAGCTTAACTCGCTTGTGGAAGAAGTTGCTGCACCAAGTGATAATAAATGCCGGAAACTTGATCTTGTTATACCCATGCCTCTTGGACTTCAGAAACTGGAACTGGGGCCCAAGGAAACCGGATGCCTGCCATTCTCAGTGACAGCAAAATGGAAGCTGCCCACAGAGCCTGTTTCCACACATTGCTTACTTCTCAATTGAAGGCTCAGTGGGTGAATTGAAGTAGTGAAATGCAGGTCATGTGTTTGTGATCTTGCTCTGGTTCAACTTCATCATTGAAGACATGAGACAGCTTACACGAAAACATTCCTAAATGTAAAAAATTCATTCAAGGAACATAGATGAATCACTAATGTATTAAGTATTTTGCACAGTAGAAGGAACTGTAATTATAACCTAAACATGTGGTCCAAAGCTCTGTCCATCCTCAGTACCCCCTCTGCATTATATCAGTTCTTCTCAAAGAGAGGTTTCTGGACTAATTAGCATCAGAGGTACTTGAACACTTACAGAAATGCAACTTCTTTGCCACGGAAACCTTTGAGGTGAAGTTTGAGACTCACCATCCTATGCAGTACTCTACTATTTTACCATGGCTGCTGCCTAGAGGGAATTTCCACTTTTTTAGAAGCTGTAGAAAAAAACAACAGAAAGCAAGGAAACGTAGGTAAAAACTGAACAATCATTAACTTTGTGATGTTTGTGTATGTGATGTGTTCATTTATAGAACTTTATAAAGTCACAGTAACTTTTCTGTCTTGGTTAACTTTCCCATTGCTGGGAGAAAACACCTGGAACTAAGGAGGAGAGGTTTGATTTAGCTCATGGTTTCCGAGGACTCGGTGATTGGTTGGCTCCAAGCAGGAACATCATGGTGGAAGGGTGTGAAGTGGCAGAGCTATGGAGTTCAGGGTGTCTGGGAAGCACAGCACCGCAGAAGAGTTTCAGTGAGAGTCACACCACCAGAGCTGCAACTACATGACCCATCTCCAACTGGGCCCTGCCTTCCAACAGCACATTCAACTCTACATCAGTGGATCAATTCACTGATGAATATAGTGCACCAACGACCCAGTCACCTCTCCAAGATTCTCTTAAATCAGTTAGGCTGACATTAAGCTTACCCTTTGTACCATCATTGAAATATATCCAATGGAAGATGATTTCAACCGAGTTCTTAAATGAAGATGATGGACGGCCAGAGATCTTTTAATTCTCTGTTCCAGTCTACAACTTCCTTCTTCGCAATTTAGATAGTAGATCTTTTAATTTGCGTAATTCCAGGGAGAATTCTCTAGGGTAGCTACTCTCTGGCTTTGAAAAACAAAGGCCGATTGCCTTTAAGAATGGGCCTCTGAGTTGTAGTAAAGCGTGTCTCTCCTATTGATCTATGTGTGCTCTGACTTTTCCAAATTTGGAACTGCTGATTTGCTATAAATTCTTGGTCATATCTGCAATGAATATGAGAGGAGATTTTTGGATTACATTGAAAACTCTCCAATCATTTTGCATTCATCCATCAAATATTTATCAGGCAACCAGTATTTGAAAAGCATTGTGTTAATGGTGACCTTTAGGCTAGAACTGAAAAAATATTGCAAGATTGAATTGCCCTTCTTTGTAACATATATGACTTACCAATGTTCAAAGAGTAAGAATCAAGTAAAATACCTAACACAAAAATTAAAGGCCAAAAGTATAGGCCAGTCTTCCTTTACAGAAAAGAAAAAGGTAGATAACTTTAGAACAATACTGTTATTTTTTTATGGATAATTTTAGGTATACAATACAATTACATTCGTCATTGGGATCTTGTACCTTTACATGATGTATCTTGGTTCTTAGTTTTTCCCCATGCCCCTGCCCTCCCAACACCCCCTCCACCCTTCCCTATTTATAAAGACTTTGTTTCCATTGTTTTTCTTTTCTCATATTTTTTCTTTTCCCTTCTTACCTTTCTGCTGCACATTGAGGCCATACTCTTAGTTGAAATTAATAGGACACACATGTAAATATCATATAGTTTCTCTGGTGATAAACTAATATTTTTTCTTTTCCCTTCTTACCTTTCTGCTGCACATTGAGGCCATACTCTTAGTTGAAATTAATAGGACACACATGTAAATATCATATAGTTTCTCTGGTATGATAAACTAAAAGTGTAAATAAGGATCAAAATGTATAATTGATATTGTGTAATAGGAAGAAAAGGTCTAGCGATACTGTTCTTGAGTGACTGTGTTAGACATCTTTGAATCTACAGTTGATGGGCAGTAGGTGAGCAGCAGAGTGAGCACTGGTGAATCACAGATGATGACCCAGCCACTGTCCTTTGCTCAAGGGTATTTATATTTTAGTGTGGATAAGCAAGATTAATTTCAATATACTATAATTAAACCTCATAAGAATTGTAATCTATTCTGTCTTGTTCTATTGGGATTACTATAACAAATTACCATAAATACCTAAATATCTGGGAGACTTATAGGTAACAGAATTTGTTTCTCATAGTTTTGGATGCTGGAATGTGTGAGATCAAGGAGCTTACTGACTTGGATTTTGGTAAGGGCCTGGCTTCTGATTCACTCATGTACCTTCTTGCTAACTTTTGCCATGATAGAAATTGCAGAGTGGCTCTCTAAGGCCCCTTTTGTAAGGGAGACAGTCCTGATTCCCAAGGGTCTGCCACCATCACTTAGTTACTCAGAAAGCCTCTACCTACCTCTATGACCATCGCCTTGATAATTAGACTTTTAACGTATGAATTTGGCAGGACACAAGCATTCACAGTAGCCTGTAGATACATGAAATGAATGAGGTCACATGCTCTAGAAAGCTGCCTCTTAGTCATTACATTATACTGTCCACTCAGTCACCAAAGAAATCCTGTAGCCACTTTACAGGAAGAGGAAACTGAGGTTTAGAGGGATTAAGTATCTTGCTCAAGATCAAGGAACTAAAGCATCTGAAGTATTTGAGCTTACTTCATATTGATTTTGCTCCAAAGCTATCTCATATTTTAGCTAGTTATTGTCAAGGGCAACTTGTTTTATTCAGTGATGCCCAGTATAGATTGTTTTTGGCACAAATCATCCAAGATTAAATAATTCTTTTCAAAAGTGCAGTTGGGAAGACAAACTGAGTGTAGCTTTTAGTGCTGATTTATTCTGGTAGGCTCTTCAAAAGTGTAGTTGGGTGCTAGAAGAGTGATAATAAAAGATCGTGACATTTTTCCATGCCCAACTCATGTATATGTGCACCCTCACACGTGTTCTGTGAGGAAAAAACTATGCAGTCTCAACTAAATACTGGTCATATCCTTTGAGTGACTTTCATATCCTTTTTTCAGACTGATTTCTATATAAAAAGTTTGACTTTTCCTCCAAGGCATCTCCACTACCAGCTAAGAGCTAAATAGCCTTTAGATGAGGGGGCAGGGAATCAGCTCTGACACTTGCACTGTAAAATATCTATCTGCCACTTCCCTCTCTTGCTTCTACAGTCTTTGATTCTCAGTGGATAGAATCCTATTTGTGTTTGAACCCTCAAAAGAAACTACATTTTGAACTGACTGCTAGATAGACTCTGTGTATGCTCTGGAACATATATGATGTCCAAAACATTTTAGGCAGGACTACTGCACAATTAGCAGGTCCAGTGCAAAATGAAAACACTGGCTACATTTAAAAAATTTTTATTAAGCATTCATGATCATGAACATGGAGACTCAGAGCCCTGAGTCCCAAATGAGAGGTCCTTCTGATTGCAGAGCCCTATGAGATGGCATAGGTCACACACATGAACGTGACTTAAGGAAGCTGATCCAGGTGTCTAAGTTACTTTATCATTGTTTGGACAAAATACCTATGGTGGATTAACTAATGGTCACCTTGCAACACCCAGCTGGACTGAATCTATTGTCTGAATATGGATGATCCACTTGATTGTTGCCAATAATCATAAAAAAAAAACTGGAGGGGAAGATCATTGGGCTTTTGATTTTCTGAGTTGCTAATGCAGACTTGGCTGCTCTCCTAGGAGGAAGAGCTTGGGGCCTTGCTCTTGCTGGGAATGGCTGTTGTTCTGTCAGGGGAGTACTGGTCTTCACCATGAGCATAACTTCCTGGCTCCAATGTAGATCCCTCAGCTTGGTGGCAGAAATCCTTCATTCCACCAGTGCAGGTTTTCTAGCTTCCAGAAGACCTTTGGGCCTTCCTGGGCAGATGTTCAATATGGACAAGCATGAGGCATTGCCATGGGCTCTATGCCTCTGGCTGGACTCATGGAGGACATTACCTTGGACTCTAGGCCTTTAGCTAGACTTGTGCAGGTCATTGCTGTGGGATCCAGACCCTTGGCTGGATTCTTTGGATCTCTAGTGTATGCTAGATCTCTTGCACTCCTTTGTATTTGACTTTTTGGCTATTGTAAAATAATCCTATAAATTATGTATCCTATATTAAATTTAATCCCTTGCAAACTCTGACTACAACAATACCCAAAACTCAGAAGTTAAAGGAGTAAAGGTTTATTTTAGCTCACAGTTGGCTATCTCCACAGTAGAAAACCATGGCAGAGATGAAACAGTCCATAGATGGCAGGCAGGAGGCAGTGAGACTTCCTCCTCTGTTTTCTTTTTATTCCATCCAAGCTACAAGCCTATTGGTTGGTGTCATCAGTACCTAGGGTATGTCTTCCTTCTTCAGAAAATCCATCATCCACACCCAGAGCTATACCAAACAGCGTCTTATACTCATGGTCTAGTATTAGGCACTCATGACCCATGATCCAGTCACTCCCAAAGCCTCACCTATGAGCACATGAATATTTGGGGAGACATCTAGATGTAAGCTATAACACAAGGGTAGCAATTCTCAAATATCTGTTTAATAGTGCTATTCTGTGGCAAAACTTCCACTGAGTGTCAAATAGGGAAAAATGACCTTGTCATACAAGATAATAAGTTTACTAAAAGAAGTAACCCTCTCACTTGATACAATAATCTTACCTTTTTGTTTTTGCTCATCAAAACAGCCTTTGTTTCAAAACTGTATCACTTTAAAAAGTTGTAATGTAAACATAACCTTCTTTCACAGGAGTAACACTTGCTATCCTCATGTTCTTTTATCCAAAGTTTTTCCCACTTTTAATCACTAGAAACACCTAATGTCTAGTAATCGTAGGTCTAAAGTTATATGATAAGAGCTTATTTCATTCCCTAAATTTTTGTCAGGTGCTATTTTTAGAAAATAACATATTAAGCTTCATGAATCATTTATGATTATGTCCTCAATGTACATTTGAAGTTATGAGAAGTGGGCATAAAGAGATAGTTTTATCTCACATTCAAAAGACATTTTCCTTCTCCTTTTCAAAATCTCCGCTTATATACAAGGATCCACAAAATTATTCTTTCTAGAATTCTATGCTAGCAAAATCTGCTTCTCAAATTAGCTCCTTTGCAAAGATAGCTATAAAATAATCACAAACTTTAGCTAAGTGCTGAATTTGATATTTCACTGCAAAGCTATTTGATATCATTCTCCAAAGAATCTCTTTTCCTTTCCTATAAATGGTTTCTGATCTCTTTTTGAAAAATTTGCATTTCAAGTATTCCTATTCTGTTAAAAATGTTCTTATTGTAAAATTTTAAAAATCATTTAAATATTAGGTTGATTATGTTTTGTAGATAGTCCAGAACAGTAGATGCTGGGGTGAATGTGGTGGTACATAGTAGCAATCCTAGCATTCTAGGAGGCCAAGGCAAGAAGAGAGGAAGTTCTAGCCCAGATAGGGCAACTGGTCAAGTTTGTGACTTAGCAAGTACCCCTTTTGATGAGCTTATAGAGGTTTGTAGGCTTGTCCTGGAAGGATAATACTTAAAATTATACACTTTTTCTTTGATATGTTCTTATCTGCCTAATTTTCATTTTTCTTTTATGATTGTTACAATTGGAACAGAACCAAGATGGCAATAAATTACTTTCTTTTTCTTTTCTTTTCTTTTTTTTGGTACCAGGGATCAAACTTGGGTCCTTGTGCTTGCAAGGTAGGCAGCGGAACCACTGAGCTAAATCCCTGGCCCTTGTTTCTTGACATCCATGTTAGTACTAAATTCTGTGATATTCACTGACAAAGAGGCTGGCATTCTTTTTTCTTGGTTTTGTAGTTAATGTGAAGTATAAAGTATTTTTTTTTCCCCTGGAGTATAAACTGCTTCTCAAAATTTCATTTTGAAACTTGGAAAGTAATCTTAGGGTTATCTGGGAAATGCATAGGCAAGACTCACATGTCTTTGGATATTTTTGAAGGAAGTCTTCCATTAGCCTTATTACTTCTCCTGCCTGCATCTTAAGCATACACCTTTACAAATATTTCTTTTCACTGAAGCAATGACTTAGAATTAAAGAGATGGAAATTCTGAAGCCAGTGCTCTCTAGTCTTAGGAAAGTCTTATGTACCCTTTAACTTTTGTTTACATGTTGGATTGCAGTGTGATAGACATTAGGTAACTAAAGAGGTGGTTCCACATTCTAAAAGAAGAACTAGCTGTGTTGAGCAATTGAGTTCACATCAGCAATTTTCTGTAGATGATTTTAATTTATTTTCATAATTTAATGAAAAAGTATTGTGCTTATTTTTATAGATTATGGAAATAAGACTCAAGAAATAAATTGCTTGCTACGACACAACTAGTAATTGGCAGAATTTGGATGTGACTGTAGGTTATGTCATTCTGCCTCATATCAAAGACTGTGCACTTTTGTTTCACCACCACCTTTGGTCAAGTTGCCAAAACTGACTGAGATACCACAGGTTCTCTTGAAGTGTGCAGGGAGGATACTTGGAAGTTGATGTTGGCTATTATGTTGCTCATCTGTTACCACCAAGACTTACTTTGCAAATATTTTCCTATCGGAATTGTCATCCTAGAACTTTCAGAGCTCATTGGAAGCCTCAGTTGCCATTTTTGAAGAAAACAAAGTTAGCAAGGCTCAAATTTGATAGAATACTGTTGCTCTCATTCAGTGACATAGCTATGACATTCATTCATTCGACAAAAAATCTTGTGTGCAAAATTTTGGGCCATCCTAGGCATACTGTACTGGATTCTAATGAGCAAAAAGCACAAGATCTTCTTTATCCATGGAGTACATTGAGAAACATCAAATAAGCTAATAATCACACAAATAATTAAGGTTAATTCAAATTCTAAAAACTGCAGTGGAGAAGTACAAGTGTTATAAGTTTGTGGAAAAACAGAGCCAATCAGTCTGAGATCAGTAGTGGTTAGCACATAAATCGAATGGGATGGGTTATGTATTCCAGACATTTGTTCAGATGGGTTATAGAATAATCAAATGGTGATAGGCAACACATTTATTAGGGAGAGGGGAGTGGGGTGCAGGAGTTACTTTAATTCAGTAATTGCCGTAAGTCTGAATTCCATTCTTACTAAAACTAATTTTGTAACACACAATAAAAATTAGCATAGTACCTGCTGTTGAGTACCACTTCTGGTTATACTCAAAGCCTGATAAATAGATTCAAAACCCAGGAAACAGGTGCACCTGAGAACACTTAAGGTCACAACCCTGCTGTCAAGGGCATGCACATAACGGGGCACAGTTATGTAAGAGTGACTTAAAATATTCAACCACGCGTGTGCAATAAAGTCATACAAGGATACACAGCTGTTGTTTCATGATAATGTCTTGTTATGTCTGAGAATGGGTGTATGAAGATGGAAGAAATAAAGGCAACCAATTCTGGCTTTGGAGCTCTGGCTCTAGCTCTCCTGCTCTGATGCTTCTCTTTTGCTGATGATTGGCTCCAGGTCCTGTTCTTTATTTGGGAATTAATTCACTCGGCATAAAAGACTATATGGACTAAATATATCCCCCCCGTGCCCTCTGGGAGGCTTGATCCTGGCACCTGCATGTAGTAGAGACTACATAAATTTTCTGAGCATTTTCAATGCTTTCTTCTTCTGTAAACATCTTCAACCTTAGTGACAAATTAACAATTTCTTCATTATCTCTCATAATTTTTTTCATTGAGTAGCTTCTGCTGCACTGTTTCAAGAAGCAAACAAAATCTGTAGGACTTCTTATAATGTAGTCTTATAGTATAAAAATTCTTTCTCTACCATACCCTGTTTGTCAAAAACAAACAAACAAACAAACAAAAAACTGAGGTCAACCTGGATTCAAGAGGAAGGAAATTAGATTTTGCCTCTTGGCTGGTCACATTGCATAAGAACTTGCAGGGAAAAAATACATTGTTGTCACTATTTTTGGAAAACACAATCTGCCATGCTGAAAAAAGGAACTGGATGTTAGTTGGGAGAGAGGACCAAGATACACTCAAGAGCACTAGTTTGACTGCTTCATATGGCTTCAAGATTCTGATTTAGTTCCTATTGTAGGAGTTACCGAGATTAGATATGTCTCCTTTCTCTTAGTCAGACTTTACTCTGATTCATTTAAATGTCTGAGATGGTGTTACATAATATAGCATTGCCAAGTAATTTGGTCAACTTCTTTTGTTTCTCTAAGCCTAAATTTAAAAATATCAAAAATTATAAAGGCCACCTTATCTGCTATATTAGGTTGTGTTAAGGTTGTGAATTGTTGATTATTCAGCAAACAACAATGACAGTAACATTTAGGTATTTAATATTTATCTGAAACTGTTCTATTATTTTAAAAATATATTAAATCCTTACAACAGCAAGAGGTCCAATTTTTGCTAGGCAGAATGCTGTGTTCTAAGGATATAAATACTAATAAAAAATGGCATACCATTAGGAGTTACGTAGCAAAAAGTAGGGGTTGGCTTTAAATAAATTATCAGAGAAATAAGAATATAAACCTTCGATACAAAATATCTCATGTGGAGAACAACATCTTAATATATTAAAGATATACAGATACTTATTTATGCCAGGCATAAGATGATAATTTTATGGTTTTAGTTACTAATCAGCTTATTTTGCTCTATGATAATAATGCAGAGGGAGTCTTTGTTATTCCTGGGTATGGAGCGAAAATTCTTATAATGTGAAGCTGTTTACTAATATTTACATAAAAATACAGTCTGTATTCAAAAACTCCTTCTTATGCTTAATGATTCCATCTTTCCCTACATGTGTTATCAAACTTCCACAATAAGCAGTGATTTGCTGAAACATAATGAAAATACAATGTGAATTATTGGCAAATGCAGTGATCCTTTTTGACTGAGTCAAAAGTCAAGGGAGGAATTGCTTATAATGTTTCCATGCAATTTTGCCTGAAATGTAATGACTTTAAAATTGATATTTGATTCTTTTTGGTCCATTTAAAAATATTGATAAGGTACTTATTTTCCTTATTTGTACTTTTAAAGGAATGCTATCAATCCGATTTTCTTAATCATTTATTTTGAGATTACAGTCTCTTTTTAATTGACTGCCTTTTGGTACCAATTATCCTACAATATAGAGCACTTACTGGATATTGAATTAGAGCCTGGCATCCAGTTTAGTAAAAAGTTTAATTTTAAACATGATAGAGATAAAGCAAAGCAATTAAATTTCAAGAGGTGAAGTTAAATAAATTTCTAGTTTTTATTTGTTTCAGCTTATGCTAAAGAAAAAGTTTTAAAATTTCTTAAAAATAGTTATCATAATATGAAATATCAGAATGAATTTCCGTTGTTAATTTAATCATATCATTCTTTTGTAGAGAATTGAAATTAATAGAAGTTGAGGAATACCCAGAGGGGAGTATACAAAATGTAATGTTTTCTAAGTTGTTTAACATTTTTATATCTGTCCACTCTCCCAGACATTGAAATTTAAATCACACTTTGATGTTTGTGTTCTATTCTGTGGTTCTCCAAGAATCTTGTAAAGGTTAGAATTACCTGGGGAGCTTTGTAAAAGTACTGATACCAGGGTCTACCATGCCACATTTGAGTCAGCATCTCAGAAGCACAGAGCCCAACCTGGCTGTTGTGGAAACATGCTGGTGTGTCTAGTGTGTGATCAGAGCGGAGAGGCACAAGTAGGATCCTCACACGGTGTCCATTCAGAAGTGCACACAGAATGGCAATTAGCTACTCTCCATATCCTGGAACCATTGATTCCGACATGTGTGCAGCACTCCTCTTCCAACTTTTCTTCCTGTTGCTCACATTTAGGAGATGTAAGTATCATTTCTTAGAGCACAACTGCCTAGGATGCAGCTTTAGCAAGATTTCAGCTTGACTGCCATCATCAACTAGAATTACTTTCTATAGAGCTGCTTTCCTCTCAAACAACTTTAAATACAATATTATTGTACACTGGCCAGGCTGAACCAGCAAGCTGTCTGATTTCCTCCCTGCCCTCAGACCCTGGGGATGATTTTAGCTATATAGTACTGCCGTTGCAATGAACCAATGTGTGTTCCTGTTGAGAATTTAAATTATTTATATCAAGGAGGGCCCCAGGCAGACTATGAAGAGGAAAGACCCAGCTGTAGAGAATGATAAAGCTGCCAATGACAGCTTTGGGGCTGAAACGTAGGCCCTTGTCTGTCTTCTTCACTTCTGGGTCTCTGGCTCCTAGAATGGCATCAAGCACAGGCTGGGCACATGATGAAAACTTGTGCATAAGAACATAAGCACAGAGTGGCTTTGGAAAAGGTTTGTAAATACCAAGCCTCCCCTGCTGCATGCCATAGAGTGCTTGTGTGCTCCCGCTATTGTACCAAGATCATACACACTCGGATCAAAAGCAGACACAGGCACTTACAAATGGAGATGTATTCTTTGCTATTCCAAGCCATTAATAATCTTATTAAGTTTCATTATCCTCCTGTCATAATTGGGAAACCTGAGGATCAGAGAAGCCAAGCAACATTTCCAAAGTGATACATATTTGATAAAAGAATTGACAGATGTTATGAAGAAAGTCTCACTCTTTGGAACTTAAGTTTTGGTGAAAATCAGAAATGTCTGGAGATGTTTTTGATTGTTCAAAGGGAGGGCTGCTCTTCAATAAATCCAACATTAACAAATGGCGGTAACGATGTAGATGAAACTATACCCTTCCCACATTGTTGGTGGGAACATAAACTAGCACAGTCACCATGGAAATCAATATGGAAGTCAAAAAATATAGAAGTACAGGTTCTCAGAGTAGGTATTAACTATCCTCTGGATTTCTGTTGGATCTGTTGTGACTTCACCTTTTTCATTTCTAATTGCATGGATCTGTGCCTTTTCTTTCCATTTTTTGATAAGCTGAGCTAAGGGTTTATCAATTTTATTTATTCTTTCAAAAAAACAACTCTTTGATTCATTTATTTTTTGTATCGTTTTCTTAGTTTCCATTGCATTGATTTCTGCTCTAATCTTTATAATTTTCTCTCGTTTGAGCTTTGGGTTTTTCTTGTTCTTGTTTTTCTAGGAGTCTAAGATTCATCGTTAGGTTGTTTATTTGAGCTTGCTCTATTTTCCTAGTGTGGTCATTCAGTGCTATGAATTTTCCATGTAGAACTGCTTTCATTATATCCCATAGATTCCTGTATGTTGTATTGGCATTTTCATTTATTTGTAAAAACTGTCTGATTTCTTCTTTAATTTCCTCTGTGATCCATTGATTGTTCAGGAGAGTGTTGTTCAATTTCCATGTGTTGTGAAGTTCCTACGGTTTCTTATGCTATTGATCTCCAGCTTAATTGCACTAAGATCTGATAATATAGAGGGAATAACTTCGATTCTTTTGCATTTATTCAAACCTGTTCTGTGAGCTAGTATGTGGTCTATCTTGGAGAATGACCCATGTGCAGCTGAAAAGAATATATATTCTGATTTTGTGGGGTGGAACACTCTATAGATGTCTAATAAGTCCATGCATTCAAAAGCTTGATTCAGTTCTAGTATTTCATTGTGGATTTTTTTGCCTAGATGATCTATTTATTTGTGATAGTCGGGTATTTAGATCCCCCACTACAATTGTATTAGTGCTTATTTGGTTTTTCATGTTACTTAATATTTGTTTTATATAGTTGGGGACATTTATATTTGGTGCATATATGTTTATGATTGTCATTTCTTCCTCTTGAATTGTTCCTTCTTGAAGACATTGTCATAGGAAAAGACTTTATGAACAAATCAGTCTCACGGGAACTAGCAGAAAGAATCAACAGCTGGGATATGATCTTATTAAAAAGCTTCTGCACTGCAAAAGAAACCATACACAGAACTAAGAGAAAATCTACAATGTGGGAAAAAATTTTTACCAGCTGCTCCTCAAAGGACTATTATCTAGAATATATAAAGAACTAAAAAAAATCAGCCCCCCAATATAAAGACCCAATTAAAAAATGGGCCTCTGAAATGAACAGATATTTCTCAGACAAAGAAGTAAAAGTAGCAAGTAAATATATGAAAAAATGTTCCGCATCACTGGTCATCTGAGAGCTGCAGAAGAAAATAAAACTGAGATTCTACCTCATCCCACAAAGAATGGCTGCTATCAGAAATCACCAATAACAAATGTTGGTGGGGTGGTGGGGAGAAAGGAACCCTTTTCCATAGTTGGTGGGAGTGCAGACTGATTCAACCAATATGAAAATCAATATGGGGATACCTCAAAGAGCTGGAACTAGAGGTTCCATTTGACCCAGCTGTCCCTCTGCTGGGTATCTTTCCAAAAGAATTAAAACAATCATATCACAGTGACACGTGCGCAGCTATGTTTATAGCGTCACAGTTTGTAATAGCTAAAACTTGGAAAGAGCCCAATTGCCCATCAGTTGGACCTGGATAAAGAAGGTGTGGTTTTTCTATGAAATGGAATACTACTCAGCCATAAAGAATGAGAAATTAGAGTCATTCATAGGAAAATGGATACATTTTGAGGATATACTCTTAAGTGAAATAAATAAGTCACATATGTGTAAATACTGAATAGTTTCTCTGGTGTGAAAAACTATAATGGAACATAAGATCCTAATGAGATAATGGACAATGTGAAATAGGAAGAAAAGGGTAAAGGTGTAGGGAAAGTGGGAAGGGTAGGGGAAAGCAAATAAGGGAAAAGAAAAAAAATATGAGAAAATGAAAAAATGTAAATAAAGTGTTTGTAAATGGGGAGGGGAAGAGGGGGTGAAGGGAGGGCAGGGACAAGGGGTAAAAATGAGAACCAAGACCTGGCATGTAAAGGTCCCAGATCCCAATAATGAATGTAACTGTACTGTATACCTAAAATGTACCAATAAACTCAATTAAAAAAGAAGCAAAAAAAAAAAAAACCCAAAATATGAGTAGAGATTCCATTTGATTGAGATATGTTCCTCCTAGTTGTCCTCCTGAAAGAATTCAAGATATCACACTACAGTTATGTATGCATATCCACATTCATAACAACACAACTCATTATAGCCAAATCTTGGAGGCAGCTTATATATTCATAAGCACATAAATGAATACAGAAAATATAGTATTTGTACACCAAGGAATACTACTCCACCATAAAGAAGGAAAAATTTGAGTATATGTAGAAAAATGGTTGCACCTTGAGACTACAATGTTAAGTCAAAAAAATTAGAGATGTAAGCTTGAAAAACACAGAACTTTTCTTATATGAGAAACAGAGTATAAATAGAAAGCAAAATAAAAGATAGGCAATAGGAAATAGGGAGACAAATCTTTACTAAATATGAAGGGGGTCATGAAGAGGAAAGAAAAAGGAAGAGACAGGAATAAAAAAAAATGAAGTATATACTTGTACCCACTCCCCACAGTGATTGTAACCATTATGTACTCTGAACATATACTAATAAAAAAGTGAAAGTTGCTACTGGCGTTTAGATGGGAGAGGCTAAATATATTGCTAAACGTTCTATCATGTATAGGACAGCTCCCACATACAAAGAATTAACTAGCTCAATACCAATAGTGCAGATACTGGAAAAACTATTCCTGAGAAAGCTTTTTTTATAATTCCATTAGAATGTAGCACAGTGAAGACTTTTAAGACTGCCCTCTGCCAACAGGTGAAAGAAAAATTCACAGCATATAGTGCACATTATGGTTTGCCTTCTGCTTGCCATTTTTTCCATTGTCTCCTTTTTCTAAGCATGAATGAAATTTTAGATACTTGGAGTAATTTTCATATTCTCAGAAGTGTCATGGTATTTCTTGTTATTGACTTGATAAAACTCATGCAGTCTTCGGTGATATCACCTCAGACTAATAAGCATTCTACTTTGTGTGTTAGCTGCTGAGGGTATAGCAGTTAATAAAATAAATATTGTCCTTCCCTTCTTGGAGTTTTCCATCTTCATCTACCAGAGATCTTCTCCATTTGGAATGCTTAGGGCTACCACTTATTAGACCACCAAATACACAATCACAATTCAATTATTAATTCAAACAGAATGAGAAGAACATAGGATCATTCTCACTCCATATTAAAATTCACATTTACTTGATTTTCTAAGCAATTTTTGTTTTGTGTTTTAAAACGAGTTTCTTAAAATTAGGTTTCATTTTATTTACTGTTTCCCGGCTGTGCTCTCTAATTCTCTTGGGTCATTTTAACCTAAGAAACACTTTTCTTCCTACCCTCCTTTTATATATTTTTTGACTTCTTCATTTTTTCCATCCCTTTTCCCTTTTTGCACCCCATGTCTCCCTTTCTATCCCTTCTCCTCTCTCTTCTGGTCTGTTCACTTATAAAACCAACAGGCCAGATGTTTTGCAGAAAGTCTCACAATTTAGAATTTAAGTTTTTATGCTTATTGTTTTGCCGAGGCATTTAACTTCTTGCCCTATCCCCTATGTAGGCAAGAATCCATGTGGAAAGGCTAAGTTACATTTGTGCATGATATTCTTTGCAAGAATAATTCATAAGTGATGTTTTCACGTTTCATCATGTTGGCTGTAAATAATAACTGCTTATTTCACATTTAGTGATTCTTAGATTGGCTTTAGAAAGTCACTTGTGATAGCTGGATCTCTTTATTATGAGTTATCTGATCAACTTTCCACATAATGATATTATCTCTCATTTATGACTCGAAACCGTTATTATATTAAATGTTGAAATGATAGTCTAATTCTTCAATTCTGTCTGCATTTATTAGAAGGAATTTCTCTATAGAACTTGCATTATGGTTATTGTGAAACACAATTCAAGCAGAATGGCAGCATAAATTTTAATTTTTTTCTTTAGTCACAAATTTTCAGATAAGTTGGTGCCTCAACATTCCCATTAGAATCTAATTATCTTTATATTACTTTAACTTTTGTCCTGCTTTATTCACTTCCCCTATACATATTATTGTTCACAAATTCCCTTTTATAACCATTACTTCTTTAAAATGCACAAAGTTCTAGTATTTGGTACTTGTATATAAGTAAATGATTGTATTTTATTTTCTGATTTTAAAGACCCTTTGTTTATTTCACTTAGGAGTATATCTTCAATATGTATCCATTTTCCTATGAATGAATATATCTTCTCATTCTTTATGGCTGAGTAATATTCCATTTTATAGAAAAACCACATCTTCTTTACACACATGTGTAAATACCGAATAGTTTCTCTGGTGTGACTAATCTGCAATAATACAGAAAACCCTAATAAGATTACTGATATTGAGAAATGGGAAGAAAGGAGCTAAAGGTGTAGGGAAGGTGGGATGGGTAGGGGAAGGGTAAAAAGGGAAAAGAAAAAAATGTGAGATAATGAAAATATGGAAATAAAGTGGTTGTAGATGGGGAGGGGAGGAGGGGATGAAGGGAGGGCAGGGACAAGGGGAAAAAATGAGAACCAAGACTTGTCCTGTAGAGGTACAAGATCCCAACAATGAATGTAACTGTACTGTATCCCTAAAATGTACCAATAAACTCAATTAAAGCTGAAAAAAAACCCCTTTGTTATAGCATTCTATTAGAGAACAAAGTAAAATAGTTGTATCTTACAGTAGCTCTCACTGTGCCTGTTCTCTTATCTCTTTCAACAGTCATTGTTTTGCCCTTGTCCTGTATCAGGCACCAGGTGAGACTGTTTTGTCTCAGATTTCCTTTTGTACATAATATCTACAAATTGTTGAGAAGCACATAGCTCTAGAATGAGCAACTTACTAGATAGCTTAGGGATGATTCAGAAGCCTCTCCCTTTACAGATGGGCTAGGTCTATTACCTTGTGTGAGTAAATGTTAAAGATCCTTAGAGATGCACATTTTCTAGACATCCAGACAAGGTACAACAGGACCATGAGTTTCAAGTTGTTACTCAAATCTTCTATAATTAAAGCCTTAGACATTTTTGGTCAGAACTTTCAACTCTGGGTGGCCCCACCTGCTTCATATTTAATAGCGTTTATGCTAACCTGTTGATCTTTCTGAGATACTGTGAATTTAATGCCCCTCACATAAGAAGAATAACTCAGAGTTACTTCTGAATATCTGATTCTTGTATAAATGTGGCTGCTATATAGTTTTACTTGACTGATATATTCCAAAGTTCTCATGTGACTTTTGTTTCAGTAGACTGTTATATAGTTGATTACAACCAGAATTACCTTTTACTGTTGGAAATACTTGTTACATGTCAATTTTAAAAACGAACATGACAGTTACATGAACTGAAAGTAATGATGGAATCTCTGAATGGTATAGGTCCTTGCCTGCTCTCCCTGGCACAATATTCTTTTGTATTTCGGTATTTCATCTTTATTATGATTGACAATATAGTGGGGCTACCTTCTTCAAATATTTTTATGACTTACAAAAATTATTTTAATAAAAATAGCTTCCATTTATTGATTACTTGCTATGTACTGGGTCTCAGGACACTGTGCTAACTTCCTTAATCTGTCTTATTTTATTTTAAATGCATTTTAATGAAACTGGCTGATTCAGTGCTACAAGCTACTGTCATCTTTAACAAATAAAAAATTCCTTGTCCATAGGGAGCGATTAAACAATCTTTTCTAGCTATGATAAATGCTTGTTTATCTAAGCTAGGATATATTTGAAAGTCTGCAAATATATGTCTTTTAGAAATTATTATTCAGTAACATGTAAGAGGCAAAATTTGTAGTTCCATGTAATTAAATTTTTTATTCTATTCCTTACTTGCTCTTACCTTCAACAGACATTAAAAACTTAAATATGTAGCTCACAATGAAATTGGTTAAACTTCCCTTTTCTCTCTAAATCACAACTCCCCTTTTTTTCATAACCTTTTCTTTTAGTTTTAATTTTAGTAGGACTTGTTTGCATTACATGAAGTTTACATTTATTTTTGGGAGTAGTTACATGTACATAATATGATTTGTTTCTTTTAAAAATCCCTTTCCTTTCCTCCCCTCTTTCTAAATCTCTTTTCCTTATTTTTATTCTTGTATATTCATAATCTTTTTTTTACAATCATCACTCCTCTTCTGCTTCTTTCAATTTAGGAAATAACTGTACTTAAAGAGGTAATGAAAAATCAAATTTGTAATTTTATTAATAACTTTCCAATTTCCTACATTCACCTATAGAAAGGGATATATTGTATTTCTCAATTTAAAAAATACACACATAGTAAGTGAAAAGTATTAAAATAGTGCAACGGGCCGTAATTCCCGTTCCATTTTCTGCATTTGATTTTCTGATTCACAGAGTAATGAGTAGAAAATTTAAAAACCTATGAATTACAAAATTATCTTTGGTTTGGAAAGGGAGGGAAGTCTAGTAATGTGGCTAATTAATAATTTTGTTTCCATTTCACATATGAATGTGTACCACATTAATTGCTTTGGTTATAATGACATTAGTGGTAATTTATACTTTGAAAAGTCATATTAAAGTAATTATTAGTGAAAGAAAGAAGCATAATGAAGTAAAAAAATTGAGAAATAAGAGTAAAATGGATTATGAGTGCAATATATATTGCTTCATTGAAATTGTGTTTGTCTTGCAGAGATGTTTGACAGCATAGAGGTTTCAGGGCAAGGAGAACAGAAAATAACAAATGATTTTAATAGGAAGTGATGTAATCAGGGGAAATTAGAAGTATGAAAAATATGTGTTTAAAAATAGACAGTGACAAATATTGGTGAGGATGTAGAAAATTTGGAAACCTCAAGGATTTCTGGTGGGCATGTAAAGCAGCCACGTTGGAGAAATGGTTGACAGTTCCTCAAAATGTTAAACACATGGTCACCATATGAGCTAGCAATTGAATTCCTAGGTATACATCCAAGAGCAATGAAAACATATGTCTACGCAAACAGTTGTACACAGTGAGTGTTTTTAATTCCATTACTCTTAATAGCCAAAAGCTGGAAACAACCCAAATGTCCATCAACTGATATGTGGAGAAAAATGTGCTATATTTAACAATGGAATATAATTCAGCAAGAAAAAGAGAGTACTAATAGGTACTATTGTGTGGATGAACTGTGAAAACATTACGCTAATGGAAACCAGACAGAAAGGACTATGTGTTACATTATTTAATTAATTTAAAATGTCTAGTTTAGGCAAATTTATAGAGGCAGAACGCAGATTAAAGGTTGTATAGGGTGAGATATGAAAAGGGGAATGAGAAATGGCTGCTAAGTGGATAGAGTTTTTTTGAGAGGGTGATAAAGGGTTCGAAGTTACATCATGTTGTTGAATTTAGGCTGTCTAGGTCATTCTGCAATGTATATGTACATCTAAACAGCACAGTGTACCCATTAATGATTTGTCAATTAAAAATAAATGATACAAAAACGTTCTTAATACATAGATTTAAAATATTCTCCTCTGTGTATGTTTTATTATGATCTCATTATTAACCATTAAATAATTAGCATAGGATATATTTTGAAGGATGGACTGAGATATGAATCTAGATCCATTTTTCCATCCTCTTGTGTGAGTAGATAGAAGGTAACATTTCCTGAATAAATGCTTCTCACCTATACAACATGAAGTCATAAACTTAGATTGTGGTGATAGTATTATATTTCTACAAGTATAAAACCTACTGAACTATACATTAAAAAAAGTATAGATGTTATAATATCCAAGTTATATCTCATTAACATATTTTAAAAATTTAATAGAGATTTTAAAATTTAAAACTATTAAGAAGTATATATTTTTAGAAGGAAAATAGAAGAGATAGCATTAAAATGCTATCACTTGATGAATCAAGGGATAGTTCCTACATTATGCATGTAATTAATAAATGAGAAGCAAGACCTGTCATGTAAAGGTACAAGATCCCAGTAATGAATGTAACTGTATTGTATACCTAGAATGTACCAATAAACTCAATAAAAAGAAAAAAATATGTTTATTTTTATAGTAGTCTTAGTCCATGATGTCTTCAAATAGTCAGAACCAAAGCTAGCAGCTTTTTTTGGCTGAAATTAGTATAAATTATGGGGCAATAAGATTTTTCAATTGATAAAATTTATTTTTCCAGAAAAACACCTAAAGCTAAATCCAAAGAAATATCCAAAATAGCTCAAGAACAGAGGGAAAGAAAGTAAAAGCACAATATAGTCTTCAGCATAGGCCTCAGAACTCATGTTGCTAAATATGATTCAAGATTTATATAACTATACTTCAAAAGTAACCTTTTCTCTCATTCACATAATTTAAATGGGGACCTGATTGCTTCTGTTTCAGCAGTTGTTTAATTGCAATTTGCAGGGATTCAAAAATAGACACCAGGATTTTCATTTAATTGCTTTATTTTTTGAATGTAACTTTATTTTAAAATCACCTTTGTGTTTTGCAGTGACCTTAAATTTTCAGAGAAGTTGTGAAGATAGCAGGGTTACAGATCCTTTACTTGTTTCTCCGAATGCTAACCATGGCACATTTGTCAAAACCAAGGAAACAGTGTTGCTATGTTAATAATAATGAAACTCCAGACATTATTGTGATTTCACAAATTTTCCATGTCCCTTTTCTGTTTGATGTTCTAACAGTGAGGTCGCCACGTTGCATTTAGTCATCATGTTGTTAGTCTCCTTTGATCTGTAACAACATTTTAGGATATTTTTGCATGATTTTAACTTTTCAGAGGAATTGGATAGTTTTTTAATTGTTTGTTTTTTAACAGTAGCCCTAAGTTTAGCTTTGTCTAATCTTTTAAATCATTATTTGACTTGGGGAAGTGGAGTTTTGGAAAGAAAACCTCCTCCTTTTTCTTCTTCTTCTTCCTGTGGTACCGGAAATTGAACTCAGGGCCTTTGTGTTGGCCCTATTCCCAGTCTTTTTATTTTTTTATAGTTTGAGACAAGATCTCACTAAGATGCCCAGGCTGGCCTTGAACTAGCAGTCCTCCCTCCCAGGCTCCCAGAATGCAAATTATTTTTTGTAATCAAGTAACCTTTTGTTTTCATGACAGACCAAATTTTCCACTAAAGTTAAATAGCTTTTATTAATAACAGCGATGAGGTTAACATAAGTTGAAAATTCTCATACTAGAAGAAACATACTTTTCAGGGTACTGCAATACAAATTTTTACTGTTTTTTAAATGAATAATAATAGCAAATGCTGTTTATGGTATGGTATAGCATTTATGCCATAAATAGCATTTTCTGTTGCATTTGGGAAGTTAGTAGGTGTCCTTTCCATGTGTTTTTCTTTGAACTTATGAAATTCTGTTCTAAGAGATAAATATTTAATTATTATTTACTCCACATACTTTATAAATTCTAGATCAAAAATGGTGTTTTTCTTCTTGAGATTTTTCACTTTAATTTCCTCCAAGACTTCTCTGATCCAAAACTAAGTTCTTTTGGTCCAATTCCCTTCTCCAAAATCTGATTCTTTTACATGAGTCCTCTTTTTATTTAATTTTTAGCCTGTGCTACATTATGGAATCCATCACCAAAGCCAGAAATAAATATGTCTTTCCCAGCTTTCAAACAAACATGTGCAAGGTTACCCATGTGTATGCAACCCTCATGTGTATTTTTATACTCTTAGAAACACACATATGTGTATTGAGGTTCAAGGTCTCATTTCTGATTTGTTGGCTTCTCTCAATCTCCCTCCTCCTTCTCCTGTTCCTCTTTCTTCTCCTCCTTCTCCTCCATCTCTTAAAAGTTTACCTTTTTTGTTCACAGTTGCCATTCCCTTTAAACTGATTTCATGTAGACATTTATCATCCTCTCCCCATTGAAAGTATCCGTGTCACCAATGCTTGCTAATTTTGAACGAGTGGACTGTCTTCTACTGGAGTTTGAAAGTAGATGACACACAGTTTATACTGTACTTATTTTATACATATTAGTTGATGGACTGTTGAAGGACCTTTATATACTTGGTGAAATATTGAGATACGTAAAATTGCATTTCACAGTTTTGTACTTTATTCATTTCTTTCATTTATCATAAGTAGCGTGGCTACCAATGCATTTGAGTGCAACAGGAATGTCTGATGTGGTTAGGCAGTCTAATAGCCTTTGAACACCTGAGTACTCTCTACTCAGGTGTTCTACATCAGTTACCTTGGTTAATTCTACATCGGTAATCTTAGTACCTTGCTTGGTGCCAGTTTGTCAGACCATGACCCTATTTTCTTCAACCACATTGTCCTTTACCACATCACTCTTTGGTTGCCCATAGGCTAGCCTACACTTGTCCTGGACAGAAGGTGATTAGGCAACGAGAAATGCCCTCTCTAAATGTAAACATTTTATTCTCTTTTCTGAGAAAAGTCAGCTGGGCACCTGAACTAAAGACATGCAAACTTACAAATGATAGAGTAGCTCTGTTCTATCTAGTGGCGGTAAAGCCAGACAAATGAGTCATAGAAACAAAAAGCAGCCAGTTATACTGACTAAGGATTTTAAAGTATTTAAAATGTTTTGCTGGTCAAGCTTTAACTTTAAAAAAATCTTTTTTTTTTTTTTTTTTAGTTCCTAGTCAAGACCCACCAAGGAAACTTCTACATTTTTTTCCCCAAGTGAAAGTGCTATTCACAATGGAGTTAAAGCCATGTTTGTGAGATTCCAGTAGATCTGCTTGGTAGTTTCTTCTTTCATAGCTATATCATTATTTAAGCTAATTTTATTACATGTGCATAGTAGAGAGCAGTAGTACAGTGCTTTTCTGAGAGAGGTGCCTAGATCTTTGTTCGGTACAGTTAGTATTTGGCTCAGAATATTACTGATAAATATTTTTTCCTTGTTAAGTTTATTGGTATATTTAAAGCAAACTATACAGTTACATTTATCACTTGGATCTTGTACTTTTACATGATATGTCTTGGTTCTTGGTTTTCCCCACACCCCTGCCCTCCCTTCACCCCCTTCACCCTTCCCTATTTTCAAAGACTTTGTTTCCATTTTTTCCTTTTTTTCACATTTTTCTTTTATTTCCTTTCTCCTCCCCTTCCCACTTCCCCTTTAGCCATTTTATTCCTATTTCACATTCTAAATTATACCATTTAAACCTTATTTACACTTTTAGTTTTTCACACTAGAGAAACTATTTGGTATTTCCTCAGGTGTGTTCTGCTTATTTCACTTGAGTGTAGCCTCAATGTGCACCTATTTAGCTATAAATGTTTCTACTTTCTCATTCTTTGGCTGAGTAATATTCCATTATATAGAAAAACCATATCTTCTTTATCCAAAATCCAGTTGATGGGCAATTGGGCTGTTTCCAAGTTTTAGCTATTACAAACTGTTCCACTATAAACATGGGTGAGCATTTATCACTGGGGTATGATTCTTTTAATTCGTTTGGGAAGACACCCAGCAGCAGAATAATTGGATGAAATGGGACTTTCAATCCTAGTTGTGTAAGATATCTCCATATTGATTTCCACAGTGCACCAACCTGCACTCCCACCAATAATGAAGAAGGGTTCCTTTTTCCCCACAACCCTGCCAGCATTTGTTTTTGGTTGATTTCTTGATAGCAGCCATTCTTTCTGGAGTAAGGTGAAATCTCATTGTTGCTTTCATCTGCATCTTTCGAATGACCAGTGATGTTGAACATTTTTTATATGCTTATTTGATGCTTTTACTTATTTATCTGTTCATTTCAGATGCCCATTTTTTGTATAGGGTCTTTGCATTTGGGAGTCTGATTTTTTTTTGAGGTCTCTATATATTCTAGATAGTAGTCCTTTGTCTGAGGAATAGCTGTAAATTTTTTTCCCACATTGCAGGTTGTCTCTTCACTCTGTTGGAGGCTTCTCTTGCAGTGCAAAAACTTTTTAATACAATGAGATCCCAGTTGTTTATTCTTTGTGTAAGTTCTCGTGCTGCTAAGGATTTGTTCATAAAGTCTTCTATGCCAACGTCTTTGACAGTTCTGCCTAATTTACTTTCCAGTAAGTTTAGTGTTTCTCTTTTTGATATTTAGATCTTTAATCCACTTGGATTTTAGTTTAGTGCATCGTGAAAGGTAGGGATCAAATTTTAATCTTCGGCAAGTTGAAATCCAGTTTTTCCTGGACCATTTATTAAAGAGGCTATCTTTCCTCCAGTGAGGATGGTTTGCTTCTTTGTCAAAGATGAGGTAGCTGAGTATGTCTGGTGTTGTTTCTTCAACTTCTCATCTATTCCATTGATCCTCAGGTCTGTTTCTTTGCCAGGACCATGCTGTTTTTTTTTTTTAACACAGTGGCTTAATAGTATAGTTTCAAGTTGGGGATTTTGATACCCCCTGCCATATCTCTGTTGCCTAGAATGACTTTTGATATTCTAGGACTCTTCTGGTTACAAATAAATTTTTGGATTGTTTGCTCAACTTCTGTGAAATATACTGTTAGAATTTCAATCAGGATTGCATAGAATAACAGTTTTGGAATTATGACCATTTTCACTATGTACATTCTTCCTACCTAGGAGCAAGGGATGTCTTTCCATCTTTTTGTATCCTCTTCTTTCTATCTCTTTTTTTCAGAGTGCTGTAATTTTCAGTGTAGAGGTCTTTTGTCTCCCTTAGATTGTCTCCCTTAGATTGATTCCTAGATATTTCATTTTTTGATGTTATTGTGAGAGGAATTGTTTCCCTATTTTTTTCTCTCTGTTACTTGTGTACAAGAAGGCTACTGATGTTTGAGTTTTGACTTTGACTCCAGCTACTCTACTGATTCTGTCAATTCTAGAAGTCTTTTAGCTGAGGTTTTTGTTCTTCTATGTAGAGTATCATATCATCAGCAAATAGTGTCAGTTTAACTTCTCCCTTTCCTATCTTTATTCTTTTTATTTCTTTCTCTTGTCTAATTGCTGTGGCTAATGTTTCCAGAACTATATTGAACAGGAGTGGTGATAGTGGACATCCTTATCTTGTTCCTGATTTTAGTATGAAGGTTTTCAATTTTTAACCATTTAGAATGATATTGACTGTTGTTTTTTCATAGATAGCCTTTATGAGGTTGAGATGAAGACCATCTATTCCAAGTTTATGTAGGGTTTTTATCATGAATGGGTGTTGAATTTTGTTAAATGCTTTTTCTGCATCTATTGAGATGATCATATGATTTTTATCATTGACTCTGTTAATATAGTGTATTACATTTTTTGATTATGTATGTTGAACCATCCTTGTATCCCTGGGATAAATCTGACTTGGTCAGGGTGTATGATCTTCTTGATACCCTCTGTATTCTGTTTTCCAGTATCTTATTGAGGATTTTTGCATCTATGTTCATTAGGGAGATTGGCCTGTAGTTCTCTTTTTTGGTTGGGTCCTTCCCTGATTTTGGAATCAAAGTAATGTTTGCTTTCAGGAATGAATTTGGAAGTATTACTTCCCTTTCAATTTCACTGAAGAGTTTAAAGAGTAGTGATGATAATTCTTCTCTAAATGTCTTGTGGAATTCAGCAGTGAAGCCATCAGGACCTGGGCTTTTCTTTGTTGGTAATGTTTTAATTACATTTTCAATTTCACCGAATATAATTGGGGTGTTTAGGATTTTTATATCTTCTTTGTTCAACTTTGGAAGTTCATATGTATCTAGGAATCTGTTCATTCCTCCTGTATTTTCCATTTTAGTAGAGTATAGATTTTTGAAGTAGGTATTAATAATCCTCTAGATTTCTGGTGGATCTGTTGTGACTTCACCTTTTTCTTTCCTAATTGCATGAATTTGAGCCTTTTCTTTCCTTTTTTTGATAACATTGGCTAAGGGTTTATTGATTTTATTCTTTCAAAAAACCAACTCTTCAATTCATTGGATTTTCTGTATAAGTTCTCTTAGTCTCCATTGCATTAATTTCTGCTCTACTCTTTATAATTTCCTCCCTTGTATGAGATTTTGGTTTGTCTTGATCTTTTTTATCTAGAAGCTTAAGGTTAAGCATTGGGTTGTTTATTGGAGCTTGCTCTGTTTTCCTATTATGAGCATTTACTGCTATGAATTTCTCTTGTAGAACTTTCATTTTGTCCCATGGATTCCTGTATGTTGTATTGGCATCGTATAATTGTAGAAATTGTCTAATTTATTCTTTAATTATTCTGTGACTCAGTGGTTGTTCAGCAGGGTATTACTTAATTTCCACATATTTGTGAGGTTCTTGCAGTTTCTCGGGCTATTGATCTCTAGTTTAATTGCATTATGGTGTGATAAAATACAGGGGATAATTTGAATTCCTTTACATTTACTTAAGCATGTTCTTTGAGCTAGCTTGTGGGCTATTTAAGAGAATGACTTGTGTGCAGCCGAAAAAAAAAAAAAGAAAAGAATATTCTGATTTTGTGGGATGGAATACTCTGTAAACATCTACCAAGTCCATAGAAATTAACAATAATTTCTTTTTATTTATAAAAGAACTGTTTCTTCAATTATAAATAACATACTTTATGATCAGTGTTTCAATGACTTTTGGGGAAAATGCAACTATAACAGATAAATACAACAAAGATTTATTACAATTTAAGAAAGAAATACATGTCAAAATTATAATTAATAATCAGAAATAGGAGATGTCATTGTAAAATCTAAAAAGTCATATAAGACAAAGAAAAAATCGTAACAGTAGTCCAGCTATGAGAAATTTCCATTAATAATAAAAGAAAGCCCTATATCCTCAATCTATAGGTAGAATGTGAAATCCTTGAGGGCACACACTTGGATTGCTTTGTTTTTAGCATATTGAAATTTTGGAAGACCTTAATCCATTCTCAAACCAAAGGTGGAAAAGGATCTCCAGGGAAACCAACTAACACGTCCCATCTAGCTGGAGTTGTTGATAGTCATATACACCCCCTTTCTTTTTTGATAAATATGGCTGTGAATGGAACCACAGAGCAAAGTAATGGCAAGAATAAGGAGACAGACAGTACCTAACAATACAGTTTTGGAGAGTGGGTCTAAAGATAGTTCATAATTTTAAGTTCCCCATGTTTTCTGGCCAATAAATTCCATTTCAATTTCTGAACTACTTTATGTTAGCTTTCTTACCAACAAGGGGGAAAGAGTTCAGATCAATATCATAACACATGTGACAAAAATACATTCCTTTCAGCTGACCTAGAAATAAGTGTAATTTCAGGGCAACAATGCCCCCACCCTTCCTTCTGACCCTTATACTCAGAAAATAACTTACTATTCCCTACAAAGTCTTGAGTAATACCATCAAATCTTTACTTTGATAACTATAACTTTAAAAACATTTATTCTGGGTAAAAGTAATGGCATTTCAAAAATTCATATTGAATGGTGAAATTATTAGGCTAAAGGTTTTTGATATGGTAGAATATGACAGAATAGATTTCAAAATGTGTAAGGTAAAGCCTTTTTATACCTCTTTTTTCTTTCTTTCTTTCTTTTTTTTTTTTTGGTAATATACTTTTTAATTAGTCTAGTTTGCTAATGCCCAGTTTGTTGAAGCAGCTAGCTTTGGTAACATATGACTGTTGGCTTTCTTCTTATTTCCTTTAGCAATTAATTATTATGTAAATTTGAAGTCTGTTAGAATAATAGGATTGTACTTGCCATGGGAGAAGGTGGCTGTGAATTCTGCCTTATTTTTAAGAGAAAACACATCTGTGGAGATTCTAAAAAAGGTTATATGGATGCCTACCACTGGTCCTCACCTTTCCTCAGATGTATTCACTCTATAAAGTCCAACTGGGTGAGTAGCTGAGGGTGTCAAAGCTTTTGCTCTCTATCAAACATGTGATATTGCCTCTGGATAGTCTTAAAAGCATTTGTCAACAGGGATGAGAGTCTCCTTCCATGAATGTCCATTTTGGCTAGTATCTACACATTCTTTTTATTTTATTAAGTTCAGGAAAATGTCCTGTGCTTAAGTAATTCCGTCCCATACTTTGTCTCACCCAGAATTTAGTTAACTGCTTAAACTTTGGAAGCTCAAACATCAAAAGAATTATTAATTCCTAAGAAGAGTTGTCTTTTAAAGTTCAGTTTCTGAGAGATACTGCGATCAGAAGGAGGTCCATAATAGGGCAGGTAATGATTGAAAAGGTGATCTGGGAAAGGACAAAGGGAAAATTATTTCTGGCAGGGAGGATAATGTGTTCACTACTGTACGTACATGGGTAACAACATTTTGACCTTATTTTCCCCTTGAAATTCCTGAGCAAAGTAGCCACAGAGTAAGGAGAAAGAAAATAAATACATAGATCATCTATAAGTTTAATAATTCATATCATATTGCTTAATTGATATTAGATATTTATTTAGAGTAAAATGTGGGGATAAGACCAAAGTGGTCCTCAATAGTAGTCTCAGAGTGCTTTTGAGTGATCTATTCAACAAGAGGCAGATTCCTGTGTCTTTGAGAGTATTCTGCAAATTTCTATCCAAAGAAAATTCTCACTAACAAGGTATTTCTAATACTACTACCTGCTTTTTAGAGAGTTGTATTTCTTTAGCTGGAAATTGTGTTTTAGTTGCTAAGCAACATGTGTTTAGTGTAAGCATTAATTCTTTTACATAAATCTATTTGAGATTTTTGATTAAAATAACATTCAACTGATTTTCTTTTACATCTGTAATCCCTTTGTAAATTCTAAACCAGTGATATGACTGCATCAGATTGTTACTTTATACAGTAGTGCAGTGTTTATAGACCACTGAATACTGGTATATGAGGCCATGTGAAGAAGGGCAGAAAGCTCTTCTTTCTATTATTATTTGTTTAATGCCACCGAAACATATTTTTAGATTGCTGAAGCTTTCTGGAAGAGTAATACCTTATTCTGTGTGAAATCATTGGTACTTTCTTTGTGTCTTCACATGTAATAAGCACTTTTTAAAAAAGCATTCTCCAAAATTTGTTTTATATAACCTTTTATATCTGTTCATCTTTATAACTTCATACAAATGAACTAAAGCTATTTATTTCCTAAACATACTTAAAGACTTTATCCATGGTATTTTTATAGTTCAAAGTCCTAAAGATGGACTTCCAGGATTCTGACTTCCAGGATACTTGTGCCATTTGCTTTGATCTGGAGCAACTCAAAAGCCATTCTGTACTTTAAGTTTTTAAACTTTAAATGGAGATTTTAATAATACCTACCTGCAAGCCTTGTTCTGAGGATTTAATGAGATATTTCTGGTTTTTTTTTGTTTTTTGAGACAGTATCTCACTATTTAGTTGAAACTTACCTGGAACTCACTATGTCTCCCTGGCTGGTCTTGAACTCACAGCGATCCTCCTGCCTCAGCCTCCTGAGTGCTGGGATTACAGGTGTGCACCACCATGCCCAGCTGAGATATTTCTGTTGAAGAGCCTACTCAGAACCACAGTTAGGGTACAGAAAACATAATTTCTATTAAAATATATTTGAAGTTTGATTATTATTATATATAGATTTGGTTAGCAATAACATTTCTATTAATCACTTATTCATTTAGTCTCATTCACGATCGAGAAGGTTTATATTTATTGTATTTACTTTGGGTTCTTATTTTAACCATGTATGAAGAAAATACTTTGATATTGCCTCATCCCATGAACTGTACCTGAAAACAGTGCAGCACTTGGGATGAAGGAAATGTTGTACAGGTGAACCAAATATGCATCTCTATGATTTAGCATTAATTTGATACTAATTAGATGTGTTGGAGTGTTCTAACCTATTACCTATTTGGGGAATTGTCAAGCTAAAGTGCTTTATTTTACTATTTAGGAAAATCTTTTAAAAAGTATATGCTGTACTATTTTCTTATATTCATTATTAATCTAATGTGGCACTCAATACAGGGGCGGCTCATAATTTTAAAATCATTGAAGTAGAACAGTGAATCTGAATCTTTTATTAGGATATCTTTTTTCATATTTGTGTTTTTTACATAGGGGAAAATGAGGAATGTAAGTTTCATATTCCAGAATTAATAGAACCTATTTTTTTATTTTAGTAAGCCATGCTATACAAAACTCTAAGATATAGTAATATCTTAATTGTCTAAATTAGCAGGAAATGATATATTTGAGATAAGTGTACTTTTGAGGAGTTTTGTTCCCCCTATAATGTATTACTCTTTGTCTTCTGAGGAAGCACAGAGAAAATATAAACTGTTCTTCATAATACTGGGTCATCATTAGCAATTTTTATTATACCATCTGGTGAATGACATAACATTGTCCTCAGGGTATATTAAAATGTGTAGCCCTACTTGATCATGTACTAAATGAATATAGACAGCTGTCCCTTTTTGTATTTTCATGTCTACTGTTATTCCTCATCACTGGCAATGTGCCTACTTCTACAAAGCCAACCTTTATTTATTGAGTTTGACTGAAATCTGTGCTTGCCAAAATTGTGTCTAAAATAACACTAAGACAGAGTATGGTTAAGGTCTTGCTGTTTTCTCTTCAAGTACAGTTTATGACATGAGGGTAGTAGTAGTGTATATAGATGTGCTACTGGATGCAGGAACTATTTTCCACTTTTAGTAAAGAATTCTAAATAAATAAGTCCCACATGTGTAAATACCAAATAGTTTCCCTGGTGTGAATATTCTGCAACAATGCATAAGATTCTAATAAGATTACTGACATTTAGAAATGGGAGGAAAGGAGCTAAAGGTGTAGGGAAGGTGTGATACGTAGGGGAAGAACAAAAAGGGAAAAGAAAAAAATGTGAGAGAATGAAAAGATGAAAATAAAGTGTTTGTAGATGGGGAGGGGAGGAGGGGGTGAAGGGAGGGCAGAGGTAAGGGGAAAAAAATGAGAATCAAGACTTGCCATGTAAAGGTACATGATCCCAACAATGAATGTAACTGTACTGTATCCCTAAATGTACCAATAAACTCAATAAAAAAAAAAGAATTCTAATATAAACTGTAAAGGCCTATGTACTGTATTTATATTTCTAACATATTGCTCAATGAAGAGCTTAAATGTAAATGCCAATATTACACAGATATTGTTAAGTAGACTCACTCAGTCTTTTAAAAGGAGGAACAGAATTTTGAGTTTATAAGTTGGACATCTTAAATATGACAATTACCTTAAAAGGAACAGAATTTTGAGTTTATAAGTTGGACATCTTAAATATGACAATTATCTTAAAAGGAACAGATTATAATGCAGGTCCTAGAGAAGTCTCCATCTCTGGAAGTACATCACAAAATAACTGAAGAATGATTGACATTTTAGTAGTGGGGATTTTCTGGATTAAGTGAGAATTTGAAAATTCTGTGGCTATACTTCTGTTTTATATTTCATATATAAACATTGATATGCTACAGTGTGATAAAAATACAGTGACTAAATTAAGAATAAAAACAATTATTACAATAAAAAATCCCTCGCTATTCATCCCCCTTAAAATACATTCTCTTGCTTTGAGCACACCTATGGCTTTGTTTTCGTCACTTTCTGAAGCAGTTCCAGAAGTCATTTTTCATGGCTGCCTCAATGCCTTGAATTGATTCCAAACATTTATGGCGATTTCTGTCAATTAAAAATTTTATGGTTTGTCCTCATGTACCTTATTCATCAGATCTGAGACCTTGTGACTCCTGGCTCTTCTACAAAATAAAATTGGCTGTTAAAGGTAAATATTTTAAATAGATTCAGCACATTGCGATATTCACCACAGCAGTGCAATGGATCACACAAAAGAGAATTTCTAGAGCTGCTTCATAAAGTGGCAGGATGGGATAAGTGTGTCTGAAGCAAGGCTGTGTGTGTATGTGTGTGGGTGGGGTGTTAATGGCAATACATTTTTTGCTGTAATAAATCTTTAAAAACTTTAAACATTCACTCTATTTCTCAGCTATACCTCATAAATTAATTCATTGCGTAGGTATTCATGCATTTCTTTCTTGTTTTTTTTTTTTTTTTTTTGGTACCAGGGATTGGACTCGGGTCCTTGCACTTGCGAGGCAGGCCACTGAACCGCTGAGCTAAATCCCCGGCCCAGGTATTCATGCATTTATCTGGTAGGACAAGAGCAGTGTGAAGATACTGGGGAGGTGCGTAAGACAGATATGGCCCTTCTGTCCTTAGAAAGATGAGAGTAAAATAAATACACAGATATGTTTATCAGTTGTGATAAGTCCAATGATATGAAAGTACTCAGTGTTGTGAATCGAAACAAGAGGAGACTTGGAATGAGAGTTCACAAGGAGTGAGTTAATGTTCAGTTTAAAATCTGACGAAGGAAGAGAAATAAAGAGAAGCTGTAGAAAAGGACATCCCTAATGGAATAAACAGTGTGAGAAAATTCATAGAGATGGGGATTGTGGGTTGTAGAGGCAATGGTAGAAGGAGTGCAGTAAGTAAGTTTTGTGAAATAACGATGGACAAATGTAAACGGTGGCTCATGGAAGACTTTGGCGGTCACTGTTGGATTCGGAATAGTTTTTTCAAAGGTAAATGCATCGTAGACTTTTAAGTAGGGGAATAGGATAACCACAGTTGGGTTATAATATTTTCTTCTCTATTATTTACTGATTAATGGAAGTTACAGAAAGAGTAAGAGAAGACTTGCAGGCTGTGAGGCTCGTGAAATATGAACCAGGGGGTCAAATGTGCCAAGGGGTAGAGTGGGCAGAGCCAAATCACACAGGCCTGGTCCCCTGCTGCATCCTCTGTTGGGTGGCTGTTTACTGGGACAGTGAGAGGGGGAGATAAGCAGGGATGTAGCACCTGAAGTGGCCGAGAGGGCATGGCTGACATGGCAGAGGGCTAAAGAAATGACCATCTACTTACTAGAAATTTCCCTTTATAAAACCTTTGCAGATGTAGAACAGTTATTCTGAGAGACCTCCTTGTGTGTACCAGAAACCCCCCCAAACTCCATGAACCTTACCTCATCCAAGCAACAAAGCCTAAGACCGTGACTGGCTTAGAAATCCTGCAACAATGGGTACAGCAAAGATCCCAGGCCAAAAAACTAATCTCTGGAGCTCCTCCCTTCCATACAAGCTGTTTTTTGGCAGCCGTCACATTCAGAACATTAAAGTAAACCTCTGCTTCATATTACACTCATTTTTTGAGTTTCTCATTCTGTCCCAGGAGGCTCTTTGGTTTTGAGTCAACCTCACCCAACCCTTTGCACTCTTTGCCAGGGTGAGGTGAGGAGCCAGAGAAGTGGAGAGTCTCTTCAGGAGAGGACCCCTAGCCTCCTAGACCCCTGCCTGATGCACCGTCATGTTTGGTAAATGGTTGCTCTCAGTGACTGTTAGCTATTGTTATTAATATTAGCAAATGGGATTTTTAGTAGTAGTTTGGTTAATTGAACAGATTGGGTAAACACTATAAATGCTAAATAAAATGATTGTCTCCAGTATTTTATTTTAATTTAAAGCACAGGGATGTTTATTGCCTATCTTTGAGGCAGTGTTGGAACCATTTGTTAAATGTGAATCTGTAAACTTGAGTCCTGAAATGACTTTGTTTGATTACATGTGAACTATAAACATACTTACATTATTTATGAAGCAAGATTTTAAAGAGATGTGAATGTTTTTTATGGGAGGAATAAGGACAGCAAGAAGCTTTATATTTTAATACCTTTCCTCTTAATTTTTCCAAAAACAATTCACTTCACAAATTTTCCTAAAATTCTACTGAGTTTTTATAGAGCCAAACTTACCAAAATTCAAGTCTCACCAGTTTATGTGAGAGTTCATTGAAATATATAGTTTCAATAACAAGTACAACAGATATAGGCAAGCTTAGAAACAAATACAACTGACTTCCTGGTAAACCTGTCTTTTGACTGGAGGGCATGAAAATGTAGAGTAATATTAGAAATTGATTTCATATTAGTTCCAAGCATTTAGTGCACCGTGGTCACGAGTCAATTTTTTAAAGAGGAAAAAGGAAAATGTCAACTAATCTAGCAGCTAGTTAACTGGAGAATAGTTACCAATACTTTTATTGATTTTTGAAAATATGATTGAAATGTCAGTGCTTGATGTGATAGAATGGGAAGGGTTGTCCCATGTTTCTGGTGAAAGCAACCATTGAAGAAGGAATCATATATTAAGATGGACAAGAAGATGAGGAATAGATGCAAAATGTAGTTTTAAGTTTAGGACATAAAAGACATTTGGATAGCAATGTTACATATGCAGTTGGCACTGCTACCCTAAAGCTTAGAGTTATACTTGAGGAGCTACAGGGGATTGTGACAAAAGTTTCAACAAAGATAAGATGTGAGTGGCAGGTTGGGATATTTGTCCTATAAAACCATGGTGGCTGAAGGCCATGTGATAAGAGGAAATACCTGAGTCAAGCTCGAGTAGGAAGTAGAATGATATATGTGGAAAAGTGGTGCTTATTATCAGGTACAAGGTTCAAGATGGAACTCGAGGCAAAGACTAGTAACAAAAGCACCGATTGACAGAATTGTACACACTTAAATTGAGCAAGAAACAGATGAATTATTCAGCAGTACGGCTGTGATATGGGCCTTAGTCCGAGGACTGCATTTCTGGCGTGGTATTTACCAAAACATATGTGAGTCAACAAGAGAGCTATAGTACAAAGTTACTCAGTCAACATTAGTTTTACTTTCTGCCCGTGCCATTAGATTTTCCATAATGTAGCCTTGATGCAAGGATACGAAGTGCTATGCCTTCACAAATGTACTGGTATGTATTGGGAGTACTAACTTAATGAAAACAATTCTAAGTTCCCTAAGAAGGAGTTATGTTCTTGAACTTGGCCTTATTAACATCATTCTATAACAAAATAAACAAATTCTGATCCTACCAATTTATTGTTTGCCTGTGCAAGAATACAGACATTTAATATAATGGGTACCCTAGACCCGTATTGGTATGTGAATCATCCAATTGTGTTGGAATTCATATTGAAAACACAACATGTTCCTAAACTTGTGGAAATTATAATTAGATCTGAAAATGTTCCGTCAATCAAAATAAATATTGTGTTGCATTGCCCAGCTGAGTTAGGAGGGAAAATGTGGTAAGCGAGGGTTTATTTTTAGTCAATCAGTGCAGCCTCTCAGCATAGGACTGTTGTGCTGTGATATGAGAGATAATTAGGCTGACTGGCCGCATGATGGCTTTTTAAATAATTTTGAACACATGAGCCTGAGATTCTCATTGATTTCCTATTTCCTGAAAGACTAGATATCTGGGTCTGGATAGCTTTTCTTCTGAAGAGACAGCTTTTTAAAGGATAATTTCCTCCTTATGGGAACATTTTTATATTGAATATTAAAGCTGGAAATAGTAAACACTGATTTTGTTTATTGCCTTGACTTCATGCTCATTTAGTGAATTTCTTAAACATTTTAATCTTTATAACTGACAATGTGAAATGGAAAGAAAAGGGCTAAAGATGTAGGGAAAATGGGAATGGTAGGGGAAAGGTAAGAAGGGAAAGAAAAAAAACAGGAGAAAATGAAAAAAATGGAAGTAAAGTGTTTGTAAATGGGGAGGGGAGGAGGGGGTGAAGGGAGGGCAGGGACAAGGGGAAAAAATGAGAACCAAGACCTGTCATGTAAAGGTACAAGATCCCAATGATGAATGTAACTGTACTGCATAGCTACAATGTTCCAATAAACTCAATGAGGAAAAAAAAATTTTAATCTTTAATGTATTAGCACATTGATTTTTATTTGCTTTCACTAGTTTTAAAAACATCCCTGAAGAAATATTCTCATCTGTGAGAAATATGCCAATTTTTCTGTGTATAATATTTTTGTGATATATTGAAAAAGACCCAAACACTTCATTCTGATTTGCCATGTTCTCCCACCAGTTCTCTTTTGTTTAAGTGTTGGGTGCTACTATTCAATCATTTGCTCAAGTAGGAAAATAAATCTCATTCCTGATTCCTACTTTTCTCTTTCTCACTATTAAATGCCTTCTAGTATATTTTCATTACTCTCTGTTTTTATAACCACTTCTTAGCCCACTAAACTTATGCCCTGGTTTGTTGTAACATTTAACCCATTCCACTTCAGTAAAAGCAAGTCTCCTAAACTTAAAATATTGATACGCCATACACCAGTTGTCTTGCCTATAAGATGAGAAATAAGTTACTTGGCATATTGTATGAGTGTTTCAGGCCTCCCTTCCTATTTTTTTTTTTTTCATCTTCAGACTCTTCTCTTAGTCCCTCACTTGCTATGTTCTAGGCCTCTGGAAACTGTATGTTCATACATTATATGACTATATGCCTCCCCCAGCCATCACACCTGGCCCCCTTGGGTTTAGTGCACCCTCTTTCTACCTACCAGTATTCACTGGAGATATTTTTATGCAGCAGAACTCTTTCCTGAGCACTACAATTAAGCATAGGTGCTGTTATTATACATACCCAACATTTCACCCTGTTTGACACTTGTATTCTTTATCACTGTTGCTTATTTAATTATTCATTCCTCCAAAAAATTCTATAAGGGCTCACACCATGCCCATTGCTTCAGTTATTTATTGCTATACATTTTATGTTTGTTTATGGCAGTACTCACTTCCAGGAACCCAACTCTGTTCCAGTTTAAAGCAAAATCTCTAGACAGTGGTCTAAAACAACCCTCATTTGTTATGCAGAAGGATGACATGTATTTGCTCCATGCTATCTGAGCCATTAACCTAGATTAACTAGAAGAATGGGGACTATTTTATTGGTAGGTGATGGAATCGCTGGAAAGCTGCTTTACTTCTGTCTTGCGTCTATGCTAGGATGACGGCAGGGCCTGATAATCAGAGTGCCTGCTTACATGTAGCCTGAGCAAGAGCAAATCAGAAGAAAGTAGGAGCTGCATGTCTTTTCATGGCCTCATCACGAAGCTCTTCCTCCCTGTTGTGGTTGAGACTGAGAGTATCCCCAAAGTCTTCATAAGTGGGGCTTTTGCAAGCCGATTGAATCATGGGGGCAACGCCTTGAGGTTAGAAGGTAGGTTCTGGCCAGAAGAGGCAGGTCATGGGGAGTGTGACTTAGAAGGGTGTGTCTCCCTCCCCTGATCCTCCCTTTACTCTCTGCTCCTTGGTCACCAAGTTTGAGCAGCTTTGCTCTGCCATACCCATGCTCTCCACTCCTGGCCACTCTGATATTAGCAGCTTTCCTCCACCCAGGGCCTTCTGCCTTCTGTTTTCTGTATTTGAGCCTGCTGAACATGAATTGAAACCTTGGGAACCATCCTCCTGTAAGCTGAGTATTTTGTCCCGGTGATGAAGAAAGTTACTAAGATTCTCACATGAGACCAAACATTACTACAAATAGACCAGAGCTTCAGATTGGATTCTCATCTCGATGGGAAAGACAAGGGTACTAAGCCCTACTTCTTCATGTTCAAAAAATTTTTAACCTTATTTGAAAAATATATGTATATATGCACTCATATGGCCATGTATATCTGGTCTCTTATTTGACCGGTAGAGGCTCTAAGTGAATCCAGTACATTAATAAATATGTGTATAGTGACTGAATCAGATAATATTAAATCTTAAAACATCAGAAAAATTGAAGACCCAAAATCAAAATGATAAAATGAAGTATCACAATGTGAATACTTATAGACCTTTAGTTGCTAGCTTTACTTTAACGTGTCTTTGTGACTGCTAATGATAAGAAATGATGTGTCAGTATTAGTGTTGTGAACACCCTGGAAGGCAGGCTCATTTATATGTGGTGATACCTGTGAGATACGAAAGTCTGAACGAAATGAAAACCGTGAGAAATATGTGATGAGGAAAGCAAATCACCTGAGAAATGTGACAAATAAAACAAATGTCAGTTTATGAAAAAGAGGAAAGAAGCCAAGAACCACTGTGACCGTAAGACATTTTCTAAGTTTGTATTTGAGTATATTATGGATTTGTATGTGAGTATGTTCCTCCCCGTCCAGATTAATACATTGAAGCTGTAATGCTCAATGTGTCTGTGTATGGAGATGAGAACTTTAGAGAGATAATTAAGATTAAATAAGGCCATAAAGGGAGAATCCCGATCCTAAGGGACTGCTGTCCTTATTAGAAAAGGAAGCAATACTGGAGGTGGATTTCTTTCAAAGTGCATACACAAGAAAGGCCGTGTGAAGACACAGCCAGAAGGAAGCCACACAAGCCCAGAAAAAAAGAACCACCAAACCAATCCTAATGACATCCTTATCTTAGACTTTTAGATTCCAGAACTGTGAAAAAAGACATTTCTGTTATTTTATCCATTCAGTAGGTAGTATTTTGTAATAACAGCGCAAGATACTGATATAGTCTGCTTAAAAAGTAGATGAATGGCTTGAACTAAACATAGCACCAATTAAGTCAACTTATGCAACTTCATTAATGATCATACAATACACCTTCTTATAATGTAGTGCATTTTTTCTCCTCTGTGAGAGAAATGGGAAATTTTGCCTTGCACAGTGAGAAACTTTGCATTGTAAATTACAACAGGTTTTTTTTTTTGGTACTGGGGATCAATCCAACTGGCATTTTAATTGTCCTGCAAGTCATCTCATGTGGTTGTTTCTTCATATCAAGCCTCCATCCAGCTTGTTGTTGGTACAGGGTAAAAGAAATGTTATAATTCATTACTTTTATTGTGATAAAACTGAATATCAAAGTTCAGTTATCTTCCTAATTCTGGTATATTTTAATTAATATTCTTTTGAAAAGATCCTGGAAAACAGCTTAGCTAAGTTCAGTCAAAAGTATCTAAAGAATGTATACATGTTCAATCTCTATATGTTAGCAGGCTAGTGTTCCCCAGATAAGGAAGCATGGTATGACGGTGTTAGTGTTAGAACTAACCTGCTGAAATAACTTGTTACGTGAAGAGATTTTGTAATTTGTATATTTCCATTCTCTGAGAAAGCTTATCAGTTTTCATCATGGACTAATACCAGAAAACAAAGTAGAAATTGACTGTATAACTTAGGATTCCTTTTTATTAAGCAGCAAGTTACTGTACTTAGTTTAAACAAATGCATGAATTTATTTGAAGCTTATTTTGTAGTTACTAAGATTAAAAGGAATATTCCAAACTAGGCTTCCAGTAGACAGGATCTCGGCCTAACGGCATTGCTCTTGAGAGTACAAGAATTTTAATCATCTTTCCCTGGCAGCTTTATACAGATGAGTGAATTCACATGGTTTGGTCTGCTCTTGCATCACTCTGTTTTAACTTCCAAGATCGTGTCTCAAGTTGATCCCATACTTTACATCTATATGGATGGCAATGGTAAAACAAAACAAAAGCCATTCTTATGGTGGAACTGCCAGGGACTCCGAAGAGTTCTGTAGTGGGTGGAGAGTGCCTTGGTTTACAGCTCCACTAAGATCTCACATCCGAAGAGTATCGTTCCCCCAAATGACACAACGTATTTTGAACAAAGCAAATGTCTATCAGGTGGCTCCATTGGAAGAGCTGTCTACAATACTTATTCTAGTCTTATAAATTTAAGGGTTTAAAACCAGTCTGACTTTGATAATAAATCCTTTACAATGAGTAGACAACCAAACAAGCAGTTACAAGAAAATTAATGTACATTTGTTAGAACTGCCTTTATATTACTGGGAAGAATCAGTATGATATGCTTAGCACAACATATAGTAGTACTAGTCAGCTTTTCCATTGCTACAGCACAATATCTAACACCCATAATTTAAAGAAAGAGAGGTTTAATGGAGCTTAGTTTGTTAGAATTCAGTCCATAATCAGATGGTGCCAAGGCAGGAATATCATGGAAGAAAGGTATGGTAGAACAAAACTGCTTTGTTTATGGTGGCCAGAAAGCAGAACAGGAGAACAGTGCCAAGGGTGAATGAACAAGGGACTACCCAAAATCATGCCTCCATTACCTGCCAGACATAACCCGGGAGCTATCTTTAGTAATCTGCTCTGTGTATGCCTAGAATGTAGCAAAAAACTCAATGAAAATTAAAAAAAGAATTAAATGGAACCCTATTTCATGTGGAAATTATGCAATGCACATAAATTTAGTGAAAATGGATCACAGACCAAACTGTAAATGCAAACTGTAAATATGAGAACCAAGACCTGTCATGTGAAGGTACAGGATCCCAGTAATGAATGTAACTATACTGTATGCCTAGAATGTAGCAAAAAACTCAATGAAAATTAAAAAAAGAATTAAATGGAACCCTATTTCATGTGGAAATTATGCAATGCACATAAATTTAGTGAAAATGGATCACAGACCAAACTGTAAATGCAAAAACTGTAAATCTGTTACAAAAAGGGAATACATTTCCATAATCTTGGACTGCACAATAATTTCTTAGATATGATACCAAAAATAAAATTCATATAAAGGCATGTTAACTTGGACTTTATCAGGATTAAAAGTTTTTCTGTTTTAAAGCACATTTTAGAGAAATGATTAAGCCACACAATAGGAGATACTATTTATACTTCATGTATCTAGTAAGAGTCTTGTACTAGACTATATAAAGGATTCTAACAGCTAAATTAAAATGAGCTAATTAATAAATAAGTAAATTTAAATTGATATTTCTCTAAAAGGCATAAAATGTTCACTAGCCATCTGAAAACAGTTTTAGTCACTAGGGAAATGCAAGTTAGCAACAATGAGCAACAACTGTGTTCTTAATAGCTAAAATAAGACAGTAACAATAATATCAGAACCTTTGTATATCAATGGCAGAATTGTAAAATGGTCATTTTGAAGAACAGGCTGGTAGTTCCTCACAATATTAAACATAGCATTACCATATGACCTAGCAAAATTTCTCCTAGATATGTAACTAAGAAAAATAAAAATGTATGTTCCCTCAAAACAGGTACATGAATGTTTATAACAGCATGATTTTCACTGGATTAGTGCCTCATTTCCCACTAGTACTGATGAAATTGCTAGAGAATACATGCCAAGGAGGCTTTCTTTATTTTAATTTGAAATTTCCTGTAATATCAACAGAGGTGCTAGAGTGCATAAAGCACAAAAATGCACAGAAATCCATTTTTATGCTATGAATAACTGTATCGCTTAGATTACTTAATCCTGTCCATTTGAAAGCTTTGATAATTGGTAGCTTGTTACTAGAGTAGTGGAAGAATGAGCATTTTTGCCTGTTTTGTTTTATAGTTTTGTTTAATAAGTGAAATAATCTACTTGTAGATTTTAGAACAATTTAGAAATCTATGACTATTTTCAATGTACATTTAAAATATATTTAATGAGTTTATCACATTTTACTTGAGCATAATTAATATTATGTACTGTGATCTGTTTTCTTCTTGAACATATCTTCTTATTCTCATACTTGCTTTTTTGGGAAAAGTTCATGTACTATTTTCTGTGTAGAAAGATAGAAAAATAATTAGACATGAATAAATTATTCAATAAATCAAATACAGTTGTCAAGGAAAGTAAAGCAAGCAAGGTAAATGAGTTCAATGACAGTAGGAAAATTAGTTAAGATAAATGTAAAAGAATAGTTTGGCGAGGGGGGGCATTTTGATATATTTTCGTGTCCTTAGTCACTTTTCTTTACTTTTTGCTAATGGAATTTTATAACTTTGCATTTTATGAGTCTGTACAATTAAATATCTCATTGGAAATGGTAAAATAATATTCTCTTTAGTATATATTCATAAAAGCCACTATATGTACATGTATGCATATAGTTACTACATGTAATGGCTTATGTTATAGTAGGTGGTTTCATTAAAAAATAGAAAAACCCTAAGGAAACTATTTGTAGATAAACTTTTATTAATATAGGGCCGGGGATTTTGCTCAGTGGTTCGGTGGCCTGCCTTGCAAGCTCAAGGACCCGAGTTCGATCCCCGATACCAAACAAACAAACAAAAAAAACAAAAAAACCCACTTTTATTAATATAACTAGGTTCTATTTATCTTAATAATTTAATTGGCTAAAAATAGAATTTTGGGGAGATATAATTTGATGATATAGCCTGCTTAACCTTAAATTTGTTTCTCTGACCTCAGATTCCTGAGCAGCTAGGATTACTGGTGCCTGACACTGAGGCCATCTTGGCTAAATCTAGCACCATGCTCAAAGATGCAAAGCATATTTCATTTTCATAGACAACCTAATAATGTAACCCATACTAATATAAGAAAACTATGTTATTTTATATTTGTAATAATGCATGAGATCCCTTAGAGTTTATTTTCAAGATTGACAGAAGAAAATACTCAACTGTATCTCACCATCTGTACTGTGACTTTTAAAAATATATGTTGAGTGTCCACCGCCCCATAATTTATTGCAAATGTAATGTAAATGAAATGCATACTTAACAGATTCCACTTTGAGATATTTTGGCAGTTATCATTCTTTATTGCAAAGCCAAAAACAGTCTTAAGGGCTTTATTTTACTTTTGATGGCATAGCATTTCCTTGACATATTTCTTACTGGTATAGTATGATGAGATTAACCAATAATGGAGTCCTCATGCTTGACACTATGGAAGGAGAGTTTAGAGAGAGATATACCTGAACAGCTTGAGAATGATGCATATGTCTTTTTAACTATTTTGAATTCATGTTTCATATAATTTCTTGTTTTTAATAATAGTAATGAATATCTCAATGTGTTATACTGAATAGTTATGATAAAAATATGTGTACTTTTAAAATCATTAATGTATGTGTGCATGAGTGCAGAGAAAGAGGTACAGATTGTGGGGAGATAGGAACCCTTCTTCATTGTTGGTGGGAGCGCTGTGGAAATCAATATGGAGAGACCTCAAACAACTAGTATTAGAAGTCCCATTTGACCCCGCTATTCCTCTGCTGGGTATCTTCCCAAATGGATTAAAATAATCATATCACAGCAATACATGCTCACCCATGTTTATAGCAGCATATTTTGTAATAGGTAAAACTTGGAAACAGCTCAATTGCCCATTAACTGGAGTCTGGATAAAGATGTGTGTATGTGTGTGTGTGTGTGTGTGTGTGTGTGTGTTTGTGTTTATAAAATGGAGTAGTATGCAGCCATAAAGAATGAGAAACTAGAGACATTTATAGCTAAGTGGACATACATTGAGATCATGCTCTTAAGTGAAATGGCTAAGTCACATATGTGTAAATACCAAAGAGTTTCTCTTGTGTGAAAAAACTAAAAGTGGAAATAAGGAACAAAATGTATAACTGATATTGTGTGATAAGAAAAAATAGTCTATAAGAGTAGAGGAAGTCGGAGGGGTATGGGAAAGGTAAAAAAGGAAAAGAAAAAATATGTGAAAAGGAAAAACATGGAAACAATGTCTTTGTAAACTGGGAAGGGTGGAGGGGGTGACGAGAGGGCTGGGAAATGGGGAAAAATAAGAACCAAGATAAGTCATGTAAAGGTACAAGATCCCAATGATGAACATAACTATATTATATACCTAAAATGTACCAATAAACTTAATAAAGATAGAAAAAAGAAAGAGTATCAGAGATGGGAAGTGGGAAGAAAAAAACAAAAAAGAGGAGGAAGAGAAAGAGGAGAAAAAGTTTTTGTTATGTATCTGCATTTTATAGTTAAATGCATGTTAATTTATGAGGCTAAGTTTAATATATTTTCAAAAACATTTTTGTTATAATGTTTAATAGAAGTACTCCTAAATTTAATCCAACTGTCTCTGTTCAACAACACTTACATTCAGTAATGCCATCTTTAAAAAGGTTAGTACAGTCATATTATTATTTACTTTACTAACTTCATTTGGTAGATTATTGATAAGAGAGGTACTATGCATCCCAATTTACCATATGATGTGAAGAAAATCTTAGCTATTGGAAATTTTTCTGGTCATTTATTACTAAATTGCCATTTATAAACTCAAATTTATTGAATATGAAAAATAATTGAAAATGGAATTTCAGAGAGGTATTTGGGCATCCACATTTGCTGTACGTTATTCACAGTAGGCAAGAGGTCAGAGCAACACAAGGGTCCTTCAGTGAATGAATGAATAAAGACTATGTGGTGTTTCACCAGTGGAGTACAAGACTGTACGCTCTGAAAAGGGAAACTCCTCACATGAGTGAATTCTGAGAACATAATGCTAACTGAAATGAGCCAGTCGAGAGAAGACAAGTACTACATGATCCCACTTATATGTGATATCTACAGTAGCAAACAGCAGATAGAACACTAATGTGCTACTCACCAGGGGCTGAGAGGTTGCCCAGTGGATAGAGTTTTACTGTTGCAAGATGAAAAACTTCTAGAAATGTTGCATAATAAAATAAAGATAATTGATATGATTATATTGTACCTTTAGAGGTGGTTGTTGATAAATTTTATATTAGTGGGGGTTTTTAACCATGAATGTTCTCCTGCCTAATATACATGACTACAGCTAGAAAAAGTGATGTAGTGTGGTGTTTACACTCTGCCTTTATCCTGGGTTGTAGCTAGAGGTGGATGTTAGGCAAATCTCCTCAAAAACACAAAAAATTAGATATTTGAGAAGTACAAAGTGAATATAGTGCTTAAATTTTTTGTATGAAAATTTAGAACTGCAGATTTTGACCCAGAAAAAAATTTTACATATTATTTCTCTTCAGTATTAGCACATATGAATTGTGTTAATGGAGGCAGTGTAATATTTTCATACATACATAAGTGTGAATTGATTATATCCAGGCACTCTTCTGTTACCCTTCTCCCCCAGCTCTCTATCCAGTTCCCGTTAGCAGCTATCATATTTGTGTGACTTCGTAATGTTTCTGCATGTGCGAGAGAACTTGTGGCACTTTCTGTGTCTGCCTTATTTGCTAAACATGATGTCTTCCAGTTCCATTCATTTTGTGAATGCAGGATTTTCTTCTTCTTTATGGCTGAATAATAACCCATTGTGCATGTATACCATATTTTCTTCATTCATCTGTTTGTGGGTACCTAGACTGATTCCATCTCTTCGCTATTGTGATGGTGCCACAATAAACAAGGGCATGCAAGTATCTGTTTTGTGTGCTTATTTCATTTACCCTGGATGTATACTAAGGAAAGAGATGGCTGGGTTACCACCATACTGTTCTCCATAGTGGCTGTATTAATTTAGATTCCCACCAACTTTGTATGAGTTCTCTTTGCTCCACATCCTCACCAGCATTTGTTGTTGTTTGCATTAATAGCCATTCTAAGTGGGGTGAGATGGTATCTCATTGCAGTTGTGATGTGTATTCCCTTCATGGCTAATGATGTTCAGTATTTTTTCATTTTTCATTTATGATTCATATTTCATATTTTGTTTTTTTACAAGTAAATAAAATAACTCAATGAGAGATAAGGGTCAAGTTTTAGCCTTCTACATGAGAATGGCCAGTTTCAGAGAAATATTTGTTAGAGAGGCTGTCCTTTCTCCTCCATGTGATTTTGCCATCTTTGTCAAGAATCAGTTGGCCATGGATATGTGAGGTAATTTCTTTTTCATTCATGTGTGTGTCTGTGTTTAAGCCAATACTTTGGTGTTATAATTACTGTGGTTCTATAGTATATCTTGAAATCAGATAGTATTATGCTTTTGTTCTTTTTGTTCAAGATTCCGTTAGCTATTGGGATATTTTGTATTCCATTTGAATTTTAAGATTGCTTTTCTAGTCTTATGAAAATGTTATTGGTATTTTGATTTGGATCACACTGACTGTTGATTGCTTTAGATTATGTATATTTTAACAATGTGAGTTTTCTCAATTGATGCACATTGGAGCTCTTTCTATTTTTATTGTCTTCAATTTCTTTCATCAATGTTTTATAATTTTCATTGTAAAGATCTTTCAGTTCCTTAGCTAAGTTTTTTTCTAGATATCATTTTTTCTTGGTTAGGCCAATTTTCATGATTTTCAGCAAGTTTAATATTGTTGCATAAAAAAGTTACTGACTTTTTCTGTTAGCCTTTATATCCTCCTATTTGCTGAATTTGTTTATTTAGTGGAGTCTTTAGCTTTCGTATGTATTGAATCATATCATCTGCCAACAGGGATAATTCAAATTCCTCTCTTGCTATTTGTATACTTTTATTTATTTTTCTTTCCTAATTGCCCTGGCTGAAATTTCTAGTACTCTAGTAAATAAGAAAAGGGAGAATGGACGCACTATCTATCTTTGTGCTTTTAGTTTTTGCTTATTTAGTAGTATAATGTTGACTGTGGGCTTGTCATATATAACCTTCATTATATTAAGCTATGATTTTTCTATACCTAGTTCGTTGAAGGATTTTATGGTAAAGGGATGTTGAATTTTATCAAATATCTTTTGTACATCTTTTGAGATGAAAATATGATTTTTACCCTTTGTTCTGATGAGATTGTATTATGTATATTGATTTGCATATATTGAACCATCCTTGCGTTTGTGGTATGAAACTCATTTGATTATGGTGAGTAATCTTCTTGATGTGCTGTTGACTTTTATTTGTACTATTACTTGTATCTTGATTCAAGAGGAATCTTTTTAACCTTGAAAACTTTTGATTTATAGAGTAGTGGACAAAAAATGAAAAGCACCAGTAGTTCTTTTTCCTAGAAAATTTTTCTATGCTAAATCTGAGCAGTACATAATTTTTATTTAAAAACTTGGATGCAGACGCATTCCACGCTAAACCTGTCTTAGATAATACACTTCTAGTTTTGGAGACTGGTGTCCAAATAATTCCCAGTGACTGTATCCAGTTAGATACAAATTTCTGGACCTTAGAGTGACTGATTCTGCCCATGACTAACACAGGAGGTAGCAGAGGAGCTTCAATAAAGGGTAAGCAGAATTTTACATAGAATAAGTACTTCTGGGTGAAAGAAAGAGCACAAATAAAGCCCTCATCTTAAAAATGTTGAGCGTGCCTTAGCAAAATGAGAGGCACAGAATGTCTGGAGTTTGAGATGTATACCTGAGGATATTAATCTAATTATAGTGCTCTCCAACAGAAAATTCAATGCTTCTTGAACTTTTTGTCCTTAGACACTGAACAGCTCCACCAACAGTGATGATAGTAATAGTCATGATTTATTGAGGGCTAACATGGACACAGAAGGAAGTTATTACATATGTTATTTCTATTCTTGTGGATAAGGAAATTGAGGCTTACAGAGGTTAAGTAATTTAACTAAAGTTATGTAGCAGATGACTTAATAGCCTGGTGTGGAGTCACACCATGTCACATTCCAGTTTCTGCTCTTAAACATTTTTTTGTCCGTTAAGTTTATTGGTACAGTTAAAGCAAACAATACAGCTACATTTATCATTGGGATCCTGTACCTTTACATGCTATACCTTGGTTCTTGTTTTTTCCCCATAGCCCTGCCCTCCCTTCACCTGCTTCAACCTCTGCTCTTAAACTTTATAGTACTTTATTGCCTTCTTTGGAAGTTTTGTTTTTTAAAGAGGAGAAATATAAGTCATCATGAGGTGTGTATTAGGAAGATATTCTAGCAATAATGTGGAAGAAACTCCTAGAGCACTGGTGGTGAACCTATGACATGCATGCCACAGTGGTCTATTTGTTATCATTAAAAGCTCTAAAAGGTTTGCTGTCACTGTCCTACATTAAAGGTAGGCTATGCCTAGACTGCAGATGGAAAGTCATGTTTCTCAATAAAGGCACTGATGAAAAGTGGTTAAATCTGAAACCATCCAGATATGATATCACTCCGAAAGCTGAAAGGCCAGCCTGTCATAGTAGTGTGTGTGTGTGTGTGTGTGTGTGTGTAACACTATGAGACTTCTGAATCTAAGAGCAGGCCCTTCTTCACAAATCATCTTGTCATCACTAGCTCCTGTAATCCAATTCCTCAGAAGTCAGTTCAATGAGGGCCTGAAATACCTCTGCATCCCAGGCTGTACCAAAGGAGAGGAACCCTAATAGTGTAAGTCAGACAGCAAGTATGTCTGCCTTTGCTGTGCAAGGAAGAAGTGATACTAATTTCAGGAGAGGAGGACAAGCTTCCTAGTTTTTTTTTTATTACCCATAGAAATATAAGCAAATAGGTCTTAGTGAGATAAGCCTGAAAATCTCTGAAGATATTTCATTATCTCTAATCTTGAATGTGTGGTTACCACTGAAGCGTCCTTCTACCCAGGTTTTTAGTAACTTGGTCAGCAAGACCTGACCCTGCAGAAATATGAAAATATTTGTAGGAAACAGTTTTCCTAAAGTCATATGAATAATTGATTGAAAGTGAATAGAAAGTCTGTGAGTTATGTAAGATATTGGAATCTATCATAAGGTTAGAATGTTTTCATATGCAAATTGAATTGGAGAATTATTGAGATGAAATTAATGATAAAATCAATTTTCAGGTCCTCTGAATTATTTAAGTCATAGTCTTTTTATGTATAGTCTTAATTTGAGTGCCAGTAAATTGTTCAAAAAGAATATTGTTTTCTAATTTGAAAACTTCTAAGAAATATTGATCAGTGGTTGACAGAAAGGCTAAGAAACCCAGGCAATTAGGAACACAGGAATATATTTGCAGAATAAACTCCATAGAATAAACAATTATGCTGGATATGAAATTTTAGAGTTTTCCTCATTTTAGCTCAGAATGAACATCATATATTATTTCCTCCATAACCCACAGTGGCACTCAGTTCGGTTTTGTTACAAAAATAAAAGACAAAAATGTGCAGGTGAATTTTTTTTTTGTGTGTTTCAGAGATTGTCTAGGGGCAGTTACTAAAAAAAATCCAATAACAGCATTAAATTAAGAGCATATCGAACCTTAGAGTATGACATTTTGAGAGTTAAAAAATGATTCTGTTTCTAATAGAATACAATAGCCTTTTATTTCTAACATTTTTCTTATGATATGGGAAAGCTGTCTATGAGTGGGTTTTGTTTGAGGAATAGACACAGGAATATAAGGTAGAACAGGAAATAAAGAGAAACATTCATGTATCTTCAAATATTGATACTTAAGTGAATTCTCAAGAATAGCTGCTAGTGTTTTTGTTTATTTCTCTCATTGTCAGAGATATTATTCTTGATTCTATCACTGAAACCAGAGAGGATATCATTACCTTTTGGATTTTAGATTTTTCTAAGACATACAACTTTATTGAAGATCATTCTTCAAAATACAAATGTTACTTTTTTATTTATATTGAATTGGTAACATAACATTAGAAAGTTACTTAAAGTTTAATTATTTTTTTCTGTATTACTTTTTATTCATATATGCACAATTAGCAAATTACCCATACATATTTGGTGGGTAATATGTCTTTTCTATTTGTGTTATATTACGTTTGTTTGTTTTTTCAAGGAAGCTTAAAAAGTGCAAGGCAAACAAGTGAAAAATATGAATCAGATGTGGGAATATGTAAGTCCGCCAAAGCAACTCTAGGCTAGCTTTAATTCAACTAGTAGTAGGGGTTAAACTATTCATGCCAAAGACTGCTATTTTTTTTGTTTTTGTTTTTGTTTTTTGTCAGGGTCTCACTATGTAGTTGAGGCTGACCTAGGACACACTATGTAACCCAGGCTGGTATCAAACTCATAGCGATCCTCCTGCCTCAGTCTGCTGAGTGTTGGCATTATGAAATTACATGTTTGTACCACCACGCCTGGTGCTATTTTTTAAACTTTTGCATGTATTTCATACATGTTACCTAGAAAAATTCAAGGAAAAAGAATTTGAAGAGAAAAAATATTATATTTTGTTGCTGTATGATTTTAATGCATAAATTGCGAGGTATATGAACTATTAAAAAACATTCATTTTTGTATGCCTTTTCTTCCTATTTCACATTATCTATTATACATTTTGATCCTTATTTACATTTTCAATTTTTCACATCAGAGAAACTATTTGGTATTTACACATGTGTGTCCTATTCATTTCACTTAAGAGTATGGCCTCAATGTGCATCCATTCAGAATGTACCAATTTAAGACTCCACTTTTGCCATGTACCTGGGATTGCTTTTAGGAAGCTTTTTAACTCTCCCTGAAGAATTTGAGTAGATCTGCTGTGAGGCCTACACTGTGTGTTATTTTTAAACCATGTCCCAGGTAATTTTGATGTGGGTGGTTGTAGGACCACATTTGCAAAACATGACCCTAGAGTTAGTGTGTCACTTATTTAGCAGATAAGTAGACAATACATGAAGCAAAGTAAATGATTTTACCAGGAGAGTGGCAACTAATAAAATTACAGTTTAAGTTATGCTGAATAATAAGCAATTTTATTGGCTCATCATGTAGGAGGTCCACAGTTTAAAGTAACCTTCAAATATGAATCGGTCACATCTCTCTCTCTTTTTTTCCTTTGGTCACTGCTCTATGTCCTTGTCCACGTGTGACAAATCACTCTGCAAGCCATGTAGTGGTGGCAGAGGCCGTTGGAAGCACGTGTTCTCCATTCATATTCAACAGCCACCTCCTATGACTCTGTTAACCCTCCCTGAGGATTCCACCTTCTTGTCTAGAACTGGGGTGCAAGTCCACCACTAAAATAATTGCTGGAAGAAAAAATACAGTGGCTATGATTGATGTAGACTTTTTTTCTTATCCTTGCAGCCTAAAGTCAAATCCATGATCGGCCTTACAATTATTTGATATTCTAAGTGGACTAAGTGTGGATTTTGAAAGCTATAATACCTTTTAAAGAACAACTACCTTAAATTTAAATTTTGAATGGAATTATGCAAATTAAGTTATCTTTCATGTTTTCTGTAATCATTTTTTTCCTTTTGTAAATATTATGCTCAGTAACTTTAAGGTAACACCCTGAAAACCAGATTAAAAAGCATTTTTTGATACCCAAGAAAGCACCAAAGAGCAAGCCTTCTGGTATTTAGTAAAGGTTCTATTAGGACATGTAATTAACTGTCTGGCATTCATGTCACACACAGCTTGCTCTTTTCACTGAGTCTCATTATTGATCATTCACTGCTTGTGTCAGAGACCAGGGCAATGCTAAGGAATTGTTGCTGAACGCAGATGTGTCCCTATGCCTAAGGGGACCTGCAGTCAGGCTGAGAGGCAGCAGAGCTATAAAGAATCAGGTTGAAGAAGGTTTCAGGATGTTGAATGAGTAACTGGTGAGCAAGTGAAAGTAGTAGTGGGGAAAGAGAGCCGATTTAGGATTAATGTATAGGTTTCAGACTTGGAAAACTGATTAGTTTGGTGGAGCCAGGCCCTCTCATGGCCATACATTAAATGTTACGCAGAGTATCTCTTGCTTATAACAATAAACATCTGTATATTTTACAAGATCAATTCTTTTGTTCCTTAATTTAATATTTTTCCAATTTTGCTGGTGCATTTAAAAAAACATTTTCATACATATCTTTTCAGTTTTTCCTTGAAGCCCTCTCAATTTCTATCATTTACAAAGTACCGATTTTGGGGGGACATGTAGCCCTCTATATATTAGTATACATCTATGCTGGCTTTAAATTATGTGGGAAATTTGCTTATATTTTCATGTGTCTTTATTTTTCATTTGTTCCCATTATCCTTATTATACTGGGAGCATTTCACTTTCTATTTCTTCCATATTTTAGTAAAATATTTGAGTACTGTGATTTAATAAAGGTTTTGTCTGATGAAAATATATGTAGCATAAAATGTAAATTAAATGTGTATGCTAGCAAGGATAAACATTACATAAGTTTAAAAAACAAACAAACATAGGCTCCAGGCCTGAAAGTTAAATGTGCTGGCAATTATTCCTATTGTCATCATTAATGTGTAAAGTCATAATCTTGAAATTATTAATTTGTAATTTTAGCGGTATATTAACTATATTCAGAGGGCCAATAAATGAAGAAAATATTTTGATAAAAAGCATTTGCACAGTAATTATTTTCTCATTTTACTACAGCAGATAAAGCTTTCTGAAATAAAACATTAGATTTTTATCAGTCAATCCAGTCCAGTAAGATTCATTTCAATCAAGTATTTCCTACTGCTGGATGTTCTCTCACAATTTCTCACCAGCTGCAAGAATATTTTGCTGTATGAAGAAAGCTATATGAAAATGAAACATGCAATTTCTTCAGTTTTCTTAGTTGAGCATAAATGTTGACAAAACTGACAGTCATATATAAGTTCTTACTTGCAAAACATGTCTGAGTCAGGATTAAAACACTAGTTTTATGCTGTCAAATTCTGTAGATATTTTTCTGTAAAATATCTACTTTTGTTCATATTTTTATGCATGATACTTGGCTGGCTTTTACAAAGGTTTCTGACAAGAAAGGTAAATTTTTAAAAAGGGAGAAAAAAATCTCTTGCTGTCTAATAAATTCTATGAATATTTCTTTTTTAGGTAAATTTGCCTTAGAGATACAGGTTTTTCTCAGTGTTAGATTTGAATCATGAGATGGTGCATGATATCCTTTTTATTTTTATAAAGTATCAATTCAGTGCAAATGTTTGTGATGTCTGATTTTTGCATGCCCTTCCCTTCTTTCCTTCTTGCTGTCTTTCATTCACTCTGCCTGTATACTTGTTGGAATGATTCTCCAGTCTCATTGAACCAATTACAGGCACTTATCTCTTTTAACAAAGATCCGTCCTGATAAATGTGCTGTTAGATGGTTTTGCCCTGGTGCACATACCATAGCACATCCTCACACAGACCTAGAGAGTATATAGCCTGTGATACCTCTAAGCTATGCTACAGTAGAGCCTACTAGATCACAAACATGTAGAGCTAGTTACCTGATTGGATACTGTAGGCAGTGGTAACACAGTGATAAGTATTTGTGTATCCCAGCAGAAAACGTACAGTAAAAATATGGTATAAAAGAATAAAAAAAATGTCCCATCTCTGTAGAGTGTACTGGTGAATGAATGGAACTTGAATACTTTTTACTTGATAAATGTTTTGGTCCTTTTGTAATATCACACACCTTAAAACACAAACACATTTTTTCCCGGTACCCAAATATTCCTCTTTAATCCTTTTTTGGTAAGTCTCTTTCTACTTGTAACAGGTTTTATTTTTCTTTTACTTTCCCAAGACACACGAGGCTTTGACAGATTCATTGTCATCAGTGTCACTGTCTTCCGCCTCCACATCTGGTCGCACAGGAAGGTCTTCAGGGGCAACAGCTCACAGGAGCCTTTGTCTCCTGTAATTGTTATACCAACCTCTAGGAAACTTCTTGGGGGAACTGCCTGCCTTTGCTTGATAGTTAATAGTAGAAATAGTACTAGAAATAGTACTTTAAAATAACTATAAATTGTAGTCTTCATAAACAAATGATGTAGTTGTTTATTGTCATCGTCATGTATTATACGCTGTATATAATTGTGCTATACTTTTATATGACCAGCAGCCTGGTAGGTTTGCACCAGCATTTCTGCAGGCACATAGTATGTGTTATAAAGCAGTGTTGTGACAGCACATCACTAGGTGAGAGGAACTTTTCAGCTCCACTATAATCTTCTGGGACATATATATTGTCCGTCATTGAAATGGCATTAAGTGGCACGTGACTGTACTAATATATTATGATTAGCATGTATTAATCATACATATAAATAGGGCTCATCAGTCAGTGTGATATTTCAACACAAGCATACCACATACCTTGTAGAATGATCACCTGAGGGTAAGTAACATTTCCTTCTTCTTCTTATGTCCTTAAATGAGCCTGCAAGCTAGTCTCTTCTAGATCTTTATAAAGTATATCATTGGTTGTTTTGAACTCTACTCAGCCTTCTGATGAAGAAATTCCTTCTTTCTTTAATTTGTTCTTCAGTATCTAATCCTCCTTTTTGGACCTTCCCTATTCCTTGCCTTTGGCAGTGACTATTCCATTTTGCGATCAACTATTTTTAGCCTCTACATATAAAAGAGAACAGGTGAAATGTGGAATTCTGTGTCTGACTTATTTTTCTTAATTAACATAATGTTTCATCCTCTTGGTAATAAATGACAGTATTCCATTCTTTTTATGGCTAATTAATATTTCCATACACACACACACACACACACACACACACCACTTTCTTATCTTATTCACTTATTAATGGATTCCTAGGTTGATTCTTTATCTATTGTGAATAATTTTTCAGTGAACTTGGAAGTGCAGGAGTCTTTTTGATATGCTGATTTTCTTTCCTTTGGATCTATACTTAGCAGTGGGATAGCTCAGTAACTGTGGTAGGTGTGTTTTCAGTTCTTTGGGGGAACCTCCTTACAGTTCTCCATAAAAGCTTAATGATTTGCATTACTATCATGAATGTATGAATTCCTTTCACTTCACACTCTTGCCAACATTTTGTGTGTGTGTGTGTGTGCGCTGAGGATGGAACTCTGAGCCTTTGCAGTGAGCTATATAGCCCTAGCCCTATTAGTTTTTACTTTGAGACAGGATCTTGCTAAATTGTTAAATGCCCAGGATGGTCTTGAACTTGAGATTATTCTGCATCAGCCTCCAAGTGTGCTAGTAGTACAGATGTGTACTGCTGTGTCTACTTCATTTGTTGTTATTTTCATAATAGCTGCTCTGACTGGGGTGATATGATATCTATTTATAGTTGTTATCTGCATTTTTCTTGATGACTAATGACATTGATCATTTTTATATATTTACTTGCTATTTGTATTTATTTTGAAAAGGGTCTATTCAGATCATTTGCCCATTTTCAGAATTGGATTGCTATCTTTGTTATAGTTGTCGGGTTCCTTATAAATTCTGCATGTTGATATTGTTTTAGATAAATAGCTAGTATATATTTTCTCCCATTCTTTAGGTTGGCTCTTTACTGTTGGCTGTTCCTTTCACTGGGCAGATGTGTTTGTTTGATGTAATCTCCCTTGTCTATTTTTGCTTTGATTTTTCGCTTTTGGGATCATAACCAAAGAATTATTGCCTACACTGATGTTTTAAAGTATCACCCCTATGTTTTCTTCTAGGAGTTTTATACCTTAGAACTAGTTCTTTGATCTATTTTAAATGGATTTTGCATATTGCTTTAACTTGTATGTAGTGAGATTTTATATCTGTTTACAGAGGTCATTATTTAATTTCAGTTTTTAATATGCTGCATTCTTAAATTTATTCTATTTGTCTTAATCTCTTCAAGAAAATACTTGTCATCCATATATTGAAAATCATTTTTCTTTATCACTAAGTTTCCCATTATAGTCAATTTTTATATTCTTCCTTTTCGTGTTTCATGTTTCCAAAGTCTGTCAGATTTGACCTGGTAATCCTCAATTTGAATTTCATGTTGTTTATTATTTATCACCTCTAATGCTTTTCTTCCACAATGGCTTTATAAATGAGCTGCCATTCTTTCAGACAGTCCCCTTAGTATATATATATAAATATATATATAGATATATATATTATCCTGCCATGCTAACATTTGTGCTTATCAGAATTGAATAGCTATGCTGCAGGAGTAAAAAGCTACATAGGAAAAATAAACTGTTTTCTTCCCTGTGCTCACAGCACTGCTGACTCCCAATATGTGTGGCTGCTTTTCCATACCAAGCAATTCTCTACTTCTCTTCAAGTATCAACGAGGTGTCCTACCCATCAGCTCAGTTCTGAGGCCATCTGCCTGGATTGGCCCAGACTCCGCTGGTTAAGGGCTCAACCCCACAAGACTGCTGTCCACGTCAGCAGCCGAATGCAAGTGCCAACTATCCACACCTTCTGTATAATGTATAAATTAGTTTCCCATTTCATGTTAGATCATTTGCTAGAATGGCTCACAGAACTCAGAGAAAGATGTTTACCGCTTTAATGTAAGGGATTTTACAAAGGATACATATGAAGGGTCAGGTGGGTAGGGTTAGGTAGGTGCCCGAGTGTCACAGCTTCTCTTCCTATGGAGATAAGGTGCTCCCCTGCACCCCAGCATGTAGATGTGTCCCTTTATCCCGAAGCATTTTATCCTCATATAGGGGTTTGTTTCTTGAGCTTCATCACATAGATATAATTTATCATTAACTCAACATCTAGCTCTTTTCCTCTCCCTGGAGAGGGGGCATGGAACTGAATATTGAAACCCTCTTTACCATGGTCTGGTCTTTCTGATGACCAGCCTCCATTCTAAAGATGCTCAGAACCCCACTGGGAGTCCCATCTTTAGAATAAAAAACATCTTTAGAACATCTTTATCCTTGAGGAAATTGCAAGGATTTTAGGAGCTTCGTGCCAGGAACAAGGGGCAGAGATCCAATATACGATTTTTATTATGTATTAACTGGTGATCCTGAAATCTCAGTAGCTAGGGGAAACAGTGAGTTTTTAAGGTTGTAGCATATTCTGCTGTGCACAGCCACTCAATGCTGTGACATCTGTGATATGTCACACTTTCAGTCCCGGCCTTGTGACTTAATTCTTCGAATTAATTGGCCACAAGTAGTCATTTAGTCCATGAGAACGTATGTGCCTGAAAGGAAAAGAGAACTAGGTATGTGTGAGCACCACAAGTTTCTACCAGAGTAGTCATGCAGTCAGAGTAGTTGGTTATTTAAAAGAAGTTTTGAGTATATAAAGCAGATACTACCTGAAATTTGCCTGTCTTTGGTGATAAAAGTTTTTCAAATGTGTCATTGTTCTTGTCCTTTCATTTTGCAGACTCTTGAATTAAGAATATCACATTATTATGCTTTAATATAATGTATTTTAATGTACTGAGATAGGCTTATGTCATATAAAATATTTACTTTGCGCCATAACACTTATTGAGTATTAATTCTTTTTGCTGATTTAAATGATCATCTTTCTATCCTGAATTCTCCTGTTTTTTTAATTCAACAGATAGGATGAATATTACCCATTTTTTGAATTTTCTTTACTATTAATATATGTATAACCTTCAGGTTATTTTAAGAATCACTTATTAGCCTAACTTAAGATACCTGAAATGACGTGTAAGTTGACTTCACCTCACATATATTGTGCCTGATCAGTATAAGGTCATGGAATTATACTTTGTAGCCTCAGATTGCTGGGTTCTAATTTCTCCTTTTTTACTTAACGGTGGCATGACCTTAGTGAACTTTGTAGGCTCTGTGGCTGTTACCTCACCTATAAAATAAGGATAGTACATGCACCTATCTTTTAAGGCTGTTAAGAACATGAGGTGTGTTGTTATTTGTCAAGCTCTTAGTGTAATGCCTGATACATACTGTTTCATATTTATATTTAAAATATTAATAAATTAAAATGAATCATAATGCTATAATATAGAATGTGTGAGGTTATAGAACACTATACTCCACATAAAGGAGAACAGCATTAGGTATGAGTGTCGCAGAGGCAGTCTTTCTGATGTTGATTTTCAGGGCGCACAAGCTGTCAATGTACTTGATGTGTTAGGTCATCTAAGATTAAAATATTTGATATTCTTGAAGAAACATTAAAATTCTTGTCAGGAAACAGATATCCAACCTCCATCAGGGAAAAGCTATTCAGTCTCTCCCTACAAAGCAGTATTCTTTAGAATAAGGTTCAGCTCTAAAAGATCTTTAGTAAAAATATACTTGCTGGCTGTGGAATATTTTTATCCAGAAGGTGATGTATTAAAAAGAAATTACCATGTGTATGCGGTTACAAACTATTAGTCTGAATGTTTTCTTTTTATATCTGTTGGAGTACACTGGAAATTTTGATGTGATTGTAGTGCTATTTAAATATAGTTTTTTTTTTAAATAAAAGAAATCAGAAGTAATATTTTAAGAATAATGAGATCTACAAGGAAATAGCAATGCCAGACTAATGCTTGTTATAAATTAACATTAAAATATGGAGATGTATAAACTGAAATGCACGCATAGTATTTACATTGTTAGATGCAGCATCACTTGAATCATTTTCATTTTAAAGAGTTAAGAATCCTTGCCTTGCACTGAAACAGAAGTGTGAACTATTATTGCCATGCTAGCACGGTAATACACCTTTTTTATTACAGAATCATGGAATAATCCACTGAGATTTTTATTCGAAGTAGAATGAAGTGAATTTTTATTGATTTGTAATTTCATTTGAGACATCATTTTGCCCTCTTGCTCTCTTGTAGTAGGAGTGTTCAATGAATATGTTCTCTTTTCTACATGTTGCTGCCTAAGAAATTGGCTCAAAAATAAGCCAGTTGTCTCCACAGAACACTGTCTGATCTGTTACTTTGCATAGCAGCTATAAGGACTGGTCTTGCTCATTGTTCCATGTGATGTGAATTCAGGTTGTGATATCAACAGTGGTCTGTGCTTAGCAGCCAAATGCCGGTTCTTAGTAGCAGCTATATTTGGACACATGTGCTTTGTACTGTTCCTGGTTAATGATGACATCTGACCCCTGCCTTTTGTGTATGTTTAGTAATTGATTAATCATATCCACCTCTGAATGATGCTAAGCAGCCAGGCCTATGAGGCTGACAGCAGGCATATGTACAAACAACATTGCGAGTGAGACACTCATTTCATGGTCTGATTCAGCAGGGAGCCTTTTGTGACTCAAGCCATATTTTCATAATCAGGAAAACAAATGACTAGTCAGAGGTCTTTCCAGCCAGGGCTTATTATAGCTTTCATCAGTGGTTTCTTCAGCTGTAATTAGAAATGCCAGTGCTCAGACCAGGTCCTTTCTAAGGTGTAGAAGGCACATCATTTGTTTCTTAAAATTACTTTAAACTTCTGTAGAAAGCTAGGGATCTGTTGGAGTATTTGAGTTACTTCCCTCCTCAGGATATGACAGCAGAAGTGCAGATCTGTTTAATGGTTTAGCTGTCCTCTTAGCACATCTTCAACTTCTAGTTAGATTTGTTTTCTAGGCTTCCATGCTGCAAAGAGCCTTGACTGAGAGCTCTTACCTCTGCCAGTCTTCACCTCTCATCAACTTCTCTCCTGATCCCCTCAACTGCCCGATCGCTTGTCCTTTTCTTTGTCTTCATTTCTCTTTCCTCATTCTAGTCCTGTTGCTTTTCCTCCCACTTCCTCCCTTTACTTCTTTCTCTCCCCTGTGTTTAGAGTGTGAAATTCTGTAATAACACGGATTAAGTTAATGCAAAAATTGTAGATTACTATAATGCCCTGCATTTTTAAAGTCACTACAAAGAGTTGAAATCAAATATTGAAACAAACATGGGACTGACAAGAGTCTACCTTCTCTTAATATAGCAATTCTCTTTAATGGTTATGTTTTTATTTACAAACGTTCTAGGGAAAAGGCTTCAAAGGAAGATGGCCTAGGGAAAATGTGTGGAATCATAGGAACCCCAAAATGTTAGCAATACTGCTTCCCCTGAGGACAGAAAGCTAGCTTCCTAGCCATTATTTACCAAGACAGGTCAGAGGGCTTCAAGACACACCCCGGCAATGTGCTCCAAGCTCACAGAAATTAGTGAGCTAGAATATAAGGCCTGAGAAATATTTTAAACTGAGTAATGCCAACAGAGTTATCCAAGCAAAACCAGGAGAGGGGAAATTTGGTTAGACTTTCTGCAACCGGACAGATGGTAATATAATAGACTGAAATCCTCATTATGATAGGGCTGCCCAGGGTTACTGTTAGAGAGATGTTACATGGAGTGTGTATGTGTATAAGTTAAGGTATAGTCCATATTAATATTACAAATAATCTTCCTCCATAATATAATTCATATACCTTAAATAAGAGATATTTTGTGTGTGTGTGTGTGTGTGTGTGTGTGTGCGTGTGTGTATACTACTTGTGCTGCAGCACAAAGGCAGTCCAGGACTAGTAGTGTGTCATTGCTTACAAACTATTGAGGGACTCAAGCTCATTCAGTCTCACAGGTGTTCTCAGTATATGGCTTTCATATCAACATCACAAATGGCTGCGCTAGATCTTACCATAGTATTTATACTCCAGCTCGTGAGAAGGGGAATTGTCAAATGAGCAAATACGCACTTTCTCTAAGAACAGTGGCACAAACGAATTCTGCCTGGGTGTTAAGTAGTTACAACTTTCAAGGGACATTAGAAGCTGTTTCCAGCTCAGAGGTTCTTTAGCTATTGTTATAATCACTTTTCCATCACTGGGACAAAATGTCTGATACCCACAACCTAAAGGATGACAGATTTATTTTGGTTCATGGTTTCAGTCCATGGTCAGTTGTCCTGAAAGCAGAACAAGATGTCCAAGAGGTACGATGGAAGAAAAGGTGCTCAACCCAGGGCAGTGAAGAAGAAGCGAGAGAAGGAAGGAGTCAGGAAGGGGTCAATACACCCTTAAAATTCACACCTCCACTGATCCACTTCATCCAACTAGGCCCTACCTCCTCTCAGCTCATTTAGCTATGAACTCATCATTAGTATAGAGCTCACATGATGCAGTCGCCTTCCAAGACACATGAGAATTTTATGGGGCATTGTAGGTCTCAACCATGACACCTATTTACTTTTCAATTTGAAACAACCACAATTAAAAGAAGAAAGGTGATGTATATGCATGAAAAACCAGTGATCCCTGCAAGATATCAGGCAATGAATGCCCTTGACAGATCAATGAATGTCTTGGGGAAATCCAAGCTTCTTTCTGTTATTATTCGAACCTGAGTAATATCATTGACACCTATGAAATGTGGTGTTCTTGGATGCTCAGGAGGCGAAACTGCTGTAGTGAGCATGCAGTTTAATCTGTTCTACAGTTGTGAATAGTAAAATATAAAAGTACTAAACTCTGCTGTATCACAAAAAATTATGAATGAAGCAAAGTTTGTACAGGACAGAAAATACTATTCACAGCTCCCTGAAGTGCTTCTTTCTTAACCATCCTTTTGCAAATATAAAGGAGTGACTTTCTTATGAGTGCTGGTTTCTAGTGATTCAGAATATATCGGTGGCCCTTCTAGTAGAAAATTATCACAGTAGTATAGACTGGAAGACTTCTTATTCTCCACTGAATATGGAGTTTTTGATATTTTATACATAACATTTGCTCTTTTATTTGTTCAGGACTAGGGTAGAAGTGTTAGCTATAATGGAAAATAAAACGTAAATCATTGAGTTAAAAAATCATGGTTTATTATGATCTGAAATCAGGGAGGGCTGATAAACATCTCAGAACAAAACTGTACTTTTTCTACAAGAATCTAGATTGTAATGCACCGATCAAGGCCATGGCTAAGGGCCTCACCTAAGCAAGTTGCAGAGAATAGGAAACAAATGTATAAAATCTTAGAATATTATCGTAAAGGATCCTTACAGGGGATAGGAAAGAATATTGTCTCTAAAGAATCCAGTCTATTTCATTGTCTACTACACCAAGATTCTTTATTGTTTAAAGTAAACACAAATCTTCTATAACAAAAAAAAAGCAATATAGATAGAAGTTTTTTACTATTAGAGCAATTTAGAGGTAGGTGAATTTTTTATAGCAGGTGAAAAGTTTCATCTCAGCAACTCAGATTTTTTTCCCATCTCCTTGCTGTCATTCCCCACATAATTCCCTAAATAATGAAAAGGGCCTATGTCCTTTGTGCTTTCATTTCATTGGTGACAACATCATCAGATGCACAGATCTTTCAGACAGGGAACCTGGGAAATGAAGTCTCACTTTGATATCTTATTTCAGTGATTGCAAACGTTTTAGAGACCATTGCCCAAACTGCAAGCTAAAACCCACTTGTTTATCTCAAAGTGCCAACACTACAATGAAACATGAATACTGCATACATTAACATATGTTTTCTTCAAAGAAAAATAAATAACAAGTATGTCATAGGTTTGCCATCACTGCCCTGTGTACCAAACCTGGAGGATCAATGGAGAATAGACATTGGGTAACAATTAGCAGTCTTGCTCTCGGGACAGTTTGAACAAATAAAATGTCTAACAGGGGCACGTGCACACTTGGGTAGAAAAGGTGAGGAATGCTCCCTTCCCCAGAGGGGAGTATATGGAGTGCATTCTGGCAAGGAAACCAGAAATCAACTTGCTTTTATCTTAACTTTTAAAAAATTTGGCCAGGCAATTCTGTGTTTATACTTTTATGATTACCTAGAAAAAAATGATTGTTCATTTGTTGTTAGAACAAGAAACAGCCATGTGTTTCAAATCTCCCTTATAAGAGCCTGTATTCTCTAAGTAACTGAGTCTATGTACAGACTAAATTTAAGAACCTGATCAAATAAAAGGGTTGATTAAAATTACATAATCAGGCACTGCATGTTTGCAAGCACATATCATAATTTTACCCACATAATGTGTGCTATGTCATCTGGGTTATGGCCTGAGTTACTGGAAATACTCTGTACCTGCATTTCCCTCCCTTCAGAGCGCAAACCCCATTTCAGAACTATTACTGAAGATCAAATTGATGTCAGCCAGGAAACTGTAATTTCCTGTCACTTGGCCCTGAATTACTACATTGAGTTTTCAGGCAATAAACAAATTTAACCGAAAGATGCTAGCTTTTTTTTTTCCTACTTATCATTAGTGCCTAAAAATATGAATGTTTTATAATGTTCCATCTCCATTACACACAGAGTTATTGGCTCAGAATGATATTCAGCCTTCCTTGCATCCTTTTTTTCTTGAACTAATCAAGTCCAAACTTCCTGTTGAAAACCAGGGTATATTCTTTTAAATGCGGGCTGCAGAGCCAATTTATCTGATAAAGGCAAAGAACCTACCATTTCCCTGTGGCAGAAAAGAAGCAGAATATCTATGTTGCAAGGAACATAATGTTTTCTCCTGCTGTTTTTATTTCTCCTGTGTATCACAAGTGGGAAAGATGGAATTTTACAAGATCTTCATTTGTGAAGCAGAAAACAGTTTTTAAAAACATACCCTTTTGAATACTTTGAAAATCTTGTTTTGTCTTACATAACTGGGTTGCAGTTTTCTGAAAGCTAAGCTCAATATTGTGTTGGATTAGTGTTGACTTTCTGGTTGCTAGGTTTTCTTTTATGCCTCAGAAAGGAATAAATCACGTGGGGGGGCATTTATGAGGTAGGCAGTGTGGCACCATGATTCTTTTAAATTGTGTGCATCTGAATCAGTTAGAGCATAAAGATTTCCTGGGGTTGACTGGATGGATTCAAACTCCTTGGCTGAAGTGGTAAGCTAGAAACTCAGCTTAGAGAGGGCTGGAGATTGGGAAAAGATTTATGCCTTTTCCCCTCCTGAGTTTAGCACAATCTTTGACACATAGGAGGCTCTGGGAAAAAGTTATTAAGGAAGGGCCCACCTTCTCATTGTGAGGGGCTTGCTTGAACTACTAATACTGTGGTCGATTTGCGTATGTTCTGAGAAGGTCAGTGTGGTGCCTGGTGCCAGGGGTTGTCAATAGAGGTCTGTGGACAGTTTTCTCTTTTTGTTAGCTATAAATTGCAGGACATTTATCATCCTTCCTCTCCCCCACAGCAATAAATGTGAGCAATACTCTCAGCTAAGGAGACAATCAAAAGATGTCCCCCAAACATTGCTAAGTGCCATATATGAGGACAGCTTGCCTCTGCAGGAAAATCACATGCTATAGTCCAGTAATTGGTTTGGTCGATTTACCTACTAAAAGTAGGTAAATTTCATTTCATTGTGAACTATTTTAGGTGCTAAGCAAAATGAGCAATAATAATTAACTTCTGTGTGTTCAATATCTAGCTTTGTCACACCTTACTTAATATTTTGCTTCAGGGTATCTTTGAAGAAATGGACTATTATATCTTTACTAAAAGCTCCCTTTGTAATTGCCTAGACCTTATTTACATATTCGCTCTAGGAAAGAAAAACCCCATTCTATCCTGACTTAGGGGTTTATCTGTACTTTCTTTCCTACAATTTGTAGGCTTTTACCATATTTCTGTTATTTTGTATTGCTTCACATGCTTTAAAACATAAGCAAAATAGTTTGTTCTTCTGCAGCTTCCTTATTTGATGCAATATTCCATTATTAAGGTGTTTATGCAGATATATGAACTTTAATTCATTCATTGTAGTGCTATAAAATGTGATATACAAGATATATGCCACAATTTACTCATCTAAATTTCTGATGAATATTTATAATTTCTACCTATATCAAGGAGGCTATAATTATTTTCATGCATATTTTTTAGTGATCAATTTATTACTAGGAAATCCATGGATGCATCAGATATTCTGTTGAAATTCAACTTTATTAGAATTTGTCAAATAACTCACTAAAGTGCTTGTACCAATTACAAAGCTACTTGAAGCCTATGAAAGTTTAGTAGTATTCCATCTTTCTTTCAACACTTTCTATTGACCATGTTTAAACATTATTAGTTTCTTAAAATTTTTTGTAATTCCTGTTACTCTTTTTCAGCTGCTTATTTACCATCCATATTTTTCCTCATGTGAATCGCCTAACTATATTATTTTGCTCCTTTTTTCTACTGATTCATCATGTTTGCTTTTGTAAAAGCTGTTTTCAGCATATAACAGGTTATATATATATTTGAGTCTGTATGTGTGTTTATGTGCAAACTTTTATGTTTTTATATGCTGACCCTGTTGTATTGATGGCTATCATCAATTTTATAACCTTTTTTTACTATAGTGTGTATTTTTATGTCTTTTTAAAGAAAAACATTTATATTACCTTGTTTTTTTCCAAGTCTTATTTTTATTCGTAAGCAGTAAGTTCCATTTGCATTTTAAAGTTGTCAGGCCTTATGAATTGTGTCTCAGTAGTGTCTATGTGAGTGTGTTTCTGATTCTAAATAATTATTTTATTATAATCTACATGTCTTTCTCTTTGGCCAGTACTGTGTTACTCTAAATATCATTGCTGTATATACATTTTGATGTTTATGAATCCATACATTTTTCATAATTGTCTTAGCTGTTATTAGCTTCATATACACACACATATACATATATACATGTTTTCTGAGTTGAGACTGGGTCTTACTATGTGGTTGAGGCTGGACTTGAACTCACTACATAATCCAGGCTGGCCTCAAACTTACAGAAATCCTCCTGCCTCAGACTCCTGAGTGCTGGGTTTACAGGCATGCACCACCATGCCTAGGCTAAAATTATATGTTAAGATTTGGATTAGAATTTAATTGAACTTATGGCATAACTGTAAGAAAATCAACACCTTTATAATATTAAATGAATACTCCTCCTCATCATATGATGTTACACATCTTCATTTATATACCGTAGGTGCTATTTATGTCTTTGAAATAAAAAGACCTTTATCTCTACATTTATTATTAAAACTATCATATTCTGTTTCCCTTTCTACTGAGATTTGTTTTAAAATTACATTTTCTTCCACCGTTTTTTGTTGTTGTTGTTGTTATTGCTGATTTAAAGATATATTTTTTGGAGTTCAGCATAAAATAACTTTATTTATTTGAAATAATTTGCTTATTCTTGAACCCCTCATATAATCAGTAATATTGAATACAAATAATGTTTTATACTTTTCTTATTCTTGTATTTCTTATTAATTTTTAGTTAAGAATTTTTTTCTTACCATAACAATAAGCATCTGTAGTATAATAACTGGTAGTAAATAGTAATATCGGCATCTTCAATTTATTCTGACTTTAAGGCCTTATTTCATACATGTAGTACATTTGTGATTCTACTATATTTGTTAATAGTATTTGTAGTAATTCTTGAGTTTTGAAATTTCATGTAAATGATAATAATCTTTGTTTTTAACTGGCCTGATTTCATTTTAAAAATTTAAGCAGCTTTATTTATCTGCTATTCTCCTAATATTGTTAGAATGGTACAATACATTATTACATGTAACGACTGATCTTATATACAGGTGTAGGAGGGGGAAATTCTGATCCTATGGTTATTTTTTGCTAGAAAGGCCTCTTAGCTCTTTCCCTATGAGCTTTGATCCATGCCTTTGCACTTTATATTTCCTGACTTACACACAAATAAATAAAGCAGCAATTCACTATAAAAATTGAAAGAATAAATTATGAACATTTCATCTCTAATAAAAAAATCCCTACAGAAAAGTATAATCATTTTTCTTGGTTTATATTTGCCCTACACAATATTTCTATTCATTTAGGGAATTGGTCCTATATAAATCATATCTTGATCATTTTTATGTCTCCCTCTTCTTCCTCTCTTTCCCTGTCTCCAGAAATGTCTAATGATTTCCAGATCTTGAATTTGTTGCTTAGTCAACAGCCTGGTCACAGAGATTGTTGATTCTTTCACATTCTTTTAACTAGAATAAAGAAAACAGAGCCTGGAGGAAAATATATGAAATGAAATAAACTTTTTTATTGTAAACTTGAAAAGGTCACAAAGCTTGAGTTAGGACACAGTTTTCATGATGATTGAAAGTCCCAGTGTGGTATTGAGCTTTATGTTGCTCCATTATAGGAACAGGGACACCTGACCACAATCATCCCCTCTACCAATAAAAAGCAATGAGCTACAGCTATGTAACAGTAAGGCATACAAGTCTTCCAGGTTGAATGTTGAAATAAAGAGAAAAGAAGAAATAAATGAGTAGAGTGCATGATTCCACTTATGTGAAGTTTCAATAATAGGGAAGATAAATATATGTTGATAAAACTCAGAGTAGTGGTCACTTTTATGGCTATGATGTATGATGATATTTGAAGAAACTTTCTGGAGTTTAAAAAAATAACATAGATGGTCTATAACTCAATCTATGAGTAAATCAGACAAAAATTTTTTGCACTTTAGTATATGCACATGGCATCTCAAAAAAGAATATGAGCAAAATAATGAATAAGTTCAGAAGGGACCCAAGGCCTTTCTAAACTATCAATGTATTTTCAGTAGAATGAAACAATTACATTTGGCACCTTTTCAGCTTCATAGGAATTAGTGATTTATGTGTGCACATTACTAGTATGTTAAGATATTAGGGAATAACTGATGAATTTTAGTGAGGCAGAATGACTAAATTTATTTTTTAGAGGTAACTTCGGAAAGAGTACGATGGACAGGTTGGATCCTTCTAGAAGGCTGTCCTTGGTGCTTTTCTTAACCTACATAACTTCTGTGAGGACTTTCTCTTCAGACTGATGACTACCACATCTAAGTCCTTATTCAAAATGTCTCTCTTTTTAAAAACTTCTAAGTGGAATTAATTACTTTTATATCACAGGATACAAATGTGGGTAATATTATTGTTTTGTTTAATTTTCACATCATATAAGTTTTATCATCCCTATAAATTATGAAAGAAATTTCAATGCAAAACCTGCATAATGTTTACTCCAATAAAACACACCTTTACCTAGACCAGTGCCCTTCGCTACTACATTTCTGCTATTTTTCCCTTCTTTTTCTCTTTTCTTCTCTCTCTCTGCCTTCTTCCTTTTGTGTAGTTTTTATTTTTTCCTTTCCTTTCCTTCTTTTTCTTTTTTCCTGTTCTTCACTCACTAGAGTCTTCTCTTATTTTTGCAGTATTATGGTTTGAACCCAGGGCCTTCAAATAGAACTACACCACTAGCCATTTTTGATTGCTTTTTTGCTTTTAGTTTCTATTTTTTGAGACAAGGTCTCACTAAGTTGCTTAATTGCCCTCAAATTTTCAGTCCACCTGTCTCAGCCTCACAGGCCACACCACCATGTCTGGCTCACTTATATACCTTGTGGGTGAGGTGAGGAAGAGAGAAGAGGAACTTGGGTATTATTATAAAGTGGCTTATTTGTTATAGGCCTGTGGGACTCCTATGGTTATTGGTCTGAGATATCAGAATATTGAACTCCTCCTAAACTCACCCTTTGACCTGGGTAGTGGCCTCTCCTGGAGTTAAACATTCCAGATCTTCCCCAGCTTCTCCTCCCCAGTAGTACCTACAACTTCCCCTAGCAGGAGGCTTGTTAGCTTGCAAATTATTCTTTTGATCAGAATTTCTTTTACTAAATGAATTTAGCAAAACGTTCTTACTAAAACCTCTATATTTTATCCCTGAGATTTTCATGTCTTTGATCTACGATCAGACAAGCCACAATTTACTTCTTAAATATGTTACTGTACTCCGTGGCCATAGGCCAGCTCACCTTGCCATAGGTACTGGGTCTGTATATCTTCCAGACTGTGGAGGATAACCCTTACTCTGCTGCATGGCACTCTCTCCAAGACTGACTGGGTAGTAGTGTATAACTCAATCACTCAATAAAGTGAGCTTCAAAAATCTTTTCAAAATCTCACTTGAAAAATATCTTTTTATCCTTACTACGAGTGAGAATCCTGAGTGAGTCTGAACAGTGTGGAAATATATTTTTTCTTTTTCTTTTTCTGCCATACGGGGAATTAAAACCAAAGCCTTCATACTGAGCTATATCCCAGTCCCTTCTGATTTTTAAATTTGAAGACAGGGCCTCCCTAAGTCACAAAGTTGCTCAGGCTGGACTCGAACTTTCCATCTTCCCATCAGCCTCCTAGAGTATTGGAATCATATGTATGTCCCACTATACCCAGCTCTAAGAGTCCTTTAAGATGTAGAAACAAAATAACTCTACTTACTCTTAAAGTAGTGGGATTTTACTATCAGTCTCAACCACCGCATCATATTAAATAGGAGTGACAGAGAATTAATATAACATATTATGAATGGCTTTCATATGAACAACTCTTCAACATCTTCATGTGCATAATTATGCACTTTCTATCTGCTTTGCAGTTTTATATAACTCTTTTCCACAAAAAGAATAAGTCATGGGCCGGGGCTTTAGCTCAGCGGTTCTGTGGCCTGCCTTGCAAGCGCAAGGACCCGAGTTCAATCCCTGGTACCAAAAAAAAAAAAAAAAAAAAAAAAGTCATACTTGATTTAAAATGAACTAAATGCATTGAAATTAATATTTATGTGCATAATCCATTTATTAATTCTACATGAATTGCCTTTTATCATCGGTGTTCACTCAGTGGTGTTCTTAGGCTTTGATGTTGATAAAGTTGAAAAGAGCATGCTGCTCCTTGTCACTGCATATCACTCCCCACTGAACTGTAGGCTTTCTGAGGACAAAGGCTGGGGTTTTAAATTTGACTATTTTGGACCTGCACTGTGCCGAGCATAGGGTAATAAGTACCCTATGTCTTCTGTATGTCCTTTTGCACTGAGGGATGGTATTACATAAGGTGGGTAAACTTGAATAAGCTAGAGCCCTGATGATTTGGAAATAAGAAATGTAAAGATCATGGTCGATATTTTCTAGTATGTCACTACTTACTGCTTTAGAGTACGGAAGGTATATGGGAGTTAGGATATAAATGCATCTTTGTGAGATGTGATAGCCTCTGTTATTGGAAAGTGTGATATTTTGCTCAGGAAAACTCCTTGCCATAATCAGATAGTTAATCCACAAATTTAAAAAGGAGTAGTGCTCACCCATAGCAAGGTTTATCAAACTTAGGGACTTTTTGTTATTACTTAATGGAGAGGTTATTCATGGGAATGCTAAAAACATGGATGTATCAATGTTTTCTTAATTATATTTTTCATGAAGCATATTATACATTCAGAACACTGTACAAAACATAACAATCTAGTTTAGTGTATTGTTGCAAAGCTAACATGCATGTAATACCCATTCAAGTTAAAAAGTGGAAGATAAATAGGATTCCATTCAATTTTCAGTCAAAACATATTCCCCCACCTCTTTTAGAAAAATAATGACTACCCTTGCTTCTAATATCATAGATTAGTTTTGCCAGCTTTTTGGAACTTCATTGCAGTATTATTCATCTGTGTTGGGCTTCTTTACAATCTTATTATTTGTGAGATTAAGACATTCTGGGATTATGTTTATAGTTTATTAATTTTATCTATAGTTATCGGTTGCATAAATATACCATAAATCATTTATCTATTCTGATGTAGATGAAATTTTATGTTGTTTTCATTTTTTTAAATCTCATTGAGTTTATTGGTACTTTTTAAGTGTACAGTACACTACATCATCAGGATCTTGTACCTTTACATGATAGATCTTGGTTCTTATTTTTCTCCGTACCCCTGCCCTCCCTTTACCCCCTCCACTCTTCCCTATTTACAAAATCTTTGTTTCCATTTTGTCCTTTACTTATATTTTTCTTTTCCCTTATTTCCTTTCCCCTACCCTTTCCATTTCTGCTACACCATTAGCCCCTTTCTTCCTATTTCACATTGTCAGTTATACAATTTGGATCTTATTTACATTTTTAGTTTTTCACATAAGAGAAAGTATTCAGTATTTACACGTGTGTCTTATTTATTTCAATTAAGAGTACAGCCTCGATATGCATCTATTTTCTTATGAATGACTCCAGTTTCTCATTTTTAAGCTATTCTGAAAGAATATTTTTTTGTGTATGCCTTGATATACATATGCATGTATTTTTTAAGACTACGTGCCTGCGAGTATTATTGGTGTGTAAGTATGCAAATATTTAACCTTAGTATCAAACATTAACTTTCTTGGGGGGGGTTGGTACTGGGGCTCGAACTCGGGTTCTTGCGCTTGTGAGGCAGGCGGCGGAGACACTGAGCTAAATCCCCGGCCCCTCAAACATTGACTTTTTGTCTAAAATAGTTGTATCTGTTTACACTTTGACCAGCAATGCTCTTGTTGTTTCATTTCTTTGCCAACAGTTGGTTTTGTTATTCTTTTTATTCATTAGGGTAGAAGAGAATTTAGATCTAATGTGGTTTTATTTAACATTGTCCTAATACTGATGAGAATGCCCAATTTTCCGTATGTTTATTGGTTGGTCCTCTTGTTTAAGCTAAAGTATTTTATTTTTAAATAATCTGAGAGTGACCTTCATATCACTTAGGCATTTTCCCAGAAGTTTACTATTCTGTCACATGCAGATCTATGATTCTCTGGAGATTGATTATTGGTGTGAAGTGGTTTAACTGTTCATCCAAATAACCCAGCATTCATAGAGAAGACTTTCCCTATGGCTTGGCAATTCTACTTTGGTTAAAAATCAAGTTGGGGAGATTTTTATGTTCTGTGGGCTTGTCTACCATTACACTTAGTTATATGCCATTTTTTGCTGTTGTTGATTTTAAATATGGCTTAACATTTGGTAGAGCATATAGCTTCAATTTTTTATTCTCTACCAGTGTTTTGTACTAGCTTGGTCTTTGATACACACACACACACACACACACACACACACACACACACAGGTAAACAATAATGTAAATAAATGCTATTAAATGTTTTATATATATTACATTTTAGAAACCTTTTCTCAAGTTATTAAAGGAAACTTGAGAGTTTGATTGGCGTTGCAGTAAATCTATAAATATTTAGGTATGAGTTATGATTTCTGAAGTATAGGGTCTTCTAACTTGTGAATACTCCTCTATTTTCTTTTGATGTTGTTTTACTGTTTCATCATAAAGTTATTACCAACTTTTGTTGGATTTATTCCAGGGTATTTGCTATTTTTAATGTTACTATAAATTGTGTTCTTGTAAATTTGCATTTTCTAAATGTTTGTAGCTGTTATAGGGAAAAGCGAAGGATTCTTTATATATTGTCTTTGTATCCAGTAAACTTGCTGAGCTTATTAAGTCCGGTCATTTATCTTTGGATTCTTTTATATCTTCTGTGTAGATCACCATAACATTTGCACATAGTAAATTTTATGCATTCCTTTCTACTGCTTGCGTGCTTCCAGCCATCTCTCTCCTTTCCTTTCCCTGCTCTCATATTTTCTTGCCTCAATGCATGACTAGGACATGAAATGCAATGTGCAATAGAATTAATGGTCAGCTAGTTAGTATTCACGTATTGTAGGGGATCAAATGGAAACTTTTTACTTTTCAGCAGTATGCATGATGTTTTCTTTTTTTGTGAATACACTACTTCAGATAAGGAAATATTATGGAAATATCCTCTTCTATTCCTCATTTGCCAAGAAGTTTTTTGGTCATAAGTCAATGTACAATTTATCAAATTATATTTCCACACCATTTGAGACGAGCGTATCATTTTTCTTTCTTATTGCATTAATGTGGTGAATTACATAGATTTATTTTCAAATCATAAATCAACCTTTTATTCCTGGAGTAAAATCAACTTGGAATTGATTTATTATTCATTTTTATATTGCTGGATTTATATTGCTAATGTTTGCTTAGGATTTTTGCATCTCTATCAACCAGTGAGATAAGTCTGTAATCTTGTAATATTTGCAGTATTTAGTAAGTATTCTTTATTTTTAAAAAAATCTTTTACATTTTCTTATTCAATATGGTTCTATCATGAGTTAGCTATCTTAAGTAATGATGTCACTTATATGGTCATGTACCCTTAAATCACACATCTCAGGCTCAGGTACGGACTCTGTCAACTCTGCCTTTTAAACCATGTTTTGGTTTAGTCACTCTTTAGTCCTGTCAGCTCCTCTGCTAGTTGAGGATATAATTGTCTCTTTCTTCACTTGCTTGAGTAATTCTTATTAGGTTTCTCTACCACATGTTTAAATCTTTCTGATTTTCTCTATTGCAGTTAAGATGAAATTTAAATTCACGATTCCATTTATGCTGCATGCCTTCTTAAAAGTTGTCAGTGGCTCTTCCTTGGATTTCTTTCATCTCCTCAAATTGGCCGTGTTCTCTCTTATGTCAAGCCTCTTGTCCGTGTTGTTTACTGTGGTGGTAACATTCACAACTGTGCATAAGCTAAAATATCCCTACGGCAGAACAGAGCAATTGAAGAAGAGACGAGGGTTGGCAAATGGATACCAGACATGAAATAGCATATGGGGATGTGTTAACAGCAATTTGGAAGCTGGTGTTTCAGAGACTAGCTGTCTACTTTATCATTTATTTTATGCTGGCTTGGCATGTGTTGTGGGGATGTAGTAGCGAGTTCTTACATGGAACAATTCATGGTTGACCCTTGTGTTTATGGTTTTTGAGCAAAGGGCAACCTCGTTTGAAGAAAGTAACCAGGGAGTTGAAGGATTTCTGAAGAACGGCTAACTTGGATAGAGTGATACTTGAACTATCATATACAAGAGAAATTAAACATATTTTGTGTACTTTGATGTCTACAAAGATTATGAATAATGACAAGTTGACAGAAGTATAGTGTTGCAGACTTTGTCTTCACATTTGGAAGTTCTAAAAACTAGCACTGCCTCAATCTGAGAAGGACAGCTCTTTGAGACAATGTTTCCCTCCCTCTGTTTTCCATATCCAGGCTGTGGTTGGTCAGTAATAGAAAAAGAATATACACCCAGGCACTAATTCTAAAGTATGGTCTCTGTGGAAGGAATGTAAAAATCAGCAGTTGGGAAGCTCCTGCCTGAGTCTAGTGTGCAGACAGGTTTGCAGGGTCCTGCAGGAGAGGGAGCTTTCAAGTCCTCTGTGGTTTCCTGCATCACAAGTGTCAAGATGAGAAGGGAGGGCTGGGGATGGAGCTCAGTGGTTCCGCTGCCTGCCTCACAAGTTCAAGGTCCCAAGCTCAAATTGCAGTACAACAACAACAACAACAACAACAACAACAGCAACAACAAGAGATGGGAAAAATACAGATAGCTAAGCCTGATCTCTTTTCTATATTAAGAGACTTGAGGATATGCATCAGGAATCTATATGTTTAAGATTATTTTTCTTAGGTGATTTCATTTTCCACCTGGGTTTGGAGATCGCTGAATTAGATAATCCTTTTAAGGAGAAGCCTTGTATACTTATAGATGATGCAAATGTAATCTAGCAAGGCATCTACTTAACTTATTATTATTTATTTATTTTTTTGGTGGTACCGGGGATTGAACTCAGGTCCTTGCGCTTGCAAGGCAGGCCACCGAACCGCTGAGCTAAATCCCCGGCCCTACTTAACTTATTTATAATATCCCTATTTAAAAAGTACACGATATGAGTTGAAAAGAGAAAATCTAGGACTAAGAATGGGCTTTGGAATCAAAATGATCAGAATTCTGAATTTAATTCTATTAGTAATTATGTACTAGATTTGCAAAAATGTATTCATCTGAATATTCTTTTCTTAAAACAAATGATGTTAGTGAATAGAGCAATAGAATCCATACCTTTGATGGGTGTATATGTGAATGCCCTGTTTTTTTTTTTTTCTCATTGAGTTTATTGGTACATTTTTAGGTATACAGTACAGTTACATTCATCATTGGGATCTTGTACCTTTACACGACAGGTCTTGGTTCTCATTTTTTCCCCTTGTCCCTGCTCTCCCTTTACCCTTCCTCCCTCCCCATTTACAAACACTTCATTTCCATTTTTTCATTTTCTCATACTTTTTTCTTTTCCCTTATTCCCCTTCCCCTACCCTTCCCACTTTCCCTACACCTTTAGCCTCTTTCTTCCTATTTCACATTGTCCATTATATCATTAGGATCTTATGTACTATTATATTTTGCATTCTACTTTAATGTGCAGTGGATCCTTGTTTTGGTTATATATAGAATTACTATTTTGAATCCCATATGGTAAAATATAATTTATTCAATTGTCATTTTAAATTCATGTCTAAAGTTTGTGTCTAATTTGAAAATCCAGACAAGAATTTATTTCATTAATTGTGCTATCTCGTGCGATGGGTTTAACTGTGTATTTATTTTTTGTTTTACTCACAGGTCTACAGGAACTCTGTAAAATTTTTCTATTAAAATGGGAAATTGTGAAGAAAGAAAAAGATAGCAGTTGGACTTGCAATTTCTGGATGAAAATTTCACTTGTGAGAAGTCAGCATTTAAAAACGATATGCTAATTTGGCAGGTCCTGGGAGTAAATTGCAGCCTTTATTTTTTTCGTTCAATCAATGGATTTTTTAATTATTCCTTGGAGTCGATGAAGTTCAGAGACAGTGTGTGGTGGGCAGTGTGGTATGTCAGTGTTTTCCTGTGACTGCATCGTGGATTAGTTTGCTGCTTTTTTGAAGAGATTGCATTTTGAAGGGCAGGACCCTAATGTGATGGATTTATCTTCAGAAATGAATAGACATGGGAAGAATCCAGTGAGTCACAAACTAGAAGACCAGAAGAAGGTAATGCAAATAAGTTTCCTTATGCTTAGTCCTTTTTGCCAACGCCTAAAGAGGGTTTTAGTATATGTCCTGACGAAGCAAGCACTTAAAGAGGGTTTTATAATTGAAAAATGAATGTGCTTTATGATAAAATATGAAGCTGTTTCACAGAAATTATTCTTGCTATGTAGCCACGTGTTGTTATGGGTCTAGGTTTTATTACTATTTGGCGATTTTGTTTCTAGAATCTTCTGATTTATCCATCCAAAGGATTGGCAAAAATTATCACACTGTGTTCTATCACTTTTGAATTGTACTTGGGACCTTCTGGCCTGACCCACCATGAGGGCTTCTCTGAGATCAAGAGGAGGCACGAGTCACTATCACCTCTGAAGTTTTGGATTATGTTAGAGCTCTCTTAAAAGAAGCACATTTTCCTTACCACCAGAAGAAGGCATAGGTGGCATTTAAAATTCTCCAGTGCCACTGGTGCCTATCGGCTCTGCCTTCTAACTTTTACAGCTGAACTGGAAAGTGAGGCAGTTGTGAGCTTTGGTTTGATTCTTCATGTGCAATGTCAAAGGAACCAATAGAAAATATCAAGAAAAGAGTGTGCAAACATATTTGAAAAAGTGAATTTCAAGAGCTTCAGAATAAGTAGCTAGGAATTGAATGCTGAGGTTTGTACTTAAAATCCCCATTTTCCTACCTTTTTAGAAACCTTTACTACTAAACCACTGCACTGTAGTGAGAGCTATCTAGAGAGCACTTATCAGAAGGTTAAGAGATGGTGCCTGGGAGAGAAAACCTCACGCTAATGAAATATATTATTTGTGAGATCAAATCGGCTAGTACAGAAAAGTATGGGGACACAGTGAGTAAGGCACAAAAGCAGAGAATAGGGAGACCTCAAGAGGAAACTTTTAGGTAGTCCTGGGTCAAGCGGCATGATCAAGGTTTATTTTTATGTCTGTTCTAGAGATTTTGTTTACTATTTACTTTTAACATCTTCTAAGACATAAGCTCCGTTATAGTTTTAAGAGTAAGAAATTTAAAAGAGGATATGCTGATTCAATAATTTATTAATTTTGTTTGGCTGTTTTGGTCAATGCTATGTAAAGGAGGCTTTGCTACTAATAGAGGCAGAAATAGATGCATAATTTATGCCCATTGTGGTTCACCCATCGTTTCCTACAGTATAAGTAAATCTCAGAAAATACTGACTACTGTAAAATCCAAGGTGCCTGTGACACTTTTCACTTCAATGTGGATATAAATTTCTACATATTTCTGCACAAACAAGTTCGTTACTGAGAATGTTTGGTGTTATGAGTGGCTAGCTTTTAATTTTTCTTTTTCGCTGCCAGTAAGGCACTAACTCAAAAGAGATGGTGAGGTAAATTTCAATTTAAAAGCACACTCTGCCATTTCTTAACTGTTGGAGAGGAATTTAATCATTCTTCTCTCTATTTTTTTTAAAATATCCTTTACTCTGGTGATAATTTGCCTACTCTCTTGCTCAAGTGAAGAGGAAAGTAGCCGAGCAGGCAAACAATATTTGAAAGGTAAAATTTGGTTAGAAATCTTGCTTTCCTGTCAGGAAAGACAAGTATTGCAGGTGCTAACTTTTCACTTCCTGAATAAGACATATTTTCTGCCAACACAAAAGGAATTGCAAGTTGATGAATGAAATGGATTCTTAGAGTAATTCCCCAAATCTTGGCGTGGAAACTTACATAATGCTGTATAATATTACATAGTTTCACAATGGCTAATTCACAAAGGATACTTACTTCATTAAGGCTATACTAACAGTAATAGAGTTTAGAAAAATCATGGAGAGTTGTAATTCTAGGAGAAAATTAAAAATACCAGTTTAATGTTATGCGGTAAGAGTGTTTCCCTTACACTGTAGCCACACCATCTAGTTGGTGGAGAGATGGAGGAGGAATGACTTTCAGGGAACAGTACCAAGCATGGGAATGGGTTTATAATGGCCTCTTGGACACCTCCTTGATGTGGATTTCCCAGAGCAGCATTGGTATATAACATCTGCAAGTAAGCCAGAAACTCACATACTCACCAACACACACACACACATGCACACACACGCACACACACCTGGAAGAAGGGGAGATACAGTTAAAATTTGTCAAGTGTTATAAAGATCATCTCATCTCAGTGATATTTTTGTGATTATAAATTAAGGGAAAAAATGAAATATAACATCATACATCTTTGTAAACAAAGGTCTGGCCTAAGACTTGATACCACATAATTTCTAGTGGAGATAAAGAAATTATTCCTGTACTTACTTTGAGTATTCTTGGTCCATCATGATGAATTAATTTAACAAGCACAGTAGCTACATTGGAAAAATATCCTAATTGATGCCTTCATCCAGTGGGGCTGGTATGGATGAAAAATGTGTCTATTTTCATTGTGTTGGGCACATATTGGACATCACCACAAGACTCATTGAACTAGATTGGATACAGGCACCTCTTCTAACCCCTACAAAATAGATAGTCTTTTTGAGTCTACAAAATTTTTGAGGGTTTTGATTTTAATTTCAAAATGTGTGGATTTGTGCATATGATGCTCTACTTAATTCTAAATAGAAATTCTCAGTATCCTGAGTATTTAGGTTTGTATGTATTCTATTGAATTGAGTAGCTGAATGTTAGGGAAAAGTTCATTGATGGACATGTACTTATCCAAGGAACATGTTTATTTCTTCCAATTTATTAATAAAGTATCCTTCTGCAGAGATAAAACATGCTTTTATCTCCTTAGAAGTCGGTCCAAAAAAAAAAAGTATTTATCAGTCAAGAACATTCTTATAAAATTGCAGCATTCAAAAGTGTGTGATTTTTGTTTTGTTTTAAGGAATACTTTATCAGCATATTAAATATGAACAGAGAAAAAGTACCTGAAAGTTATAAGGTGTCATCCATAGGTCCTGTCTAAAGTGTTCTTCATTATGGATAAATGAGAGATATGGTTTATTTACCTTATTAGTAGTTAAATAAGAATACTTCTCAGTATTGTATAGAAGTTGAATAATTCTTCTAAGAGTCTCAAGTTGGATTAATGTAGGGCTAGGTGAAATTCAATTGCGTTTTTGATTCCAGTGATTTTTATCAGTGGAACTTTAGTTCATATTGACTCTTAATTCTGCTCTTGCCAATTAGCTCTAGGAATGTTCCAGATGGAAAAACTGTCAGGTCATCTGAAACCTACTGAATGCCCATAATATGGTGTTTTATTTTGATGACTTTATCCTTTTAACCTTGTTTGCTTGTTGATGCCAGGCCTGTTGCTATAGTGTTCTCCATTAATTTTTATTGTGGGATTCTTTCTGCAAAACCCTGGAAATAGCAGAAGCCCAATAGATACAAATGTCACTGTCATAAATTAGTTGTGACCTTGAACTGAAAAACAGATCTTAGTAGATTTTATTTTCAGTCAAATTGCTGCAGTTTGCAATTGAGACAGTCTTAGGACACTGTTTTATTGCTCCAGGATACCTTATATATGAAATGAAAGTATTTTTCATATACAACAACTTACTAGACTGTATTAAAAAGGCAGCAGGATGTACAATTCAAAATCATTGTGATGAATTGCAATAAATAATCAGTGACCTGTTGGAAGTATTCTTTTGGTCTGTCCTTAAACCAAAAAGGATGTGGAATATGGATGCAAATATTCAAGATAGAGGTATTTGCTTTTATGGGACTGTTCAAGATTAAAACCATCTCAATTTTAACTTCCTAAAATCAAGTCATTTGCATATTATTTTTACTCTGTAAAAAGCTCAAGATAAATGCATCGTATCTTTCTAAAAGATGGCAGCTACTTCAGAAGTGATATGTAGTGGTGAGTGTGGTGAATAAGAATTTTTCAGATATGAAGAGTCATATAAATTGAGGAATTATTATATTAAATTTTAGAAGGGGTAAATGCTGATTTCGAGATAGCTGATAATGTTAAGGGCTGCCACTGTGATACACTGGGCTTAAAATAGAGTGTAAGCAGTTGGTTAGAGAAACTATAATCCTCAAGTGTCAATGAATGGCTTCATTAACATCTATTCATATAGAGTCATCTTGTTCTTTCTCTTTCAGTTAACATCAAATAGAAATGGGAGCCAAGCTCACATACTTACATATGATTGTTAGGCTACTCTAATCATTTTAATTAAGAACTTACTGAATTATGATTGTCAGTGCTTTACAGAAAAAAACTATCAACTTAAAGGTAGCCTAATTCTTATTTTATTGTCTGTATTTTTTAGTGTGTTGATTTTCTAAACCTTAGACTGTTGCATTTTCTTGCAGTGACAGTAAAATAGTACTATATAAGGTCAAGAGTGTACTGGGATTATTCTCAAAGGTGTTGTGGACTACTCAAAATTATTTATGTTGAAAAATGACTGAAGATATATCTTCACAAAATATGAAGATAAGTAACTAAAAAATTGATTAGTGAGGATAAATTCCATCTTCCATTCTTTGATATTCTTGAAGATGCATTCTTAAAATGGTGATTAATTTTTATAAATCTTCCTGACTTCTTTTCTGTGAAATATATTAAAGGGATCATGATAGACAATGAGTTTTCTGATGTAAAACCACAGCATTTATTAATAATCCAATCCCAAAACACAGCTGCTAAACTGAATAGACTGTAATGGAAATTTCAACAAAATTGATTATTCAATTACTGACTGCTTAGACTTTTAACTTTTGAAAAAACTTTCTACAATGCTATTATACATATATGAAATCTGTCTCTCAGCCACCTCACCTGGAGTTCTTCAAGGATGCATTAGGTAAACTGAGATGTTTTCTCACTAGAAGTGAGTCTAGTAACTCTTTTCTCAGAGCAGAATAAGATTGCACCTCCTTAAATCCCTCCCATCACATAGTATAGGGAGTTTGAAACATTTATATGATCACTTGCTCCTGGCAGCACACTTTGTTATATAAACAGATTTGGAAAAGCAGAAAGGGCTGGAGACAATACACTCAAATGATATATAAGCCTGTTTCATTGTCATATCCCTCTGTTCTAAACTATTCTACGTACTTATTTCCCCTGTTTGATGGACTTGAAATATCAATAAATGTAGTGACCTTATATCTGCAGCCAGACAAGCAAATAGGATGCAAATACAAGATACTTAAGATCTATATCTTTAGGAGATACTGCAGGCACAATTACATGTAAATTTTTGAGTGTTGTTCATTATGATCTTGATGAAAATAGTCACAATAATGATTAATAACATATAAAGTCTAATAAGTTATAATTCCTATTTCTTCTTAAATCCCTTCTGTTTATATTCACACAGGAGTTCTAGCTATTACAATTTCATAAAACAATAGCTAGACTGAGTTTTTTCTACCAAAATACATTGAAAACATGTATATATTCTATCAATATAGAAAATGTGGAATAAAACAATGCACCACGTTTTAATTCCTCTATACAGACATTATTAAATTTTTACATCTAGTATACATATACATAACATTTGAAAGAAATTATTGTGATTATTCTGTGTCCTAGTTTGATTGAACAATCACATTCTTGTCAAATTCTCTTTTAGATTGTATTTTTAAAGGAGCTGGAAATATTCTGTCTGACCATAAATATGTATTAACTTATTAACCAATTGTTTAAAGACAGTCATTCAACAAAATTCAGTTCTCTTTTTTGAGGTTCGTGAGGTGACTCTAACCAGGTGGGGCAATCCCAAAAAGCTGACTGGGAGATATCCAAATAAGTAAGAACCCACGAATGCACACAACTGTATCATGGAAGAATTTGAGTGTCAAGATTAGAAAAATAGACTTCTCATTTCCAAAGGACAAACATTGGAGGCTAATCAGAAAATCAGAACATGATTTGGCAGTAGCATGGAGAGGGAGAACAGGACGAATGATGTAAGCCAAACAGAAGAGAGACAAGTTGGGAGGGGGTTGTCATGCCCTGCTTTGTTTCTAAGGACAGCATGCTGTTTGGTGAAGAGCAAGACCAGCTGGCTTCTCCAACAGAACTTTTGGGAGTTTTCTTTTTTTTTCTTTTATTGAGTTTATTGATACATTTTAGGTACACAGTACAATTACATTCATTATTGGGATCTTGTATTTACATGACATTCTTTTAGATTGTATTTTTAAAGGAGCTGGAAATATTCTGTCTGACCATAAATATGTATTAACTTATTAACCAATTGTTTAAAGACAGTCATTCAACAAAATTCAGTTCTCTTTTTTGAGGTTCGTGAGGTGACTCTAACCAGGTGGGGCAATCCCAAAAAGCTGACTGGGAGATATCCAAATAAGTAAGAACCCACGAATGCACACAACTGTATCATGGAAGAATTTGAGTGTCAAGATTAGAAAAATAGACTTCTCATTTCCAAAGGACAAACATTGGAGGCTAATCAGAAAATCAGAACATGATTTGGCAGTAGCATGGAGAGGGAGAACAGGACGAATGATGTAAGCCAAACAGAAGAGAGACAAGTTGGGAGGGGGTTGTCATGCCCTGCTTTGTTTCTAAGGACAGCATGCTGTTTGGTGAAGAGCAAGACCAGCTGGCTTCTCCAACAGAACTTTTGGGAGTTTTCTTTTTTTTTCTTTTATTGAGTTTATTGATACATTTTAGGTACACAGTACAATTACATTCATTATTGGGATCTTGTACCTTTACATGACAGGACTTGTGACTCATTTTTTAACAGAAACTTGGAGAAAATATCTCCAAGACTGATCTACAGACACTATGCAAAGGCTGGGATTAGAATTACTTAGAATAAAACATTTGATTTGCCACCCATGCAGCAGACATAAGGAATTTCATTTTGTAAACAAATTTGGAAGAATAAAAGTGAAAAGGTATAGTAGCAAGCCTTCAAAAACTTTTTTCTATAGAATGCAGTCTAAGGACAATCACCATTAACTAGAAGCTGATAGGAAATACAATCTCAGGCCACACTTTAAACTTATTTAATCAGAATGTGCATTAGAGATGCCCAAGTGTTTCTTATGAGCAGAAATATCTGAAAAACACTGCACTAGAGACCATTTTTGAGGGCTCCTGAGTAGGAAGAAGCTTTATTTAACCACTACTGTGATGTGTTTTAGAAGGTGCCCAGATATTCTGTCTTCTCAGTTCTGCCTTCTTTCCTGACTCCTACTTGCAATATTTCCAGGAATCATCAGCCTACTTGTACTTGGATTATTGTTCTGATATCTGCTCTGGAGAAGCCTCAATTAAGACATTCTATACCTAGAATTCTAATATCCATATAATATATTTGTATCAGTTGGCTGTGTTGGGCTCTTTTAGCATAGCTGTCTGGAATTTAAACTCCTGAAAAATTCTTTCTTTCCTTTTAGCCTTTCTTATTTTATTCTTAGATATTCTAAATAGATGCCCAGACTGATAATAATATAAGCATTTGTTCAGAATAGCTGACTCTGGCTTTTAAGCAGGTAACTGACAGGTGACGACACATGTGACAACTGTTGCCACCTCCTCTGCCCTCCCATTACTGGTGACCTCTGGTGCTAACACCATCTCAGACAGTGAATGAATAGCACTTCCTCCATCTCCTACCTTAACCCTATTGGTTAAAAAGCAAATAATATATAATTACTTGAAACACTTGTTGAATCAGATGTCAGATATTTGAGTGGAGCAGGCTAGAGGTAAAAAATCCTCTGGTTCATTCTTCTTTTCTTCTATGGTTTCCTTCTGAAGAAGCTGTATCTATACATAACAGCAGCTAAATTGGATTGAAGAACTAGTATTTAAAAAAGAGTATGTGTATGGATGCCCCAAAGTGTCTTCAGAGTGGATTATTTTTTTCTGACAAGCTATGTTTCCCTGTCCATCTTCATCCATACAGCTAACTTGGTTAGCATTTTCACATCTTCTCAATGAAATGGTCAACTCAGTTTTGAGAAATGAGAAAAACCTACATTTGGTTTTATTGCTGTACATCTCTGTTTTTTGTTTTGTTTTGTTTTGTTTTGTTTGGTACTGGGGATCGAACTCTGGTCCTTGTGCTTGCGAAGCAGCAGCCAGAACCACTGAGGTAAATCCCCAGCCCTGTTGCCTTATAGCTCTGCAGGTGCGAGGTTGAGGATTCACATCTGGTGATAGCCGTCTTGTTGGAAGAATCCTGAGATAGCAAAGGACCTCATGGTAGCAGGAAAGGAAGCATCCATGTGTTATTCTTGTGTCACTTTTGGCCTCTCTCTTTCATAAATCACTGATATTCAATCATGCGAACTAATTGCTCTCTGTAATCCTCATCCCCTCCCAATGGCCCTACCTCTAAATACCATAATGGAATTAAGTCACTATCCTTTTCATACCTGATAATGGAGTTTAAATTTCAACACATGAATCCTTCATATGCATATATTCAAACCACATCCAGACCATGGCATTGTACATTGTTGGAATAAATGCTTTTCAGGAGAGATTCCCAAAATGTTTAAAAATGAGTCCACATTTGGGAAACCGCAGTACTTCGTTGACATAACACCTGGATTGATTCTGTTGCACGTGTTATGCTTGGAAACTTAAACTTGAAGTGCCAGTCTGTCTTATTATGGAGCACTGATTTTATAAAATTATATTAGGGAGCTCCATTTAATTTTTAGGAAAATATCAGGAGCACGAGTTAAATTTGCAGTTGATGGCTTACACAAAGAGATGCTGTTGTCATTCCACACAGGTAGAGCCATGCTCAGTCTTAGCTTCTTACTTGTGCCAACCTGTCAGCTATAGATAACCAGCAAAGGCTTGGCTGCCTGGTCACTGAGCGCTGCCAGTGACACATGTGAATACATGCATGTGTGTGAGCCACCTTGCTTTCCCGGAGTGTGGCAGGATGTTCTTTTTGGATGGTGTTCATATTTAGTATTTGCTCTCTATGGTGGAAGTAAATGAGAAGTGCGCCTGTCACAGAGGTGAGAGAGTTAGCCATTTCAGGACATATCCTTATCATTTCCGAGGGAATATTTAAAAGTAAAGGAAAGTGACAAGTGCCCAGCTTTGACCCTGATTTACAGTGTTCTTGATTTGTCTAATGTGAAATAAAGGTGAGAATTGGAGTCTATATAAATGGCCCATTTGAGTTTCTATTTTAATCAACGTTTTTCAGCGGAGCTGCAGTTGCAAGCATCACGTTTTCCCTGACTTTGGTGTTATCATAAATGCTCATAGCTGTAGATTACTCTTCAGTTCTCAGACAAGAGTGCCTGCCTCATAAGAACGTAGCAGAAATATGTAGATGCTTCATCAGATTTTGCTGCTGAACGCTAATTTTTTATTCTTCATTAAAATTAGATGTTCTTTAAACTCTTACCAACTGCTTGATTAAACAACATTGTTAGGTATGATAGAGTAGTTTTACTTCATACTCGCTTAAGAAGGCCTTTGTCTTTTAGCAATTGCTGGTACTGGTAAATTGTAATGCTTGGAAATGAAATAAACATGTTGTATGTAAATGCTATATATTTCTAATTAACACTGGGAAAGGATTTAGGGTAACACTTTTAAAACAATGTTAACTTAATAATTAATATCTTAGTCTGCATTGCGCCATAAATTATATTTATGCAGTTATGAATTAATGAAATGATTCAAGAGTCCCACTTTATTTTGAGGTAAAATTACAAAATAATGTTAAGTAAAAATGTACCATCTGATTTCTTTAGCAATTGACATTTTACAAAGTTCTTTCATTCCCATCATCAAGAACTAAATTAATGGCCCAATTAAATATGACACTAAAAGTGTTCATAGGTATAGACATGATCCTTTAATATACATGGTACATCCAGCTGTTTCACTCATCTTCCAAAAAGTCTTTAAAGACTTTGTAGTTCACTTAGAGTGCAATCTATACTTCTTGATATGGCCCAGAGGATGCTGCATAATCTCCATCCTTTCTCCCTTCAATCTTGGCTCCTGCCCTTGTCTCTCATGTGTCCCCCTCCAGTCTTATTGGCAATGAATTCCTAAATTCTTTGAACAGAGTAAGTGCTATCTCACCTGAAAGCCTTTGCATTGACTGTTCTTCCTGCCTGAAGCACTCTTTGCTTTACTTCTTGCATGCATGTCTTCTTGTTATTATCCACACACCTGATATTAATGCAATTTCCTAAAAGAAAAGTGCTGTTTTAAGTTCCATTATTATGTTCCCTAAAATTCCCATTCATTGTCTTTTTAACAACCATTTTTGTTTGTTGCATTATTCATATATCCTTTACTTGTTTGCAGTCAGAGATGCTGCTTGTCTGGGGAATCCTTGTGTGGGATACTTACACATATGTTATATACACATGAACTGTTGTATTGAACCAAGACAATACTCCTCTGTAGGCCCATAAACTATCACTTATTTAATACACTTGAGCACTTGTCAAATTGGAGTGAATTTTTTTATAAAGAGCTAAGCAAAAAACTTTAAAAATTAAAAGTTAGTCTTATTCCAAAGCAACTTAAATGATTATACCATAAAATAAGAAAATAGGACAACTTTGTCCAGGTTTTTCAGATTAGAGCAAATGCTTATGGGTCTTACATGTCTGTACATACCACTGAGTCTTTATTTCTACCTAAGAAGAAAGAGCAGAGCTTTCAAAGCATGATCACTGATGCAGCCTTCCTTCATTTTCCACAGACTCAGGAGCCTTCCAGGTCTCACAAGCGAGACAAATCATGGGTTTAAAAGTTTACACTTCCCATCACAAATTAACTACTTGTTTATGTATTTATTCATGGTATTTTGATGGCTAGAATTTAGACTTGTTTTGTAGTGACAGGTACAGTTATTTCTGTGATGTTTGGACTCTCAATGTCTATATAGGGTATCATCAAAAAT
>NW_022900927.1:41216404-41224397 GCF_012274545.1 Fukomys damarensis
TTTTTTTTTTGCAAGATAAAAGGATAGTTAAATTTTGTTACATTTTTGAGACAATTATGTGTGGTCTCATTTGCCGGATTAGCACAGCCTGCTGTTTATGTCTTGATTGGTGTTGAAGAACTATGGGTGATGATACAACTGAAAGTATGGACCAGGGAGGTCAATCCAGCAACTCATCCAACTTGGGCCAAACCCCAACCTCATAAATCTATGCCGTTATTGTTAACTATCAGGTGGAGCTGGCAGGTGTTTCTGCAGTGCCTGACTAGTGATGCCCATCTTTTGCTGCTGGTCTAGGATATTCTCTGAGAGATGATCCTTCTTGCTATGGCTAAGCTGGACTATACTTTGGCAAGTGCAATTGACATGTTCGTTGGGTATCCTTTTCAAGCTCCATATATAACTACCTCCAAAGTATCAGCTGGTAGAAGGGCCACTGCATCAGACCGGATTCTATCTTCTTCTAGCCCATGCTTCATCCCTAAATGTCAGCTGCCACTTCACTGTTCCACTCTCAAAACAAGCAGTGCTTAGTTGTTCTCCCTTTGGGTAGTGTGGGCTTCTAGTAAAACTTCTTAGGATCCTACATGGAGTCAACTTCAATGACTCCCAAGTAAATTGCTAGCTTCTCTTAGGAGGAACACAAAGTAAAATAATGAGAACAAATTATTATCTAATGAGATGCTATTATATAAAGTACATAGTACCAATAGGTTTATTGATTACTCCTGAAATGTTGTAAGTATCCAATCTCAGAAACTTGCTTTTCGGATGTAGTTTAGTGATGGAGCACTTGTCTAGTGTGTGCAAGGCCATAGGTTTAGTCACCACCACTATAAAAATTACCTTGTATAATGCTATAATGTATAACGATTACTTCTTTATACATGAACTCTATTCTGTAAAATCTAATAGGATCAATTGGCCAAGAATAGTATTAAGAGTCTTCTCTGGAAGGAAGACTAGTTTTTGTGTTTAGGAGAGCACTTTTCCAAATAACGAAATTAAAAATTGTAATCAGCCCTTTTATATGCTTGTTTTATAGGGCTACTACATTCCTTCCAGCATTCGGAAAGAGTAGGGGTCCATTAACATACAGTGTTCTTTTATTTTTTTCTCAAGGATAATGGGCTTTTCATACTCCTGTTTACAAACATAATTAAAATTAGGATTTTGTAGAGAGGACCTTAATTCTAATAGAATGTTGATTAACTAAAGTGTTATTTAGGGTTTTTTTTAGTCTTAGAGAACATCTAATAGAAATTTTGGATTATTTCTAAGAGAAACTAAAGCTAGAGAAACTATTGCAAAGTGGAAACTATGCTGGCTAATGTAGAATGCACTAAGTCCACATAGTTATTTCAATTTAAATTAATTAAAATTTATTTGAAGGTTATATTTTGTGTTTCACTAGTTTTATTTTACATGCACAGTCCTCATATGCAGTTAGTGGCTATCATATTGAGCAACACATATAGACCATTTCCTTCATTGCCAGAAGTTGATTTAGACAGAGCTGCTAAAATGTCCTGACTAGAATATAGTATAGAATAGGATGTCAGGAATATCAATCTTTAAGTTAGACTTATAAATGAGAGCCATCATAGAAGGTAGTCTGTCATCTTCATAATACATAAAAGTGGAGCCAGAGGCCACCATTGCTTCATGGTAGGAAAGACAGTAACCTTTTCTCCTGTCATAAATTGCATAGAATGAAGTGTTGAAAGCGCTCTTAGAGGTCAGTAGATTAATCAACAAATCAAACTTTAGCTGTGTACATGACTTAGTTTTATTTATATGAAGTAATCAGAAACTCCCCAATCAAGAAACAATGAATGAGCTAATCAGTTTAGCATTGTTTATGTAAGAAAATTGAATTATAATAAATTATCTATAATAAATTATTTGATAAATTTTCATAGCTGAATCAACATATAGACTTTTAAAAAATGCTTTCCATGATCTCATGGACAACTAAATCCTTTTTCAAATCTTAGAATACAATAAGGTCAGCCAACAAATTAATATGAGGGCAAAACTGTTGAGGTCAAAAGGAATCAGAAAACCTATAAAAATGCATACATAATATTTTCCAACATTCTAGAAAATGATTTAAAGTCATAATTGTGCCCATTTATATTGTAGTGAAAGTCATTTATCTATCCTATATACCTATTGTTTTCTTGCCAAACAGTAAGATCAACAGAGCCTTATGATCCCTAAGCTTAGTGGGACAGAGATTTTACCAAAGCTAAAACCAGTCAAATGTGAGTCAGCAGAGATTTCCATGAGTCACATTTATGTTCCAGGCAGTGTTGGTCCAAAATTACAAACTATTTCAGTTACTTCATCTTTAGTTATCAGCAGATCAGTTTAAATCCAAAAATATAAAATCAAATGTGCTCCAGGAAAACTCAGTAAATCTATTATATTTATTAAATATTAAATTGTAGCAGGGAGTTTGAATACTAAGACAAATCAAATGTAGGAACATTGAACTTACTAGTTATGTTAAGTTTTAGGAGTCTGACGTATAAGCATTCTGTGTAAGAGTTGCAAAATTTTATGGGTTTTGTGTGTTTGTTTTGGGTACAGGGATTGAACTCAGGACCTTGCACTTGCCAGTCAGGAGAGGTGTCCCTGAGCTACAGCCCTGATTTGCTAAATTTTAAAGCCAAGGGAAACTTTAAAATTGCATAGTCTCTGAAAATGAGAATCTGAGGTCCAGAATTTTCTGTATAACTTTCCCAGGATCAACTGCTGGGGTATGTTAAAGCTATGTCCAAAGTCCAAAGACACTTATGCAATCTCTGGTGGAACAATAGAGAATATTTAAATTTTAAAATATGTACATATAGAATTACATTGTAATTAACCTCCCTTAAAATACTCCTGCTTGTTTCAAACGCATTTATTCAGTCATTCTTGCCACTTTCTGAAGCAGTTGTGAAGGTTCTGTTTTGTGAATATCTTTATGAAATACGATAAAAAATGCAGTGAATGCTGCCACTGGAGTGCCATCCATCAGACAGGCAGGTTTATAAAAACATTGTGGTGTATCTTCATTCACTGGATCGGTACCATGCAACTTCCAGCTCTTCCCCAGTGTCAGAAAGACCATGGAAGGGAAACATTTCGAATAAATTCACGACATCGAGGCAACCACGACAGTGCAGCTAAAGAGACTCATGAGGAAGCACATCCACAACACTTCAGAAGCTGGCGAGAATGATGGTGTAAGTGTGTTTGAAGTGAAGAGGTGTGTTTTCTGAAAGATTAATGGCAATCTGTCATTTACCAGAATACATTTAAAAAATTTTTAAATGTTGACTTTGTTCTGTGTTCACACCTTGTATGACAGTTCTATCTAGTGCATCAGGTAGATTTCATCTTTTTAAAAAATCTGGCTGTCCATTATAATCATGAAATCTATAATTTTCATATGATTTTTAAACATAAATTTATGTTTACTGATTATATCCCAATATGACCCTCTCAGAAAAACTCTTCATATTGTTCTGACCCAAGAAATAAGATTTTACCATCATACGTAACCAGAGTGATTTTTAAGCTTTCATGTCAACTTGATGGCTTGGTAATGGCCCAAGATATTGGTGGTGCAGATATCTGAGTGTGTCTGGGTAGATCATGGAGACATGTCTTGGGTCCTGGTTCTGGTTCTTCTCTGTTGTTGTTTCCCTGGTCTGCTTCGCAGCTGCCGTGAACTAAGTGTCTCCTATCTACCATACTCTTCTACCATGATGCTTACGCCTTGGACCCAGCTGACCGTGGAATGAATCCCCTTAAAATATGAGCCAAATGAAATCTGTCTACTTTAAAAGTTGTGGGTTTCAGGTATTTTGATCCAGAAAAGAGAGAATGACTATTATAACCAGTAATGGTTTAGCAAAAATCCTATCGACCAGTGGTCCCCAACTTCTTGGCACCAAAAATTGGTTTCACTGAAGACAATTTTTTCATGGACCTGGCGGGTGGTGGTAAGGTGGTGTTCAGCATGATTCAAAGGAATGGCAGCTGAGATCTCTCACATGCACAGTTCACAGTAAAGTTCGTGTTCCTATGAGAATCTAATGCTCTTGCTTGTCTGACAGATGTGGCACTCAGGTGGTAATGCAAGAGATGGGGAACAGCTGTAAGTACAGATGAAATTTCTCTCACTCTCCTGCCACTCACCTCCTGCCATATGGCCTAGTTTTTAATAAGACCACTGACCCCTGGCTGGGGGACTTGTGCCATAGAGCTCTTAAATGGAGCTTCATTTGCCATCTCTTTGACACTTTGAGAAAATGATCTCAGCACCGCAACTTGTATGATAATTCTTCATGAATACTTTTGCTTATAATCACAACCTTCAGGTATGCTCCATCCCAAGTCCTAAGCATCAGTGTATCCCTCCTACCTGGCATGGGGGCCTAGTGCATATTCACTCTGTTGAATGAATGAATGATCATAGCCTATCAATGAAGATCCTGTTTTGATAAGTATTTGTAAAGGAAGTAAGTCACAAAAAAGTATAGATCTAAATTGTATAAATACTTCTCTCTTTCTTGAAATGATAAACTGTTATTTGAATGTAACATTGGTTTCTGTTTGAGAAGAACAAAATTAGGTATCTTTGATTCTCCTTTTAATAGTTTAACTCTTTCAGAATAGAGCTTTAGCTGGTTCTCTGGGTATTGAACAGTAGGGTACAAAAGTAGTGGGTGGTAAAATATTTCTGGGCATTACAAAGAAAAACTTAGAAATGACCCAGAGATGCCAGAATTCTGAAACCTCTACAGGTATTAAACACCTGAACTCCACGGGTTTTAAAGGAGTTTAAAACCCCATCAGAGCCAAAGAAGCCTGGATTCACAGACTCAAGAGTTAAAGGATCCAAATACTGAAACAAAGATTCATTCAGAAAGGAAGTGTTTTATAATTTTTATCTAGTGGGAAGAGTGACAGTTAGAAATAGCAGGAAAAATCCAGACCTTGTAAAAGAAACAGACAGTAGTTTAAATCTTAGCTCCATCACTAAATAGCCCTGTGAATTTTTTCAGTGACTCATTCACATTGAACCTCAGTTTTCCTCATCTGTCAGTTAGGTTTATAATGTTAGGTCCCCTTTCCAGTTGGGTTTGAAATGTTAGGTCAAGACATAGCTTTCTCAGAGACTGTTAGTTCCCAGCTCATGGCATGGCAGAGGGAAGCAGAGAAAGTGATCAAGGGAGGAAGCGGGGAGACAGACCCTTCCAGGCCATATTCCTAGTAATTCACCTCCTCTGACCAGGATTTACCTCCCAAAACACATTTAGCTGTAAATTCATCAGTGGATATGCCCACTGAGTATCAGCCCCCATAATTAGTCACTCCTCAAAAGCCTCATCTATGAGTCCATGAGGCTTGGAGTGGCATCTCACTATAAACCATAACAAGCATTATTTCTGCTCTTTCCTAGCTATATCGCCATGATCAATTTGCTTAATGTCTTTGTGCTTCCATTTTCCATTTATAAAATAGAAACAATGATAGTCATAAGGCTGTTAAGAGCATTAAGGAGATTACTTATGTAATCTTGAAACAAAGTAAACCTTTAGAAAAGATTAGATTAATTGGCTACTATAACTCCTGCATGATACAACACTAAAACAACCTCCGTGCTCTAAAGAGAAGAAAATGTGTATGTGTAAAGTCGTCGTAGTGTAAAGTAGAAAGAACTCCCAGTAGAGATTGTACATGCAAATCTGCATGTGACATTGAGGTCAGGACAATGGCAGAGCTTGGATGGGGGGAGGACAGAACTATAGACGATTCATCCATGATGGGCTAAGCTCCCAGCATGACTTTTGCTTAGGCAAAATACTGATTCAGATGAGAAGTCTCCAAAGCAGATTCCCTAACAGAAAGAGTTGTTAATACCCGCACAGTGGATTTGATAATTTGGATAAATGTGCTCATTCATACAGATTTCCAGTCAAGAGTTCACATGAAGTTTATGTGGGATTTGTACATAGAAAAAATTTTCAGTGAGTTTTAAGAAAGAAAAAAGTAGAGTCTTTCAGATCTGCTTATGAGTGTCAAGGTTGCCTGTTCTTGTCTGTGTGCACATAGCCCTGTTAGCCTTAGATTTTTCATACGAAAGAAGACCATGATAATGCTTAAATAAGTAGCTGTGATTACAAAGGTGTTCATCTCTGTCAGTTCTACTTTAGAGAGCTGCTATGTAAGAATGGCTCAAAAGAAATAGAAGAGGAGGAAATGCTGTATCTTCTTACCAAATTGGTTTTCTGGAAAATTTAGTAGAAAACAGAGTGTATAGTATTTTACATAGTAGCACTCATTCCTCTAGAGTACTGTTTACAGAAGTTTCTCTTATTAAAATTTCTGTCTTAAGAAATCCCTCAGTAAATCACTTTTAATTTAGAAATATTTTTAAAAGAAAATCTAGTGATTTACCAGAATAATCTGTTACTTCTATCTCACATACACTATTTTATTTAATTTTATTAATGATGAGTCTTTCAGCCATATTTTCTTCATAGGTTTTTAGGATTATCCTCTGTAGGAAACTTTACAGTTTGGGAAATGCTTGCTATTTTCCTTATTAAATTATTTTCAAACAAGTTTTGAAGTTGTAGATATTTATGGAATGTGTATTAAAATAGTCAGTAATTTTAACTGTACAGAGATAGAAAAGGCTAGTTGTTACAGAGTAACTAATTCATTTTGTTTTAGAACCAACCAATAAATTGATCAAGAAGCAAATACATAATAATTTTATCAGACATAGTGAAGGATGTTGGTAATTTCAAAACCATGCAAGCCGTATAGTAAATTATTCTTGATTTGCTTATCTAAAAATGGATATACTCATGAAGCAATCCTATATGGACACACTTGCACACACACAAATATATTTGAATTTATGTATCTGTGCATGTGTGTTTCTATATCTGTCTATATTTCCTAATGTATTTACATTTTAACTATGTCTCTTATTTACATTATTATTGAATAATTAGAAAGACTGATTTGAAAAATTAAATGTTATGAATTTATGGATGGTTTATGGATCATCAAATGTAAATTTTACATTGTAAATTGTAATTGTAAATGATACATTTTTTTGTTGAAGTAAGACATCTAAAATAGAATCGAATGATAGGTTGCTTCATTGTTCTTAGAAAGGAGAAATTCTAGGCTGTTTGATGTGCAGGCTTTGTGGTTGTCTTGCATAGTGTCTGGCTCAGAAACTAGCTCTGGATCCTGGCTCGCTCACTCGGCTTCCCTCCCAGGTTTTCTGATCAAAAAACTGAAGGCCAGCTGCTGCCTGTCATTAGGAAGCTTAGTGAAAGTCAACACGGGGCTGAAAGATGGCTGGGACTGACAGGGCACTGCCCCCTCTCTGCCTATGAAGCAACTGAAAGAGGGTTTTGCTAATGTTACTTATGATTTGACACATGAAGCAGGTCCAAGAAAGAAATACATTAATTTCAGAATAATTTATGTTTTTGACATGTATGCTTTCTGGAAACTTTTGAACAAAGTTTGGGATAGGAGAATGGTCATTCTTTGGTTTCACTTAAGTCTTATTAAAGCTGAATTGAGAGACTTTGTGCCCCTGTGAAGCTGTCTTTTTCTTTTTCCTACAGAAGTCCAAGTGTGCTTACCCAATGCTTTTCATAATATAGGAAAGCCTCAAGGGGTGATTTATTTTTAACCTCCCTTAATGAAGATAATCATATTATGCCCTGTAGCCTAACAGTTGTTACTAGCCATTTGGTGTGATGTCTTGGTCGGTGCTCCTACATATGTTGTACTTGTTCACATATGCTAAATTGCTAAACTCTTCTAAATTCCTTTGAGTGTTTTGGCTCAGTGATTTCTTTTGGCAGTTGATCACGCAGGTTGTCTGTATACTAGGTATTCTGAATTTGTCCTACTTATATGAAACCATTTCCTATAGTGTCTTTTTTTTTTTTTTTTTTTT
>NW_022900927.1:41224763-41254251 GCF_012274545.1 Fukomys damarensis
TAGTTTTTTTTTTTTTTTTTTTTTTTTTTTTTGGCAAAGCCTATTCGATGAAAAGAAAATGCTGACATTTGGGTGGAAAGGCCAGAGGCCTTAGGAAATGCCAGAGGAATTTTGCAAATATCCTTTCTCAGTGGCTTAGACAATCGGGATCTAATTCTTCTTGGGCAGCAGATGGAGGTGGTAAAAACTGAGCCTCTAAATGGCACCAATCTCTGAGTTAAAGGGCTTGGTGCTGTGCCATGCAAACAGCCCTGCTTTTTTCCAGCCTGCAACAAGAATGGAAGCCAACTTTCAGTGGAGACTGCCTCTCAGAGGAAAGAGAAACCCAAAGCGCCCTAGGGTGTCCAGAAATTATCATGCTTTAAAAAATAATGGAGCTTTTGAAAAGGGTTGTTACTGTTACACCAAGACTATTAATTCACATTAACTCTGTGTGCATGTATGTGTGTGTAGTCCTTCAGATTTAAACAATATAAAACTGATCACATCTTATTCTAATATATTTTCTTTATTTCTCCCTTTCTTCTTGTTCCTCTCTCAAACAGCTTAAGTATTTGTTTTCTTTTTTATTTATTTTTTCTGGATTACAGAGGGAGCGATTTTGTGGACAAAAATTTAGAAGTTTAAATCTTAATAATTGTTCACATTTTTTCTTAATTTTTCATTTCTTCTCTAATCAATGTGCGTATGTGATATGTGTGTGTGTGTTTATGTGTGTTCAACTCGCATTACATAATGTTTCGCTATTAACTTTTGAACACATTTTTTATAATTTCTGTTTTTATTTTCAGCAGTTCTACTTAATAGGAATGACTAAAAAAATACAAGACCCCCATGCTTGGGAACATGCTTGGGAAGTATGTAGCTGGTCTGCTGTATTGAAAATATTGTAATAGAAAAGAAAAATTCTACAACCATCTATCTGTGCTGGGAAAGAAGAAAACAAAAAACACAAGAAAGAAAAGAAGCCCTTCTCCCAGTAGTTAAGTGTGTCCAGTTATTTTAACCAGTTTCCACTGACTTGTCAAAACTTTTTGTGTATAATAATGGTTTGCCAGCAGCAAGACAGGGCAGAAATACTATACAGTAATTGATTTCGTTAGCTGAACATCTGGCAGAACAGCCTGGATATTTACTTGGAAGAAATGTTCCCCAACCAGAATAAGTTTGCTATTGGGTTTTAGGGCACTAAAGCACCAGATCAGGGTGCTCTAGGAATAAAATAAGTAGATGGCAATAGGCAAGCAAGTCAATAAAAGAAAATGAGGAAAAGATGAGAGACTTTTTACACATGGACTAGAGATTAGAGTTTTTTCTAGGATCTCCTTACTGGAATTCAAAATAGAAATCAGGCAATATCCAGTAGAATAATTGTTTTACTTGATAAGATTTATAATTAGCTAATTCTTTTTCTTAAATGGAGTCTGGCTTAAATAAATGCCAGTAAATAAACCTCCATTATGAGAAGAAAAGAATTTATTATCAAAATGCAATATTTGCACAGTGCTTCTTTGGTCCAAGATACTACTTACTGATTGTAATTCAGTACTGATTATCTGCAATGCTGTCATTTGGCCTTTTTCGGGGAGTGGTTGTCTGATTTGTGTATCTCGATATTGTTGGGTAGCTTGATCATTTTCATAAATATGTAATTTTAACAACAATGAAAAATTCACAATGTGTTTTTTTCTCACCTCCACTGCTATCTCTAAGTTACAGATTATGTTTAGGATCATAAATGCTGTGGATATTTTGGTCACTTATTTAATTGTAAAGGGCTGGTGGCACCATATATTTTCTGGAAGGGTATTAGCAAAAATTTTTTTGTAAGAAAATAGTCAACTACATTAAGTCCAAATGATAGGATGCATTGGCATAATCTCCTATAATGCATTCATAAAATTGCAATAGTTAATTCATTGTATCTAGTAAGGTGGCTTTTTGATAAACTGAGATTGCCTTGTGGCAAGAATATATCCAATCACTAAAAAGTTTCTGCACAATAAAGGAAATAGCCAACAAAATGAAAATATAACCTCTAAAATGGGCATAAGGAATTGATACTATATATCTGAAAAAGGGTTAATAATCAGAATATATAAGGAACTCAATACCAAAGACCAAGCCAAATTATCTCTTTAAAAAATGAGTATAGCTACTGAATAGACAGATTTCCAAAGACAACATACACATAGTGTGTGAGTTATTTCTCTCTCATTGCTGAGACAAAATACCAGACAACCAAAGTTAAAGGGGAAGGGGTTTGTTAGGCTTACAGGTCGCAGAGGTTTCAGTCCATAATCAGCCAGCTCCAAGGCAGGGACTACAAATAGGCCTGGCAGAGCAGAAACAACACAGCACACAAAAAGCAGCAAAGGGTACAAGAGGGTGTAAACAGTGTCTCCTTGCCCCTTTTTTCTTATTCAGACTACGTAGGTTGGGTAGCACTCACACCCTTAATCCTAGGCCCTTGAGCCTAACATTATATCATGAATCAGTTCCAGCTTCACCCACTCTAGATCAAACCTATGACCACTCAAGGCTTTGGGGGGACACCTAGACCCAAACCATCACACATGGTAAAGAGTTGTATGAAGAGACTTTTTATATACTCATCAGGGAAATATAAGTCCAAACCACAATGAGATACCACTATGTACTGATAGCAGAGGTAAAGAGAACAAAATATAACAGGATTTGGAGAGAGTATGGAGAGATGGGAATTCTGATATACTGTTGATGAGAATGTAAATGGAATAGCTATTATAGAAAAGACTATGAAAGTACCTCAAAATTAAAATTGGAACTACCAAATAACCTAGCAGGCTTCCCAAATAAAACCAACATCTCAAATGTCTGCAACCCCATGTTCACTGGAGCATTATTCACATTAGACAGGACATAAAAACAACTTAAGTATCCATCCATGGATGGGTGGGTTAAGGTATTGTGCTGCATGTGTATGAAATAAGTCACAGAAAAGTACTTCATGGTCCCACTTTTCAGTGGAGTCTAAAAATAGTCAAATACATCAAGAACACAGTAGGATAGTGGTTATCAGGGATGAGGAAAAGGAGACAGTGCCCCAAAAGTACAAAGTTGCACTTATCTAGAATGAATAAATCTAGAAACTTTATGTGAAGAGATGGATGTTACTAGCTTGATTAAAGTAGTAATTTCACTATCCATATGTGTCAAAATATCATGCTGTACATCCTAAATATATAAGATTTTTTTAAGAAATAGTGCATCCTACCAATTTTTATTTTCTAGCCCAATTATTTGCATGTAGTACATACTAAATGACTACTTATAGAACCAGTCATTCATGACCTATACTTATCTTTACTGCATAGTGTCAAACAAAAGTTTATAGAATGAATTATCACATATGACTGTGAAGTGTAGAGCACTAAATGTGCAGCTCAGTGGTAGAATGCATGTTCAGCATTTGCAAGGCTCTGAGTTTATTCACTAACACTAAAGCAAACCAAAAGAACAAATATGAAATGTTTTTGCTCTGCTATACATATGTCTAATGTTAATATTTGTTATATTTATAAAACACTCTGGCAGATAAGCTTGTCTGGAAAGACAATGAAAAATAGGACTTTTTAAATTGTATTTTTTGTTTTTTGTTTTTTTGGTACCAGGGATCAAACTCGAGTCCCTGCACTTGCAAAGCAGGCGCCAGAACCACCTAGCTAAATCCCAGGCCCTAAATTGTATTCTTAAAGTTGGAGATACTTACCATCATAGACGTGGAGATTCACTGAGCTGAGAGTTTTTATCCAGTTGCGTGGTCCATGCTGGCAATGTTTGAGCAATATGTCAATTTGGTCAGATAACCATTGGTAGTAGTGAATGTGAGACTGGCCTCTGGGGCCAAACAAATCTGGATCCAAATCCCAACTCTGCCACTTTCTTAGCAGTTTGGCAACGGACAAGATGCTTGATGTCTCTGAATATCTTTTACTCAGTAAGATAACAAACAATAGTAGCCATGGGACAGCTACTGGGATGATACTGAGGCAATATTATGAGCACTTTGTAAATTCATCAACAGATGAGTGGATAAAGAAAATATGGTATTTACATGAAATGGAGTTCTACTCTGCCATAAAGAAAGATAAACTTGTGTCATTTGTAGGAAAATAGATCCACCTGATTTCACAATGTCAGGCAAAGTAAATTAGACACACAAGCTTGAATTTTTCATGGTTTGTTTCTCTTATATGAGACACCCAGTACATGAGGCAGGATGAAACAAAAAAAAAAGTAGTAGTATTAAAAAAATTGATCAGATAGAATTAAATCGCTTTATTCTATAAATCATAAAATCATTTAACTTGATTAAATTATTTTAATTAAAATCATTTAATTTGCTCTTTGATCGAACTCGTAATATTTATTGATTGCTATTGGAACACAAATATTTTACCCTGTAACAATGAAACAAGTTTAAATCTAATGCTATGAGTATATAATTTGTTGTTCATAGTTCTTAAATGTCAAGTAAAATTGAATAAAATTTATTCTTAGATTTATTTTTTGATAAACACGTTAAAACAGTTTCACAGATTATATAGGTAAGTCAGAGTATGTTGGTATACCTTTGCATTTTCAAATTAAAGATTAGTTCAGTAATTCATTCATGATAGAATACTTTATTTCCAGAAGCTGTGTTTGTTGCTGAAAGTAGAGAATGTGAATAATCCTTTCTCGGTTTTCAAGACACTTGACAGCTAAGGGAGAAAAGCAAGTTACTACAGAGTATCCATTGCGACAAGACTGTCCGAAGTCAGGGGTAGAATGGAGAGAAGGACTATTGCAGTGCTGGGGTTGGGTGGCTTTCTCTGGGAACCAAAGTCATGGTTGTGTTTTAAACAAATCATAGACCACAAAAAAAAGAATGTTCATTTTAAGTCCATTGTATCCAAAAGTCAACCCAAATCTTTAAAATTTGCTTTTGTTTTATGGTAAGAACATTTAACATAAGCTCTGCTATCTTAAATTTTTCAATTGTATAGCACAATGTTAGTCACTATAGGCACACTATTGCACAGCAGATCTCCAGAATTTGGTTATCTTGTACATTGTCTTCTTTGGTTAGTAATTCTGTACCCCTCACCCTGACCCACATTCTATCTTCAAGTTTAAATATTTTTGAGACCTTTTGTGTCTGAAACCTTGCAGTATTTAAACTTTTGTTATCAGTTGTTTCATTTAGTATAATGTCCTCCAGGTTCATTGAGTTTATCTTTTGGTAACATTGTCTTTATTATTATTATTATTTTATTTTATTATTTTTTTATTTTTTGGTTTTTGAGACAGGGTCTCACTATGTAGTTTAGACTGACCTGGAACTCAGTATGTAGCCCAGGCTGGTCTGGTACTCACAGTGATCCTCCTGACTCAGCCTCCGGAGTGCTGGGATTACAGGCATGCACCACCATGCCCGGCCTAACATTGCCTTTTTTAATGCTGAACAATATTCCATTGTATGTGTATATCATTTTAAATTATGCATTCATACATTAATAAGACACTTAGGTTTTTTTTCCATACCTTTTTGAATAAGGCTACAATAAAATAGGAGAGATCTCTTTGAGATTCGGTTTTCACTGATTTTGGATATATAGACTTAGCATTGGGATTTTGTTATCATTTTCAAATATACTAATGTATGAATGTTTATTTGGAGTACATACCAATAAAATTAGTTAAAAGAGGGGTAATGCTAACCCTACTTATTATGATGTAACTTTTATACCATAATCTTCTAATTCTTCAAAGATAAAATAAAACCCCGTAGGTTAAAACTATTTCAATTTAGGCATATTAGTGATATAAAGGGATATATAGGTATTCAAGAATTTGTAAACAGTTATTCTTATCATTATCTAATTTCTCTCTGTCTTAGTTTACAAAGTTCTCATGTTTTTTTCACATTTTCTTATTTTAAAAATTATGTTACTATTAAAAGAAGATTCAATATTATGTTTCCTTCTCTAAAAAAAATGCTGTAAGGTACATTGGAGAGATTGTAGAGTTTTAATCTGGATTACTTTCTAGTTTATAGGAAGTCAAATGCAGATAAAGCCTAAGAAATATAGAGCAAGAAGTGATGTTAACGATTATCCACATTTTAGTCTAATCCTCTGTTGCTGTGATAGAAAGTCAATTTCTAGAAATATTTTGCCATTAGGTCAGTATAGTAGCTTTTTAATTATTAAAGAAGAAGCCTGTCAGATCTTTGAAAAACTACACATCATAGATTTTCTTGTCCTTTGTAGCCTTGCTTGCTGTCAGCATGTATTTAGAAACATTAATGCTTAAGCAAATGTGTAATACATGTCGTCAAAGTAACACAGCATATATGCAGCTTGCCTTAGAGAATGCAAAACAAGAGTTTTGTTGTTTGTGCTTAAATATTTAGTACCCAGGACAGCTCTGGGCAAGATTGGTAAAGCTATCTTCTATATTCAGATGGTCATTAAACTCCTTTCCATGTAGGATTACTGATGTAATCTGTTCAGACCTGCTATCTAGCGTACTAACTACTGTCCCACTATGACTCAGTTCCTTTACTAGACTTTCTGGCCCAGGTCTTGCTACCCTTCTTGACTGTCTCTTCTCTCCAACTCATCATGGTAACCTTTTAGTCTTCTCCAAGCTTCAGATCCAATCTGTAATGCAGGAACTGGTCAGCCAACTGGAATATAGGCTATTTTGACTATGGGAATAGGCTACAGTGTAGATGTGACCATAAGCTCAGACCAGGACAGAAGAGGACACGGAAGAAGCAGTTAGTAAGGGCATCATCTCAGAAGGGAAAAAACACGTCATAAGGTATGGAGCCAGTGTGTGTATGGGGAAAGAGGAAAAGCACTCATTTTAGATCATAGATCTGGGGATAAATGTACCGAACTTGCCAGAGAGATGTTAGGTTCATCCTGAGGCAAGTGATGATGGATAACCTTCAGATAAGGATAAAGGTGCAGTTCAAGGACCCTCTGGGCCTGGCTTTGGCTCTCAATATATGTTTTCAGGTATTTTCCAGGTATTATCATATGTGCTGGGCTTCTGTCAGACATTCTATAACTGTAAAAACCCAGCAATCTTCTACTTAATAATTAGCCAGTTTTAGAAATATTGCCTTTTTCACAGAATGCTGAACAAAGATGTAAATAATCAAACATTCCTACTTTTACTTGAATTCATAGGGCTCCCTTTGGCCTTGCTTATAACACTTTGTTTTTTAAATTTAATCATAGTAGCTTTTTTTTTTTTTTTTTTTTTTTTTTTTGGTACTGGGGATCGAACTCCGGTCTTTGCGCTTACAAAGCAGGCGGCGGAACCACACAGCTAAATCCCCAACCCCACAGTAGCTTTTATTTAATACTTGGTATGGCAATCAATGCCTGTTTTGAGTACTTTAATGAATTTATTTTGGCCTCATACATAGACTATGATGTAGGAAAAATTACTACAGTGCTGCCATTTTAGATAAGGTAACTGAAGCCTGGAGAGGGTAAGTGATATATTGGGTCATGCAGTTGATGAGTGATAGTGTTAGTTTGGAAACTAGGCACTATGGCTTCAGAAGTGCATAGATTTTATGACTTTTACGCTGTTTCAACTAATACTTTTCCCTTTTGATTATAAGGGAAGGCTATCCCTATTTTACATTTTCACACCAGCAGTATACTTCTCCACAGTGATTAAACCAAACTGTAAGCCTCCTTGACATTGTGAAGAATGTGTCAGTGGATTGTCTGATATATGCCAGAATTATAGAGTCACAGAAAATAATTTCAGTCCTTCAGAAATGTAGAGTGAGCCAGATATGCAAATGAGTAAATTAAAATAAAATTTAATGCCACTGTTTTAAAAAATAGGAGCAAGATATATAGTCAGTGGTAGAAAATAGAGCAGTAAACGAGTTCTGGGAGACTGCTAAGACTTCACTGATGTTTTTTACTGGGACATAGTGTCAAGTAGGCATTTCCTGACCAAAAGATGAAAAAGGAGATGAGAGACCTTAAGGGCAAAAGGGCAGTAAGATAAAAAAGGCTAAGATCATTTCAGAATCATGAGTATTGTATTTTGCCAGAACAGGTGGTAAATAAATACTGAGGAGAGGTAAGAAGTTAGAGAGATTTGAAAGGTCTTTCTATGAAAAGCCAAGGTAGTTAAGGTTGTATTTGTGAAGATTTCAGACATTTTAGTGTAGAAGAGCCAAAAGAGATGTTTGATAAGAAAATTGTGCCTCAGGCTGTTAGAGAACAGACTTCAGGGTAAGAGACGTTGACTATATACTTAGAAAAACCTAAGTTAGAGGTATTGACATTTACGGCTCCAAGCAGTGTCTGTGAAACTGGAGAAGAATTTAATTTGAGAGTTTTTCTTAGGTAGAACCAATATTTGATAAATGATTATAAGTAGAGGATGAGGTGAAACAAGAAGCAATGCTTATGAAGTTGACAGACTATAAGGTGAATAATTTTTAAGATACCTTTAGCTCCTGTAGCAGAGATCCAATTTAAAAACAGTAGATTTAACAAGGCATAGGTTTATTTCATCCAAACACTCCAGGTTTAGCAATCTAGGGTTGATATGGATTCTGCAGTGTTGTAGATACTGATATATTTTTTTTCCTGGTAGCTGTACATTCCCTCAGGATAACCAAATTCATCTGATTGAAGTGTCTCATCAAAAAGAATGTCAGTCCTACATTCTTTTAAGAAACTGCTGTAAGGGAAAAGAAATGTGATTTAGGAGCCCAGTCACATTTGGTTGGACGCATCATAGTTGTGTATATATTTTTCAGAGTAACAAAGTCTGGCAATTATAGTCTGTATTCTGAATGGTCTTGTGACCATCTAAGACATGGGAATTCAGTTCTTTAAATAAGAAAAGGAGAATTAATATTTAGGGAGCAGTTGAGCTGCAGAGTGTCTGATGACCATGTTGGCAGAGGTCTGAGGTGGAGTAAATAGATTTAGAGATACATGGTGCTATAATGAGCTCCATTGTTTAACATGCCAAGTTTGAAGTGCTGTGAGACCATCTGACATCTATGTCCAGTAGCGTGAAATAAAGATTTGGTTATGACATAGGGAATGATTTGGCAGCCATCAGCAACTTGGAACCATGTCAGATGAACTAGGGAGAGCATTGGTACAGATAGCAGACTTAAAAGCAAACTCTAAAGGGCATCAACATCAAGGAATGTGCAGTAGATAGGATCAAAAGCAAATCATATGTACTATACAGAGAGAGAGAGAAAGTTAAGGAATAACATTAGGATTCTCCTTCTAAGTTGTGTACCCAGTTTCCCTGCTCCTGTAATGATAATCTGTGACTTCATTGCATAGATTACTGTGAAGCTGAAAACAGCTACCATATTTCCCAAGGGTCCAGTCACAATGGCTTTCGAGCATGATCTTGATATACTTTTCACCATTCATGGTAGGCAAGGATCACTACAACAGGTGACTTCTAGTAACTGAAGTTCTTGCTTTTCCCTCAGTTTCTTGCATTAATTTACAATTTTTCTTCTCTAAATGGATTTACCCTAGCAGAGAAGGCATGTACACGTTTTCCAATGCAGTATTGAGTTTATGTTATTTTTCTATTTATTATTACTAAGGAAATGCAACAGTGCTAAAAGCATCCTGGACCTTCTGATATTGGCTATAGAGGATGATAGACATCAGAATTCATCAAAATTGTTTGCCCTTAGGTTCACCAGTAATCTAGTAATTCACATTCATTAGTTTGTGATAACTAAGCAAGGAGTATTGAGAAGTAGAAGTGCTGAGGAGATCAGGTGAGGTGACATTAAGCCTAGATATGACTTTAATGAATGCGGGTGATTTCTGCAACAACATTTAAATACATCATTATGAGTAGAAGCCAGAGCATCACAGCTTGTGGAAGAAAGCACTTTGATCGGTGGGTTAATGAACATGCAGTAAGTGAAGGCAGATATCCACATATCTACATATTTATATCTTCCAGACACTTATGTGAAGAGCAGATGTTAGATGGACGGTCATAGGGAAAAGAGAGAATCTAGGATTGAGAACAAATCTATTCTTTCCTCCCTCTCTCCTCCCACCTTCCCTTTCTTTTTCCTTCCTTCCTTCCTTCCTTCCTTCCTTCCTTCCCTTGTCTTCCTTCCTTCCTTCCTTCCTTCCTTCCTTCCTTCCTTCCTTCCTTCCTTCCTTCCTTCCTGCATGTCTTCCTTCTTTCTTCTTTCCTTCCCCGCCCTTTCTTTTTCTTTATTTTGTACCCGGGATCTAACTTGGACCTTGCACTTGTGAGGCAGGCAGTGGCACCACTGAGCTAAATCCCCAGCCCCCTCTTTCCTTTTCTTTCTGTGGAAGATTTAAATGTGTTTGTAGCCCAAGAGGAAATCACTACTAAGAAGCTTAAAATAAAGGAAGAGGAAGTTGATTGTGCAGAAGTCTGGAAGCCAAGGCTATCCAGAAAGAGTTTATGTTGGATAAGCTTAGAGGTTTGAAAATTGTTATTTAATATTTTCTTTTTTTCTGTAGGAATCAGAGGGAGTTATTTTGTTGTTTCTTGATCCAATACTGTGTAGTTCAGGCTGGTCTCTAACCTGCTTTGGAGCCCAGGCTGGTCTTGATCTCATAGGAATCCTCTGCCTCAGTCTTCTGAATGCTGGGAGTACAGGCATGCACCACCACTCCTAGACTTCTCTATGAATTATAAATATGATTTATCTACTGAGTATAATTGGAGGAATGAAGTAGGGACTTGAGCAGAGATAGGGTTCTATGGGACACCTGGGAAGGCACTTACTATGGTTAAACAAGTTGAGGGCACAATAGCACTAAGATCCAAGCAAATCAGGAACTATATAGACGGCTGTCTTCAGCCACACTTCAGTTACAAACATTTGGGACAGAACAGATAGTTCTTGGTCCGAATTGAAAGGTCAGTGTTTTAGCAGAAATACAAAGGAGAAAGTGCATCAAGAAAACTGGAAGCTCTAATCAAGCTTCCAAAATGGCTAGGAAAGTAAGTGCAGTTTGAAATGAAAATGGAAGTTTGGAAATGAAAGTTTGAAATGAAAATGAACAACATTTAAAATCCTCCGTACAGATCCCTTAATAAATACACTGAGAAGGAGCCTGGAGCAGTCTCGAGCAAAGAGAAACCACAAGTCACTATTCTTTAAATATGTGGCTATTATCCCCATCTAGGAACCATAACTTTATTCTCATATAATTGTGTGTTTTTCTCCCTCCCTCCCTCCTTTCCTTCCTCACATGCATTTTAGAAAAGACAGTCCCATGAATGATGTTGTACATTGGAGTGTGTGCTGCAGTGTCTTTAATAATTTTCTTTTAATTATCTACAGAGTTGTTGAGCTTTTATAATATGAAAGTGCTTCTCAGCTTACAAGGAAGTTATGTCCTGATAAAACCGTTGTCAGTCAAAATGTATTTAATACACCTAACTTACGGAACAGGGTTGCTTAGCCTAGCCTACGTAATCCATGCTCAGAACACTTATAAGAGACAAAAACACTGAACAAAATATTGCATAATAAAATGTTGAGTATCTCATGTAATACATTGAATACTATGTTGAAAGTCCAGAACAAGATGGTTGTATTCTTTTACAATGTTGTTAGGTCAAAAAAATAGTCAGTTAAGTAATTGCCATTTTGGGACCAGTTGTAACCCTCACTTTATTTCTATTCTTGGTTCAGGTAGCCATGTATAAAATTTTTATATATAAACAGTGCTTGTTGGTAAAGTTCCAACTAGCTTGGGGATGTTTAGGTAGCTTATTAAAAAGATTTATTCACTGTCTGTCACAGAACTTAACTCATATCGCCACTGCACTGTTAGCAGAAATACATTTTGTTTCTTTGAACTCTAAGTAAAAAAAAAAATAGCTATATTTCAGAGGGTGCACTTTTAATTAAAAAAATAAAACAACACTGTGAAATGTTTGTTTGCTTCAGGAGTTGATGTCTGGTTGCCATTTATCAGCCATTAAGTAAAGCTTAAATAATAAAGAACAGATTTAGGGTTAAATATAAAGGGACAGTAGAGAAGAGGCTATACCTTGGCTAATGATGAATCCTTTGAAAACAATTTCATTTTTGTGTGCTGTAGAAATATCCCTTAGCTACAGCAATTCTAAGTAATGTGAAAATCAGCTGAAATCATATTCAGAAAGCACCTTAAAGTCACCCATTCAATGGCATCATTAAAGTGTCCGTGCTCTTAGTCTTCTTGCCTTTTTAATGGAAGTGATCATCCCAACAAAGTAATTATGGGAATAAAATCAGTTGCACTTAACCATGGCAATTACCCCTCGGTATTTAATAAAGATTGGTTCTCTTGCCTACTTTCTTTTTCACTTGAAAATTCGATTCATTATCATTATGTTCCTTTTCTCAATGGCAAAATGTCAGAAACAAAGCTCCAGACCATTTGATTGTATTTGTACAAACCCAAGAAGAGTGGGATAACAGTTCTTTATTTCAACACATTAATTTGTATTGGGACTTCTTTAACCTGTTCTCTTTGCCCTCTAAATTAAAGATAATTTGTATTGGGAATTCTTTAACTTTATCTTTTTGTCCTGAAAGAGTAAAGATATAAGCTTTTACTAGAGGCAGATGCATGAAATAATCTTCCCTGCATCTCTAATTATAGTAAAAGAGTATACTCTAGAAAAGTGCCAATAACTGGCATTTGTCTTGATTTTCTTATAATCATGACTTGCTTTCATATCTTTTTTGCGTATTATTCCACAGAGAACATTTTTCTCATGCAGGAATATATTTTAGCATGGAACTACTATTTTACTACCTTTGCTTTTTAAAGCAACAGTTAATTTCTGCTTCATTGAGTTTGTTGAGTTTCAGGTCCCCAGCAATTCCTTCTGAATAACTCCACAGTTAAAGTGAATAACATAATGGTGCTTTCAAAATAAAGACTTTAAAGCTGGGCATGGTGGCACACGCCTGTAATCCCAGCACTCGGGAGGCTGAGGCAGGAGGATTGCTGTAAATTTGAGACCCACCAGCATTGGCTACATAGTGAGTTCCAGGTCAGTCTCAACTACATAGTGAGGCCCTGTCTCAAAAAAAACAAAAACAAACAAACAAACAATAAACAAAATAAGGACTTTAATTTTGTGCACCAAAATATTTTTATCATGTCACAAAATAAATAGTGATTTGTTTCAAGATTAATTTGATGTCTTTAAGTGCCCCAATGTTGAGTGTGTGTATCCGCCATTTATGCCCAAAGCATTTTACAATGAATGCAAAAGAACTAGCCACACTGTTAACTGCAAAATGGTAATGTCTAAAATAATCTGACATTTTAATGTTTTTAAACTTATTTTTATTATTCCAGTGGTGAGCTATGTACCCCTTTTCTTTATATTCGATTATCCACTGCTTACCCTTCTTAATTATCACAGTACATTAGATTAACCTGTTTATTTCTTTATTACTCATCTAAAATATGAAAAACTACAGGGAAAAATGTTATGTCATTTTTGCTGCAGTTATGGAACCTACTCTGTAAGATGTGATTAGTAAATATTTACTTAGCTCAGTGATTGTATGTATATCAGTTGCACATTAAGGAAAACCATATGAAAAATGCTCTCAACAGTAAAGTTATTTGACTCCATAATTTAGGCTTGAATTGATCAAGATTCTCACATCCTTCTCCAGGTGTTTGGTTCTTTCTATCTCATGTCAAAACCTTATAGTGTTGGCTTACTTGGAACAAAATGGCTACAGCATAGTTGTGCAAGGGAAAGAGACTGTGTCCCAAACTGCTAGGAGTAATCCTGCATCTCACTCTGCTTGGACTAGAATTACAAGCCATCCTTGAATCAATAATTGTGGTTAGGCATAGAATACTGATTTGCCAGGATTATGAGTTCTACTCTTAAAAACTGGATTCAGGAGGCAAATGAATGCAAGGAAGCAATAAAAAAAATATACTATGATTAGTGAATGGAATTCCAAGGCTGTAGTGTATTTCAATAAAGTGTAGGGAAATTATACTACATTTTTTCAAAGTTACTTTTTAAGAAATCTGAAAAATATTATTCTTTAATAAGCATGTTCACATGCACATATTTAAATCTGTTAGTAATAATCCTAGCTGTACATGATTAGCTCCAGTCCAAAACTTTAGTAAAAGTTATAGCAAACAGTTATCTTCATGCTGGAATTTAGGAAGAATCTTCTACCAACTACAGCTCTATCAGCCTATCTGCTTAAATCAGGGAGAGATTTTAGTCTTCAACAAGGGATGTAATTTCTTTTGATAATGGGAAGTCAAGGTTGACTAAATAACTGGGTAAAAGAACCCAAACGTGGAAAAGGGAGTGGGAACCAGAATTTGCAGACTCACCAGTTTTCATACAGCTACCCTGATATTTCCAACCTCTTAAAAACTTGACTTTGTGTGCATATTTACATTTTGAAAGGAGATGGCTGAATAATGAGCCTCAGAGGAAAGATTATAGCCAAGTAACTCAAACGAATATTGTAGGGGTGATGTTTGTGTGTCAAAGTCAAGTCTGATTAGCAATCATTCACATCTGTCACAGTCCCGCCTGCTTTCACCTTAACCCTGTACAAACCCTGTCTATTTTCTGCTTAATTCTATAATGTCTTGCAATATCATTTATCTATTTTTATTTGAGTGTCTTGTCTTGACAAGCAGGATATAAACATTTTGAGAGAGGAAAAAAGTTGTCTTGTTCTTGTCTGGCATGAACCCTAGCACTTTGAAGAATTTCCCAATAAATAATTGCTCTGAATAAATACTTATGGAAATTGGTTGAAATAATCAATTTCACAGTGACTTTGGGGAAAAAGCGCTTAGACTAACATGATGTGAGAATGTTAGCTTAACATATTTTCACTAGAATAGTTATATTAAAATCTAAATTCTGACATGAAAAGAAAATTATCCAATTAGAAAGGAAACTGTTGAAAGACTTTCAAAGGGAATGCAACCATTTGAAATGGTTTTCATTGCTCTTCTGATGCCAGATTTCTAATGACTTTCAAACAAAATAGATAATAAAAGGAAGAAATTTTATAGATGTGTCACTGCCTTTATATTTGTCCCATAAAATTTTCAAGATATGGACATCCTATAATGCTTTTCAAACATTCTTCTTAAACAGATCCAGGGAAATGAGAAAAGATGGTGCAATATCATTATTGTTCCCATATTTGTTGCTGTAAACAATAAAGTCTTGCCTTTTGTGGACTGGCAGCTTGTGATGTCTGCCAAAAACCTTCTAAAGCAAGTCCTTATTAGAATTAATCACAAGTGCCAGTGGAGACAGTATTATCCTTTCCATGTAATTTAAGCAGACTATTACATCCTATGCGAAAAGTATGTCCTTTGTTTTAGATATGGATTTGGGGCATAACAAGATGCTAATAAGAGAAAGAGAATCATTTGGCCTTGCTGAGGCTCTAGTATTAAGCAGCTGGGGTCACACTTTCTTTTATATAATAAATATATTTTCAGGGTTTATTACGCCTCCCCCAAAGGATTGTCCAGGCTGGCAGTAACATTTACAAAGTCACATAGAACTCAGGGTTCTCTATTTCATTGTCTTTCTCTATTTCACTCTTTCCGTCTCATTGCATGTCAAGTTCCATCTCTTTCTCTTTTTGAAAATTGTGACTTACTCTGTTTCTGTCTTGAGGTATAATAAGGAGAGGCACCCTGAGCTGGGAGTCAGAAAGTCTGGCTTCATGCTGGCTCTTTCTCTAGCTGTTTTACAATGTCATCCAGGTCACCTTACACTTCCTGGCCTCAGTTTCCACTTTTAAGGATCCCCCAGATCAAATTCTGTGATTCCCATGAAAACATTCTAACTGTTCCTTGATCTATTGTACTTAATGTTAGTAATAGTCTTTTCTCTGGTGCCTCTTTCTCAGTCTCTACCTGCTAAAACAGGACTTCCAGCCACTGCTATATACATCTTTGTGAAGCACTGCTTATCTGCTTACAAAACCTGCAATTATTTTGAGATAATTTATAGAGTTTTATATTGGATTTGTGCATATTTCTATATACTGGTGCTATATTTTAACTAAAAAGTCAAAACCAAAAGCACTAAAATAACTTTCTGTGACCTCTCTCTGCATGTTAACTCATATTTTGCTTTTGGACAAGTTTTTCACAAAGGCCAATATGTTAAAGAGTCCCAGAGTTCCACTGGGAAGGGATGGAAAAGAGATTGGGCTTATGGAAGATCTTCTGGTCAAGAGTGTCATACTCCAAAGGTGATTGCAGGATCCTGATCTCTTCCTCTCTCCATTTTTTGCTTCTTTACTATGAGGTAAATAATTTTATTTCACCACAGTTCCTTGCCATAATGTATTGGCTTTACATAGGTTTAAAAGAAATGGGCACAATCATCCATGGACTGGAACTTCCATAACTGTAAGCCTCAATAACCCTTCTCCCTCTATGAACTGGTTACAGAAACAGAAAATTAATATATTCATCAATTTTGCATTTAAGGCCCATTGGCAGTCTGGCTTCACATTCAGCTCCCCCTTACGTTCCTATTCCTTTAATAATACTCAAACCTGGTTCCATGTGCATATAGCCCAGAAAATTTTCTTTATTGATTGCAGAGCTTTTTTATTTCCTTTGTTGGTAATATTTTGGCAAGTGTTTAGAGAACATGGCATTTATCTCCTAGTGCTTTTGTTTGTGACGGTGATTTTTTTATACCTCAGCCCATCTCGCAAGCACCAGGAAGAATGATTGCAATTTAGATTATAGGACTCAACTACCTAATTTTTAATTCAGTAAGTTAGGAGAGGAACTCAAGAATTTATATTTCTAACAACTTCCCCATTAATTCTGATATTATTGACGTGGAGACTAGATAAGGGAACCTTTGCTTTATGTCCCTTGGAAGCTGCCTTTCTACCATTACCTGTGAACAGGTAAACCATCATGTGGGAGGGCTTTCATAGAGTAACCTTGGACATTCAGGTAGAAGACATTCTCTCCTTAGTATGCTACCCAATGTGATGTTTCTGCCTCTCTTTTCACATACTTTAGTCACAATTATATTTTAAGCTCTTTTGATCCTTATTTCATTTCCTGTACAATAGTATATCTCCATATTTGTGGTGTAGCGATTGGTACAAGAAGGAAGTTCAATATATGTTTGAATGAATGTCAAACACTTGAAAATACTATTCTTCTATGATATTTTCCTATATATTTTATTTATGGCTTTACTTTGCCTCTTTTACTGTATTTTTTCTTAGTCTTCCATGAAAATTTTGTGTAAAATGTTAAAAGGCACAGCTGAATATTCTTTTAAGAAGATAAAGGGTGCCACTGAATTATTAGCTTCCAACATATGCTAATATCTGCCTATATTCATTAAAAGTTTCTTTTTTAGTCACTATTAATTAATCTCAAGTGCTGTTACTTGGAAAACTTTGATAACATCTTTAGGATTTTCTTCAGATGTTATTTTTATGACCATTTTTCATTTAATTTCAATGTTGTCTCATCATAGATCTCTACAGATAAGAGGCTTTAGTATTGTGTGGCATTTAAGTCAATTTACTTGCTAGAGGGCAAATAAATGGGAAGGCTCCACTCTTGTCCATTTGGAATTAGAACTTTAATTTTGGAAATACCTGCCAGTTTTCAGAGTTTTATTTCACCTTAATAGGTAAACAGACTGCAGCCTATATTGTAGGTCGTGTGCTGGCTGCCCCTGAAACTGTAGAAAGAGCAGCAGCTCTGTGGTCAGCGCTACTCTTGGAACTCTCTGGAATAAGCTGGACTCCATTTATTGAGACTCACAAAATAACGTCATACATAGAACCTTCACACATTCTTAGCTCCAGGGCTTCCCGAGGAGAGGTAAGCTCTGTGGAGAGGCTGGAGAGTGTGAGAGAGAAAAACAGGGCACCTTGTTCTACCTTTTGTTTCAAAAGTGGGATATTTTAAGAGCCTGTATATATTTGATCAAGATTCGTGCGATTTGCAAACTTTTATGAATAAACTAGACATTAAAGTAGATGAGAAAGAAGTAGAAAGTAAAGCTTTGCGAATACCATGATGTCTAATTTTCAGGTATTATTTAAAGGCCCTGTTTAAAACAATATAGCTTTGCTTTATAATACTTATATGTGCTAATTCTGAGATGTAAATAATACTTATATTTTCATTATAAATGGCAGTTTGAAATAGAGCAGTTTAGTCTGTATCTATTAAGTAATATCAGAGAGTAAACACAGTTGCCATAACTAGGGCAGTGCCTCCCAGAAAATTATCTGTCTGACAGATAATTTTATTTTCCAATTTTTCATTCTTCAAGTGTCCCATTTGTTTTTCTTTTCCCCCTGCCAGGGACCTTACTTCTTCACTGAAATTAGTTGTAAGGCCTAGATTTTTATACCTATACTTCGTGGGCAAAAAAGAGTAATAATTTCAATCCAGTTTGGTGAGAATGGGAAAAATAATGAAATCCTAAATGTGAACACCAGCTGTTTTTCTGGTGTTTTTAATAAAAATGTTAAAAGTAATTATATTTTTAAATAAATATGTGAAAGTAGTATTGAATTCAGATACATGAAAATATATACTGAAAAATTATTTAGAAATCCTGTCCTTCTCCTCCCCAGACACCATCCCCGTTACAAACTTTTGTGTAACAGTAACCTAATTTTTATATATTGAGTCATGATCCACATATTATAAAGAGCTATGTTTTTTCCTGAAACATTTTTAAAGATGTAGTTTTTCTATAAAATGGAATACTACTCAGCTATAAAGAATGAGAAATTAGAGTCATTCATAGGAAAATGGATACATTTTGAGGATATACTCCTAAGTGAAATAAATAATGTATAAATACCGAATACTTTCTCTGGTGTGAAAAACTATAATAGTACATAAGATCGTAATGAGATAATTGACAATGTGAAATAGGAAGAAAAGGGCTAAAGGTGTAGGGAAAGTGGGAAGGATAGGGGAAGGGGAATAAGGGAAAAGAAAAAATATGAGAAAATGAAAAAATGGAAATAAAGTGTTTGTAAATGGGGAGGGGAGGAGGGGGTAAAGGGAGGGCAGGGACAAGGGGAAAAAATGAGAACCAAGACTTGTCATGTAGAGGTACAAGACCCCAGTGATGAATGTAACTGTACTGTATACCTAAAATGTACCAACAAACTCAACGAGAGAAAAAAATAAAGTGCATGATTTAAAATGATGAATAAGAATGTGGCAATAAAAAGAGAAAGGAAATAAGTAGAATTTTTTGCGTATACATTTTTAGCTCACATTAACAGTATGCTACTCACTGGAAGAAAAGCAACCAAACTCCTCCTTATGTTTTCTTTCCTTTCTATATTTTCACTGCTTTCAGGGCCTCTAGCATGCGAGAGCAACACTCTTATCACTGCCCCTCCCTTTGCCTCTCTCTTCATGCTATAATATGTTCATTCAAGAAGCTGCTCTGACTTACTCAAAGATACTTCCACTTTTTAAAAATTTTGTTTAACTGTTACACGAAAACATAAAAATGTATGCATATTTATGTGATGCCATGTGATGCTTTGAAATACTCATATATTTTGTAGTGTTGAGATCAGGGTAAACGTATCTATTTCTTCAAACATGTATTCTTTCTTTATGGTATAATTGAAAATTCTTTCCTCTAGCATCTAGAAATATACAGCACACTGTTGTTAATCTACTGTTCCACTAGAGCTGCTTTCTCCTATCACTTAGTACCCAGTGACCAACCTCTCTCCCTCCCTTATCACTTACCCCAGTGTGCAGTTACTACCATTTACAAAGATCCTGTGAATGCCTTTTATGATCCAGTAAATGTCGTTAACAAAGCAAGGCAATAATTTTCCTGTAAATATCATGCCACGTATTTTGGAAGATATTTGATGATATGATTTCATTTTATGTGTCTGTTTTTTTTGCTTAATGGGCAATTAGAAAACAATTATTTTCAGACACTTTTATAGAAAAGACTAGGCATTATGAGATAGATTATAATCTCATGTTAGAAAGTGTGGATAGACTTTCTGAATTAGAACATACTTTCTGGAGAAATTATCTCATATTCCATTATTATTTTAAGTACACCGTGATTTGAACAAACAGAACACATAACCATTATTTCACTCTTGTGATAAGAGGCTCATTTTTCGCAGAGGCCTTCAATTATAAATCTGTAAATTTTCAGAAAATAAGCCATTTTCAGTTTTTTTTTTTTTAAATAGAATGAACCTTGAATATCTGATTCACTGTTAGACAAATCTGTAGTTTCACTAATTAGCCTTTCTCTGGCAGAGGTAGTTATGTGAAAGCAGACTGTGTATAGTCAGGGGTAGAATGCTATCAACTTGCTCTGCCCTTTGGCCTGGAGGTGGAAGGCAGCAAGAGTGGCCAAGGGTATCTTTGGTGGTTTTAGGATTGCCTTTGTCATACAATCCAGCATAACAAGGGCCATTTATCAGAATTACTCTTTTGCAGATTAATAAGACACCCCAACATATTTTAGAGAACAAAGATAATTTTTCGCTAATGTTGCTTTTTTATGTCAGAGTTATATTTTTGTAGAAATATTTTAATGATTTATTTTTTTATTCCCATTTTTAAAATTTATCCCCCTACAGTTTGAAAGGAATTTCCTTTAGCAGCAATGATGAATCTCTCCTTGACCTCTAAACACATTTTGCCATAAAAGAAGAATAAATTTGATTTCACTTACGTGTTTGTTGGCCAATTGTTTGAATACTTTACTCAGAATAGAACTATAGACAGTGCCATCAGTGAATGTTATGCACTTATGATTCTCCTACTATTTCAATTTGTTCTTTGTTTAAAAAAGAACCCAACCACTTTCACTTCTCCTTCCCAGTGTTTGGGGGCTAAATCAGTTGATTGATGGTGCGGAAAACATTGTAGTGAAGAGTGAGGTCTGTGAAATGAAGCATTAGCAGCAGTTTTTAGTGTCAGGGATGGGTACACAGCCGTTTTACATGAAAATCATGTTTCAAAAACACAGGGCGTCTTTTGTCCTTGAAGTATGCTTTCTCGTTTGCCATTATCCTCTCATGTGCTTATTTAATGTTTGCATTATACACAATAGCAGAGGGAAATTCTTGGTGTTCAAGGCAACCAGTAGTTTTCCAACACTCGAGCCTGTGAGTTACAAAAGGGTTTTGTTCTTTGTGTTTGTAGGTGAAGCTGGAAGAGAAGGAGGTGGGGGACAGTTTCACAGAATAAATCCTCACAAGTGTCATTTGTGCTCATATTTTACACTTGATCTTAGCCAAAAGGCCGAGAAGCGATTGTGCTCATATTTTATATAACCGTGTTCTGAAGTTTGTTAACTCCTTTTGCTCATTAGGAACTTCCATATTGTTTTTTTCCAAAGAAACCATTTAACTTTTTTTACTTTGCAGTCATTTGTTGATTTGATTACCTGTTAATATACACATGTGAGCCTCATTTTCTGTACCTCTGCTGGACTTCTTCACCATAAAATGGAGTATGTGGTTGTATGAAGGGGAGCATCGGCTTTGGACATGTATGAATATCTCTCTACTGTGCCTGTGAGTCCAGAAAAGCCATTCCAGTGTGTCAAGGTGTAAAGCATGTAATGCAGCGCATGGGCAGTTCTTAGAAAATGTCAGGTGTAGATGCTATTGTTAACTTCGTGAGCCTCAGAGGATCATCGAGGGTTTACTTATTCAAGAGCAGGTCTGATCTTGAGTGGAGGGGTGATAGCACATCTGGAGGCTTTCTGGAAAAGATGAACACTAAGCTGAGTCTTGGAGGATTAGTTCACCCAAATACTGTAATATCTCAGTGGAAAAGTGGTGGAAAGATGTTGCAGTGCCAATATTGCCTTTCTTTGCAAATAAAATTTGAGATATAAAAATAAAAACTTGCCTGTTTCTTTGAAATATTCAAACATGCAGTCAATTTTATTCAATAGTTGTTTCTTAGGACATGATCTTTTGTAACTTGTAAAACTTTATTTTATTAGAAAAGTTTCATGAATTATTATTTATGTCATTTGAATGTATTTTCCATGAACCCTTTAATGACCTTTCAGAATTACATGCTAATGTTGTTTAATTTTTGTATTCTTGGTTATTTCCTACTTCCTTTTGCCTTTTTACAAATAATGTTAAAGCATGAATTTTATTCAATGAATGCCTATATGTTTTTCATTTCTATGTTAACTACTTTATATGAGAATAAGAATCTAATTAGTCTTGGACAGAGTCTGATGAATGCTCAGCTCCCCTGGTGATTTGAAGTGCAGTATTCAAAAGTAAATTCCTAATATGTTTGACAGTCCTAACACGGACATGTCCTTGGTTCCGTAACTCACAGAATAACTGTGGGTGAATAGGAGAAGTCTACAAGTAGCAAAATTGAGCTCTGAAATATTAAGTTACTTGCCTCATTTGGCTCTGTGAATATTGGAACTGGATAAGGCAACCAAGTCTTTCTCACTACTATTTGTATCACAGACATAATTATGTATGAAAATATGTACCATGTAGTCAGATACATCCTTTAAAAGACTCCTTATCTTCTCCATAAGTGGAATGCTGTTCTGCAGAAAAGCTCAGTATCTTGTCTGTGTTTCTTTTCTAATTTGTAATCCTACGCTGCTGCCAACAGTCTAGAACTACTGATTAATCAAACCTGTCATATTTCATAAGGTTCATAGTTCAAGAAAAATACAGTAGAATTCATTATGACATTTATAAGATATTAAATAATTGTTTATCTTGTTCATTCTGTGAGCTTCCTGAGGCCATCCTCTGTGATTTCATGTTTAACATACTTCAGAGTTTAATTCAAGGAGTCCCATGCCTATTGGTAGCTCTGTGGAAAACTGAATATTGCTTTTTAGGGAAGATCGAACAATTCTTTAATTTGGTGAATTAGTAATTTCTGGCAGTGTTTATTTCTTGGAGATTGTAGTAGTCATTCTCCAGATATGCTCCGAGCTTTCCCAGTCACTGCTGTTGGTGTTTGAGCATGCCCTCCCACATGGAACAGGGCTGACTTGTGTAAGTTGTAATAGAACATTGCCAGAAAGTAGAGTGATGGCAGGTTGGGCAATTCCTTAGAGCTTTTGCCTTGCACTTTTGGATTATGTTATATGTGGTGGAGGTGCCAGTTGCCATGGCATGGGGCAACCTAGGCAGCTCATGAAGAGGTTCACAATTAAAGAACTTGGGCCTGCTGTATCACCAGGAGGAAGTAGATCCTTTACCCCTAGTGAAGCCTGATGATGCTAGTCCCAGTGGTCGTCTCAGGAATATGCTATGTTCATTCCCCATGAAACTAAAAAAAATAATAAATGTTTATTTTTTTATGTCACTAACTTTTGTCATAATTTGTTTTTTGCACAACAGCTAACTCACAGATTCTTTGGCATGATTGTAAGCTTTAGTCAGGAACTGCTAATACCCAAATGAAATAGTAAGTGTTTGCACACTGTCTCTTGAAAATGGAATATATTTTTTGTTCATCTTTGCTCAATGTTACAATTCAACATTAATGATTATGTTAATTGATATTATTGTTAGTAACTTGAACTTGAAATAAATTAGGTATGTTGAAAAGATTATAAAATTAAAGTGTTAGGAATAGATTTGAATCCATTTATTAAAATGTGACAATGTGGATTAACAGATACATAACAATTTTCATGATATTGAAAAAAAGCTTGAAGAGACTCTGTCTTAATACAAAACAATCTTTTAATATTATCTTTTTGTTAATATTTTATAAAGTATATTTGTGTTTTTTTAATGCCCCTGAAAAGTGGACACAGAAGAAAGAAGAAAGGGAGGATGATGAGGCAGTAAAAAGTCATAGTCCTTGTCTAAAAAATCAAATGTTGAAAGCTCTAAATAAAGAGATTTTCAGTAGCATAGGTGAAGCTCCTTCTCACATCTAAGAGACTTATGTTTCTTTTATTGTTCATTTTTGGGATAAGCTTTGGGTTAGCAACCAAGAACTATAGTTGTGAAATCTAAGGTGCATAATGGTTTCCTTGGGAGGTTTGGTCACAAAATAAGAATCTTATCATCATAATTATTGAAGAACATGCTTTATAAAACAGTTAGTGGTATACTGAACAGTAGGCATAGACTTTTCATGAAAGTGTTTTATTATACTTTACCATATTCTGAAACAGTGATTCCTTTGGCATATCATGTGTTCGTTGCCAACCATAATTCTTTGTGCTTCTTTAGAAAATAGAGCTCTGCTCTTACTCCCCAAAACATTTATTAACACTTTCAGAGATTGCAAATGTTCCTTAAATATTTACAAATATTTCATATCAGTAACAGTAGTTTTTAGATACTGCTCATTAAGACTATAGATTCTTAGATCCAGAAATCCAACTATGTGTTTTCTCCTGGCCCTTTGTTCTGACCAGAGCAATTGAATTTCATTTTTCCTTTTATCTGATGACTCCCTCTGTGGGTAAGGTAAGTGAAACATATTTATTACAAATGTACCTGTGAATCTTAGTGCACTGGCTTGTCTTTGAGCTTTGGTCTAGGTCAGCTGGCCTTCTAAGCAGCATTCGGAGGAGGCTGCAGATGGAGTTTCCTGTCAGGTGGATTCACACATGATGTATGACATTAATTGTTTCTGGACTGCCTTTGTTATCACAAGGACACATGGGGAAGAAGATGAATAAGAAGTGTTAGTGATGTGTGGATTTTGCCTTCTTTAAGTCACCACCCATGTATATTTTTCTCTCCCCCTTTAAAGAATGGTGAGAATGGGTATTTTGTTCACAAAATGATTTGGAATGGTAAGAATTCTACTTTAGGGATCAGAGTATTGCAATTTATGATAAAATGAAAATTCCTTTCCCTCTTTTCCCCCACTCCATTGTCTGCTCTTCTCTCTCTCTCTCTCTCTCTCTCTCTCTCTCTCTCTCTCTCTCTTTCTCTCTCTCTCTCACACACACACACACACACACACAAACACCACACATGCACAAACACATAATTAACACATAATAAAAACATAGTGATTTTATTTGGAGTTTTTCAAATGACTATCCTATTTTTGTGTTTTTTCAATGCCCCCCCAAAATACATATTAAAAGAGTGGGAAAAAATAGAATTCTGATTTCTGTTGCAGAAACTGCAAATAAAAATTCTTCATAGAAACCCAAAAGAAAAACAAATGTAGTTCTCAGAGACTATAGATGCTGCAATTGCGTAGTTGAGATTTAATTCTCTCCTCCTGTCTCCCAGGTTGCCACACTGTAAGTAGCTCTGAAATATTCGATGACTAATTTATCTCCCAAAGCTTCAGTTTTCCAACTTCTGTATTGGGATTTTGCAAGGATGATAGGTCATGAGAACTGCTTATCACATGCTATTTCATGCGTAGTAGTTGTTCAGTCACTGTAGTGGCTTTCATTAATCATGATGGTGTTGGCAGATGTTTGAGTGAAAAATGCAGATACCCCAGCACAGTCCATTCCTGTAAACACTACACAGGCCTCTTCCCAGCCTTTTAACACTTCTGATTTTTAGCATCCATTTTTGGGTTATTAGAAAAAGAAGAAATATGGTAGCTCAATATTAAGAGTAAAACATAAAATATTTTGGTGCTGACATGTAATGATTGAATGAAACATAGAAAATTTACTAAATTATAGGAACCAACAGTGACTAAGCCTTTGTGACTAATGAAGAGTTGAGAAATGGTGACATGTAAATGTTAAAATAGGGAGGATAAGGTAGTGCAAGAAGTAGTGGATTTAAAGAACCCGAGGAGGGGCAAACAAGGAATTCATATTTTTAATACAAGCTATTTGTGAGGAAGGATTGGGTTTTAATGTATTTGCATTCTCTCTTAACAGTCTTTCTGTTATACACATTAGAAATGATAAGTAAGCCACTGTGTTATTATTTGTTTATCATTTATAAAATTATTTCTCTTATATGTTCAGAATCAACCACTATTCAGGGATAAGGGATAGTTAACATTAGAAGACTACCTGTGGTCGTTGAGCTGTGTTTTTGTACTACAGTTATGGATATTGATACACATATTAAAAATGCCCTTATATGCAGCAAAGGCTCCCACATTCACCACATGTAAGAAATAAGTGGGTACAACCTCTGAGTAAAATCTGGCAATTGCCTTGCTCAAATCTTTAAGAAGAAGCCATATGCCAACACCAGAGTGAGTGATCTCTAGTTCCTAGCCCTAGAGATTTGTGGCACGCTCTCCTTGATTTTAAGAGATCCCAGAAAAAGGTGACTCCTCCCATGACAATTATATAATTCATATTTCACCGTGCAGTCTTTTATGATTTTGTATTTCAGGATTGCTACAGTATTTAGCTTTGTGTGAATGCAGTACTAGGTATCAGTGGTGGGGAAAGAGACATGGGCAACACTCACAGTTAAGATTTATGGCTTCCTGATGCCATGTGTCTCTTACCTTTCTAACACAGTACTTGTCCCCTTCATTATTACTATATACTATACAGATGAGGAAATTAGGTAGAAGAGACAGAAGGCCTGTAGTGTCTGGTTCAAAGTCTTTGATATTTTTCCACCACACTACATTGATCAAGGTCTATTATACTCTGCATTGTATTTCTCATTATGAATTTGTAATTAGAATTTGGAACAAAAGTGATTATGAAGGCACCAAGAAAACATGATGCGTAAGCTCATTGTTCTTGTTCCAAAGTATTTAGAAAAGCAATAAACTTCTCATTTTATTGTTTTTAAATTCTCATATTTTAATTCCTGGCTTTGGCACATTGTGTATATTAATCATATTAATTGTTTTCCACTTACAAATTAATTTTGATATGGAGGACTTATGAAGTATAAAGCTCAATAACACATATCTGTATGTAAAATGAATATAGTTAAAATTTATCTGTTATCATATGTGTTGTCTGAAGCAATACTGAAACTAGGGAGAAAGGCAGTGATCCACTGTCATCTTGATGGGTGGGGGAAGTCACTATTTGTGTGTGCCCAGGGAACTTGGAATACACACAGTGATTTGCAGTCAGTAATATTTGTAGTACAATTTTATGTTAGTGTCACATTAGAAATTGAGAGAAGTGTGACTTGGCAAACATCAGGGCAGGGAGTGGAGTGATTCATCAAAGTGTCTGCTTGGGATGCCTTGGGGCAGGAGGGGCTTTGAGGCTGGAACATATTTGGGAGAGCATAAATGTGTTCTTTTCGATTTAAAATGTACTGTTTCTCTGTTACTGAAAACAGATTGATTCTTCAAATAAAATCATGTAAGACCAAAAATAAAATGAAAATAAATGTCAAAGTCAGAAAAGCTTGTTTTTTGCCCAGAGTCTCTTAGGTCCTGGAGAGCATGGGGAGCGTCTTGATTGACACGCTTCTGGGAGGTTAATCTGACAATAACATATACAGTGGTTAGGAGAAGACATCATTGAGTCAGTCTAAGGAAAGAATGTTACAGAAGAATAAGAATGAACCTTAAGGGCTTATAGTCTGTCATGGGTTCAGAAAGAAGATCTGGAAAAGTTTGCAAACTGAGCAAGTGAGGAAATTGTTCTAATGTTGAATTAATGGGATCAGGAAGGAGAGGCAAGTTTCATTGTGAGACATCTCCTGCACATCCTAAGTATGAGCACAGTATTTTCATAAATGGAGTCCATAAGAGTTTGGAGATCATTATTTTATAGGCAGCACAATTAGTGATAACATACTTCAAGGAAGCTGGCCTTACTCCTGGTTACCATTGTTAGTGTCTAGTGTGATATCTAGGAGAGAGGTATCTTTATACATTGTTCTATTTGTTCTACTCCAGGATTTTTCTTGAGTTTCCTGTTAAAATAGAATCAGGGAGATAATTCTTATAAGCACAGAAAGACAAACATTCTAACCTTTAAATTACTGATAGTATCTCCTGAGGGAGAATTATAGATGAAAACATCTGTAAAACAAACAAAAAAAACAAACCAAAACAAAAAAACCACCCAAGGAATGTTCTGAAGAAAATCTTCTTAAAGAAAATAGGATTATAAACAACTAGATTCATTTCTTACTATACTAGTAACATGATTATAGTAAGTAATTCTCTACCTAAATTCATGCATCTTTCAACACAGATTTTCTGAACATTTATGATGCTTCAGGCACCACTCTAGAAATCAAGCATACAATAGTGTCTTAAGGGAATTTACATAGAAGATAAAATAAAGCCAAGTAGTACAGCAAGTGCTAGAAAAGCATAATGTGTAGAGTTGAAAATGAAAGAGTGTTACTTTAGATGGGCTGGTCAGAAAAAGACCGTCTGAGGAGGTGATGTATTTTTAGAAATGAAAGGGCAGATGCAAGTATGTGATGATCTGGGGAAAAGTGATACATCAGAACTATCAGTAAGAACAAAAGTAGGTGTCTTAGTTACTTTCTTGTTTCTTGAGACATAATACCCAACACCCACAATTTAAGGGAAGAAAGGTTTATTGTGGTTCACAGTTTGTAAAGGTTTCAGTCCATAGTTGGCTGGCTCTAAGTCAGGGCAGCGTAGCAGAAGGTCATGCAGGCAGTAAGCAGAGAGCCATCACAGAGAGGAGGGAGAATGTACACACCCTTCCAGGCCACACCCATGGTGCCTACCTCTTCCCACCAGGGTTCACCTGCAAGCATCACATCCAGCTATGTATTCAGCAGTGGACTAATCCGGCATCACACACCCATGATCCAGTCACCTTCCCAAACCCCTACCTAGGAGCATACTGGTGTTGGGGAGACATCTAGATGTAAACCATTAATAACATTGCTAGAGAACCAGGACAGCATGCAAGAAATAAAATTAGTTAGAGACCAGCCCAAGTGCCAACTTTCGTGGAAACTCTGGTAGTCTTTAGGGCGACTTTTACTCAGCGTGCTCTCAGAAGCCTCTGGAAGGTCCTAAGTCTCAAAATGATGCAGCTGACGAATATCTCAGAAGGAACACTGAGCACTCTATGCAGAAAGGCCTTGGTTTGGCAACAGTGGAGACCGAGTGTCTAGTACTACAATAAGTGAATGATAAAGTTGGATTTGCTCAAGCTGTGGAAATGCAGAACATGTAAAGCAGCTGTTGAAGATAGAGGTGAGGGATAGGCAGATGGATGGAATGCAGATCGGGAGAGTCAAGGATGATCCCAGTTTGATGGCTTATGACATATTCAGGTGAGAAAGTCACATTTTACCTTCAGATTTAAATGGATTTCAGAGTTAGCGCTTCATATCCTTTCAAATATTGCAGAATAATTCAAAGCATTCATCTCTAATTCTCAGTGTTTTAGTGACTTATTCTTGGTTGTAGATTTTTCCAACCACTGATCTTTGCCTTTCCATAGTTTTATAGAAAAATTATAT
>NW_022900927.1:41254289-41258403 GCF_012274545.1 Fukomys damarensis
TAAAATGAGATTTAAAAATGAACATAAGAGATAATTTGTGGGGTAATGGAGTATAAATAATCATGAATTATTAAGAGTGTGGATTCTGGAAGCAATAGTCCAAGATTAATTTCTGGTGTCACCATGAATGATCAACCATTTTAAGGAAGTTAGCCTCTATTTTCCCATCTGTAAATTAAAAAATCATAATTTGCCTATTTTAGAGGTCTGAGTATTTAATAGCTTCCTGCATACAAAGTGTTCTGAGCAATATGTGGCACATTCCAAGTTATTAAGTGTTGGTGATTTTTATCTGTCAATACTGTTGCTAAAAAAAACTCCAGATAAGTAGACTTGAATTTTGAAAAAAGGCAGTTACAGAAACAAGAGGCTTGAATAATCCACAAACTAAACAAGCCAAATGGATAAGTGAACATGAACCATTAATAAATTTATGATAAAATGTTAAAAAAATATACTATTTTTGCACAGCAGTGTACTTTATATTTGTAACCAGAGAGAAGAAATGGAATTATTTGTAAAATAGAGGAACATTTTCAGTTATGTGTATCATTAAAATATTAGTATGCTATAAATTTACTGTTATTTTTTTCCTCCATTTGCAAATTACTTTACAGAAATCACAAATCTAAGTATATCTCCTGAATTTTCCAGAATTTTAAATTTCTTAATATTATTTTCAAAAGTATTGAATCTGCACAGCAGGTAAATTTTCATTGCTCATTTGTTTGAAAATTTTATTAGAGAAAAGTTATGAGAATATCTAAAACATTATTTTAAATGTTGACTAATATCTATAGTATTTTCTAAGAATTTTATCCTTACATAAAAATGATAAAGCTATAAAAGATGAGGGCTAATGTATTTTGAAGATCATAAATACAAGATTTCAAGTGACTTGGACAAAAGTATTCAATAAACATTTGCAGCTTGTTTGATGGCTTTTTATAAATTTTGTGTGCTAAATGAAGTGAAAAAGAAATTCTGAGAATATTCTATGAGTCACATAGAGCAGAAAGTAATGTGGCTTTTAAAATGTAACTGTGATAAGTGGCCTTTAGTCTGACATTTTGAAGCTGACCTGGCAACATCCAGATCATTGGCAAATATTTGTCAAGTGCCCATTATTTAATGCGTGCTGTGACTACAGCTTAGAAATTTTACTTGTAAAGTTATAGCTAATATGATTCCTCTCCGTTTCACATTTTCCCTTGTTTGAACTGTTGCAAAATGATAAACCTTTTTAACTTGAACTTTCCTATAGAATAGTTAAGAATATTAAGTATTCTCTGTAGTGTCTTATCAGCCAAAAACAATATTTTGTGTAGCAATATCATATATGACTGTCATAAGTCACCCTATTTCTTGAGTAAATATCATATTGTTTTGTATTTTAATATCATTAAAATATCTCCCCTCCACTTAAATTGACATTGTGTTCTTCTACCTCCTTTTTTGTTATATTGAGAGTGCTTAACATGTTGAAAATAGGAATAAAGCAGGCTTTGGAGGAGATAGGATGTATAACACTTATAATACTATTACACAAACTTATAGCCTCAATTTTTCCATTATGGCATAACCCTGGTCTTTTAAAAAAAGTATATTCTAGCCAGCTCATGGCAATAATGGTTGGAGAAGCAGCTTTTGAAGACGATCCCATAGGTTTGGCACAGAGGTTATGGAACCAAGGTGGGAAAAACAATAATCAGGAACTAGACAAAAGATTCCAAGATGCAACTCCTGAGAGCAAAGTTGGAGTTGGATTGCCTTTTAGAAACTCTAGGTAGAAGGAGTGTGAACAGTAGGCCACACTTGTGCAGATTCTATTTGCTCACAGTGAAGGAACTCTTAATTCCTGCCTTCTTACTGGTTGAGTTCATACTATGTCCTCCAATTAGCAAATGTTTCCTTCTGGCAGCTCTGAGCACCTCCATCAGCCAGAAGTTGCACTGTCCTTCAAGGATCTAAGCTGAAAGCTGTTTTCCTCGGTTTCCTGGAGTAGATTTGTTCAGTTTACCTCCTGTGTTCTCAATGCCCATACTCTATTTGGTAACTCTTTATGGAATTCAGTAGAGTCAGCTTTGTAAACAGTAAATCATATATCTGCAGACAAAACCTCCATTTCTACCACAGTGCCTTGCCCATAGAAATTTTGCATTTCACAAATGCCTTTTCACTTTAATTGCCTACATTAAATATTTTAAAAAGCTAATGGAGGATCGAGATTTTTTTCTGAGCAGTATTTTCCTATTGTCCTAATTGCTTATACTTGTTTTAAGCTCCGATAAGCTTAGCATCTTTGCTAAGATGAGAGAAAGATCAGAATCTTATTGGTTTATTTCAATAAAGTTTGCAGATTCACACCTGAGGATTGAATCATCTATTTTTAGGTCTATTCCAACCTCTGCATGCTGCATGAACAACTTACTGGTCATTAAACAGATTGTACATTAAAAACTATGGAGTACAGAAGCAGAAATATCATACATTTGGTGATAATTAGGAGTGTTCATTTCACCATGAAGTACTAGGGCATACCACACTGTTTCCATAGCAACTTCGATTCTGTTCAATTAACTGCCTAATGTGAATATAACAATAAGTTACTATATTCAAGGAAAGAAGCCCCCAAACAGTGAGAGTGATTTAAGAGTTTGTAGTTTCAAATGTAATCAAGTCTGCTTTACTTTATTTTCTGATCTATTCTACATTTTTTGGTATTTTTAGGTTTTGGATGTAATCAGGAAAAACATAGGAGTGAATAAATTTTAATGAATTTCTAAATGGCCTACTGAACCAGATTTTCCCAATGCCTCAGCTACTCCCTGGTTGTAAATTATGCAAATGTACACGCTGCCTTAACTCTTTCAGTGCACCAGGGTACCTTTTGGCATGTAGCTAGTCCAGGGAACAAATCCGTCATGTGGGGGTGGGGAGAGAGAAAGGAACAAAGGATATTTTATAGAGATTAAATCAGCGCTATTTTAATTTACAAAATGTCCCTAGAAAGAAGAATTGGGATATGTTAATTTTTCTGAAAAGAAAAGCTTAGATATTTCTAGCAGAATTACTGAAGCTATGGCAGAGAGCAGGCTCTATTCTGAAACTACCAGGTACTGAAACTGGAAACACCTGCTTTCCCCTGCTGTAGGACGATGATGAAAATGACTTCGGGTTAGTACTCAGTGTCACATGTCAGAGGCGCAGCAAGTAGAGGAATTAAGCTAGATCAGTCTCCCTCTTTATGTGCTGGAATCTTAAATGGACAACATTTGCTCTTTTTGACCTTAAAAATAATTTCACAGCGTGGCCTTTGATAGCTCAGTTGGTAGAGCGGGCAAGTATAAAAATAGTTTCAGATATTCAGTTTAATAGATGAGAAATACTGGAGCAGAGAGGTACCTAACGTCACAAGAGTGGTCAATAGTATGCCAAGGCCTCTTTCATTGTCCTCAACCAATAAAACATACTGCTTGCCTAGCTAGTCAGTATAACCCGGTGTGAATTTACCAGCAACCATTGTTCCCTTTCATTTCCAGTCTTTGGCCGGATAAAGGGTGAATTTAGACAGCAGTGGTTGACAACCGGTCTAGGTCTTGTCTTCCTGATTCAGAGGTTGGTGGTAGGATTGAGATGAAGTGGGAAATAAAGAAAATTGTTTTATAGCCTACTAATTCCGCTTAGAAACACAATTTGGTAGCTTAAATATACTCTTCTACTTATTACCAGAGACGGTTATGTGTTTTCTCTACTAGGTTGTGGGGAGAATTTAAGTATGCTTTTTCATAAAAAGTTAGGAATAGTGTGTATTTTCAATATATTGATATGTTGCTGCCACTCTATTATCTTCATTGTCTGTATCAAAGAAAAAATTCTGAAGTCTATCCCTTATACTACCTTATCTCTTAAAGTAATAAAGAGCCTTTTAAATACAATATATCAAGATTTGGGTTTTTTTTTTCCCATCCTAAAAAGCTATAGTATACCAATATAGAAATTTTTATACAGATTATATATGTATATATAATTTTGTATAAAGTAAGCACAAATATTTTGGGTCATTATATATTAAATGTATCTTAAGAAATATATACATATATATATATATATA
>NW_022900927.1:41264285-41383896 GCF_012274545.1 Fukomys damarensis
ACATATATATATATATATATATATATATATAAAACTCATAATTTCAAAAATTTTCTAACATTTAGCACTGTGTATAGTAAACATCTAGGAATGTTAACTATCATTGAACCTGGTCTTACCTGTCATATGACATTATTTATACAAAGCTATTTTTCTAGGTATTTTCAGTTTTGCTCTTGATGTTCATATTCAGAGGAAATGAAAATATTAAACTCAGTTATTGGTCATTTACAATATGAGGACTGTACATCAAATACTTTATTATCTCATTGTAGTTCATAGGAGCTATGGCTTTTATTGCTAGCTCTATCTACTATATAACATTGGATTGCAACTACAATGCTTTTATGAATATGTAAATATTTCACTGTATTTTTCACATAAGAAGAATAAAATATTCTGAAGTTTAATCAGTATTTTTAATCATTAGACTCTTAGACACTTCTTGTTTTCTTAATACTTTTGCTAAAGCAAATATATGCCTCATGTAAACTTTCTTTTTCTGATGCTAATTTACAATTGTTGCATATCAAGTGTTCTCAATAAATAAATTAAAATGATAATTAAAGCAGACATTTGCCTTTGAATTGAGAATTCTGAGATTTATACAGACACTTATCAAAGAATACTATGCTGTTTTTGATACACTAGAAATAAAATGCAAAAAACCTTCTACTCATTTTCCAAATATTAAATAATTTACTTAAAAATTTAAAAACTAAACCAATTTAAATCCCAAACTAGTATTTATGTTAGTATTATAATTGATAAATAATAGTATTGAGGGCTGGGGATTTAGCCCAGTGGTTCTGACACCTGCCTCACAAGCACAAGGGCCTGAGTTCGATCCCCGGTACTACTACAACTACTACTACTACTAGTAGTATCACCTGCCTCACAAGCACAAGGGCCTGAGTTCGATCCCCGGTACTACTACAACTACTACTACTAGTAGTGTTAAGTTAGTAAATAATTGTTAGCAATAAATGATTATTTTTTAAATGTTAGATCTTCTTATGGATACGAATTTAAATAATTTATTCCACATGTAAGTGAGTTCATGCAGTGTTTTTCTTTGTGTATGTATCTTGTTGTGCTTAGCATAATCTCTTCCAGGACCATCTGTATAGATTTTTGATGCTTTTACCAAGAAACAAAAATGAAAAACCTTGGATGACAGATACATTAATTTACTTCACTACAACTATTTTATTATCTGTATTTTATTAAATACTTTATTATCCATATTTATATCATAATATATAAATCACAAATATACATGATGCAGATAATTTTCTTTAAAGACACATTTCAGTTGTACAGCATTATTTTGATAGAGCATTTTGCAATATCACTATTTACCACTTTCCTTCTTTTGGGTAAGAATATTAAAATATACTATTTTTGAAAAATACATTATTGTGGTGCTGATTTGCATCCAACTTATTTACAGGTTGAGTAATCTTTATTGAAAATGCTTTGAATTGAAGATGTTTCTTATTTAGGATTTTTCAGATTTTTGGGTTTTTTTCATGTACATAATGAGTATCTTGGTGCACAGGATCCAACTATAAAAATGAAATTCACTTAAGTTTCATATGCACCTTGCATACATAGTCTGAAAGTAATCTTATACATTGTTTTTTTCTTTTAAATGAATGTGCATTTTGATGGTGACCCAACACATGAAGTTAGGTGAGTTCATGTCAGTCAAGTTTAGGAATTTACAGATTTTAGAGGTCATCAGCTTTTTAAATGAGAGATTCTCCACCTGTGTTTATTTTGCAGGATGTGACATTTTCATAATGTTAAGTTCTTCCATCCCAGAATATAGCTGCATTTCTAATTATTGAGGCATTATTTTATATCCTTCTAAAATACTTTGGTGTGTTCTTCATGTAATCCTGCCTCTTGTTGAAGTTCTAAGAATTTAATGTACTTCTTGCTGTGGTAAATGGAATATTTCTTTCTGTTCCCATTTCTCAATTCTTTTTATGTATTTTAAGTTGATTGCAGCTACTTTGGCAAATCTCTGATTAATTTGAGTTATCTAACAAGAGTTGCTTAGAGTTTTGAGAGGATTGAAGTGAAATATGCTGTTAAAGAGCTTAAGCAGTGCCTGCTACACAGCAATTACTCAGTCCACAGGGGCTTTTCTAAAACCTCGAGATTCCACTTTCAGATTATACACTCCTTGTCTATGAAACATTCTCTCTAGTGTTACTTTTATGCTTTGATACTTTGATCATTTGATAAATTCACCTTAATTTTAAATAGCTCTTATTGAGCACCTGTAGTTATATGTTAGTTGCTTTTACATTGAAGGTGATTTTTAGTAATTTTGTGAAGCAGTCTGGGCAATCATTTTAATTTTTGTAAATACTATCATGTCATAAACCTTACTACAAGGCACTAACTTGCAAATTAACTTTAATTTGGTACCACAACTAGAATAAGTAAGATGGCTGTGAAAAAAGCTGCAAAAGAGGTGACCTTTTCTTCAGAACATCTTTACATTTAATTGATGACAGATGTTGCATTTTGAAACATATATGTTTAACATGTAAACCCAAAACTCATGGTGTGATGCTTTAGAATAAGTTACGTTTATTTTGTTTTGGAATTGCCTCTTAAATGTTCTCTGTATAATGATGGAAATGATGTATTCTGTACTTGTGTATTCCAAGATTTGAGCAGTTATTTTATTCATATTTGAATAACTTTAGCAGTAATTTAAAGTAAATATTATTTTTATGATGTGAAATTACTAATACAAAAGTTTAAAACACTGAAAAAATAAATCATTTATATCTGAAAATGTAAAACTAAAACTATTAATTTTCATATTATAACCTTAATAAATATTATTTTAATGACCAAGTTGCCTTTTGAATGGGGGAAATGTTTATGCAAGATGAAAAATGTAGTGGGAAATGTATTTAGATAAAAATTTCTCCTGAAATATTTATGCATCATTTGGTAAATGAGCCCTATCTTTTGTAATAATAGCAATATTTATTGGATTATGAAATGTAGACAAAGATGTCATATGTTCTCTGTCTTCATTATAGTCACTTTACTTGGGAATTTCTGATCAATTGAGACTGATCAACTCCTGTGCTTTACTGAAAAGTACCTTAAAAACTGATGGATGAGCATTTCACTGTAAAAATTAATAACAGCAACTAATATTTCTTGAGTTTTCGTTATGGACCAACATCAGAAATAAATATTGTTCTTGCATTACTTCATTTAGAATTTTTAGAAAAAACACTATCAGTTTAGCTATAAATGTCTCTAGTTTCTCTTTCTTTATGGCTAAGCGCATATTGAGGTCATACTCTTAAGTGAAATAAATAGGACACACATGTGTAAATACCGAATAATTTCTCTGGTGTGAAAATCTAAAAGTATAAAGAAAGTTTAAATTATATAATTGAAAATGTGAAATAGGAAGAAAAGGGATAAAGGAGTAGGGGAAGTGGGAAGGGTAGGGGAAGAGAAAGAAGGGAAAAGAAAGAATATGAGAAAAGGAAATAAGTGGAAACAAAGTCTTTGTAACTAAGGAAGAGTGGTGGGAGTGAAGAGAGGGCAGGGGGATGGGGAAAAAATAAGAACCAAGACCTGTCAGGTAAAGGTACAAGATCCCAATGATGAGTGTAACTGTACTGTATACTAAAATGTACCAATAAACTCAATGAAAAAATGAAAAAAATAAAAACACTAGCAGGTAGGAACAGTTATTTCTATTTGAGGATTTAACAAACATCCCAAAGTTGCACAATTGATACACTGCTGTTACAACACTTGAGTTGTAACTGAATTCAAAAATCAGCTTCATTATCATTTATGTTCTATTACCTCATTGCAACAGAAATAGGATATAATTCATTCCTCTTTAAAAACATATTCAAATACTTTATAGCCATATATCGATGACATAATGTCTAACAGGTAAGATAAATGAACTCCATTACTTATACTATGAAAAATACTGATCACAGAATTTACTATATATAAGCCACTCCTTAGCTATAAAAATTCATGACACTTGCAAAGAAATTAAGTATGTATTCACTGTTACTATTGAAGAGAAACATTCACATCCCCAGGAAAATTGAAGAATTTTACAAAGATTCTGATATTTGTTACTGCTACTTAGGGTTGGACTTGAAGTAATTTGTAAAAGTGACCCAAAACAAAATTTTCAAAGGTGAATATGTTTCAATATTATTTACATATGTAATAGATATTAACACATTTTCCAGATTCTTTACTTTTATTAACTTTATTCTTATACTCACCTAATGAGTTAGAAAGTTTTGTTAATGCAATTTTACCAAAGAGAAAACAAGGTATAAAACTTGCATATATTTATTCTAGCTAGTGAGTATAGATATTGAATTTAAATCTAGGCCAATTTAGTGTGTTATACTAGGGTATATTCTGCCTCATGCAAATATCTTCTACAAACCAAACTTAGTAGTTCAACCAGTGTTTTCATTTTGATGTATTACATGTATTTTAAAATGTTCTATGTTCTACTAAACTAATGTGTTAATCATAATCTCAAAGAATGTAATTATTTTTCAATTGTATTTCACATGAGTCACCTTTTTAAGTAATATCCTTAATTGACTATCATTGAAAATTTCTGAATCAATTGACATTTTAATCAAAGATCCTCAATAGACACTATTTATGCAACACAAAATAATATTTTTGATGTCATTTGTTACCTTACTAGAGCACAGAAAGTAATTTTCCTGTCTATAGAGACTTCTATAGCAATTGGTCATTAATTTAAAAACAGAATGTAGCTAAGTCTTATGAGAGAAATTAATCTATTGGACGAATTAAATGTATTAATTTTAAAAAAATAAAATCTTTGGATGATTTTATGAGTTGTCAGATTTTGAAATGCTGTCCCTGAGGAGTAAGGGGGAAATATTTCCCTCAGTGCTGTTTGTTATAAAGGATAAAACCTCAGGATTTCCTTTCCTACTGACAGGGTAGTTTTTTGTTCTACTACATTACTTTTGTTGTTACAGACCAGAAATCCATGCATTGTCCTCATTGTCAACTTATCTACCACATCTTGTATCTTCTATTCTTCATATTTTCTTTCTTTTGACATCTAACCCAGTGACATGTGCTTTCCATTAGAAGTCATGGTGTCCTGTGGGTAATAAGTTTGCATAGTCTTTCAAAACAACTTAGAGAACATATTATAACCAAAACCCTCTCATGAGCTCCTTCCTGGTCCTCTAACAATGTTGATTGGAGAATACAGTGATTTCAGAGGACTCTTAAATTGAGTATCTTTTGTCTAAAATTCTTGGAACAAAAAAGTATTTCAGATTTCTGAGCATTTCAGGTTTTAGGATATTTGTGTAAGGTACAGTAGAGTTTACACATTGACTTTGCCTAATCTGAAACTTTTTGAGTTCCAATATGATGCTTAAAAACTTTTAGCTTTCCTTAGGAAGGTGGAAATACTAATTACTACTGTGCTTTGACCATTAAAGATTGTATATGTGTCTTAAATATCCATACTGTATCCCATAAATATGTACAGTTATTATATGTTAGTAAAATTTCTTAATAAAAACAAAAATTTTAAGATTTTAAAACATCTTTAGATTTCAGGAAGTGCTACACCTATATTATCTTTCAAATCTGTGACATTTTAATATACTATTAGTTTTGCATCATATTTGAATAGACTAAAGCTCTCCAAATGACAATAAAATTGCTATTTTTATAGTTTTATCACCAAAGTGAAATGGAATGGTTTATATTGGTCAGGGGGCATAGATATCATATAAATATTATTAATTTTTACTTTATATCATTATTTGACAAACTATTTATTACCTTGAGCCCACTGTTTAATGTCTTTAGGAGAGAATACTTAAAAATAATAGGAAGGATGCAGTATATATTTGGAACCATATTATAGAATTTACCTTTATCCTATTTGACATAGATCGCTCATTTAAAGGATAGAAGAATAATAGTATGTATATATTAGTCCAAAGCATTTTAGATAATGGAAAATTACTAGGGGTAGACATACAATGCACTGGATTACAAACTCTGATTAGATACAGGCATAATACCTATTCACGTAGGCCTGGGTGGCAGTACTCTCTCCATTGTATTTGGATTTCTCACAGATCTAGGAACAAGTTTTTGTTTAGATTTATATTTAGAAATTACTGCATGGAATTCCTTCATTTATTTACTTATTCAGGTGCTAGATACTTGTCTAGGTAGAAGTGATTCATATGAATAAATTAGACCCTTTCTCTATTCTTATGTACTTTAAAATCTGTAGAGGAACATTGAAATAGAAACTTCATTCATTGATTTGTCACGCTTCCTTCTTATCTATAACATTCATTATGATCTGAAAAATTTACTGCTTTTCTTGTTCACTGGCAGTCTTCTCCAATCCAAATGTAAATTCCATTAGGGCAGAGACTCATCTATTTTGTCCATTGCTGAAAGTCAAGGGGTAGAACAGTATTCAATGTATAGTATAAAGCTGGTGTTGAAGAATAAGGTCCACACATTGTTTTTGTGTGTACTAAATATGAGGATGCATAGTGTTGGTTGTAGAAAGAGGAACAGGAACCATAGTGGGTGAATATGTGATAACAGAGACCTGGTTATACACAGCGGCGGAGGCAAAGCACAGGGACCAGGGGTAACATGAAAGGGAGCAAGGAGTCCAGACTTCGGTGCATGGCCCAGCTTCCTAAAGGAAATGTATTCTAACTGGCCAAAGCAATTGTCAACCTTAATATCTAAGGTAGAACTCTAGTGTCCTGGTGTTAATCCCTGCCTTACTGGAAGGTATTGCACAAAAAGACACAGTTGCACACATGGAAATTTGGTGCTCGCATAGCACATGATCTGAGGATACAGAGGAAAGAAAGGTTCAAGTCTGCTAAAGCCCAAAACAGATCGTGACAATGAGAATCATTCAGTATGAGCTTTCAGAAAAGGGACGCTGGTTTTAGAGAGTTGAGAATAATAACTTCTACGGCTAAAGGATCGGACTTGGACAAGTGCACCCTTATACAGTCTTCCCGTTCATTACCTACCTCATTAGCTCCAGCCTCAGTGGTTAAGTAACACTCATCATTCTCATATCCAGAACCTTTCCTATTATGTTACGTATTGTTTTTGTTTTCTCCCTTTAACTAAGTTCTATGATGGTAAACTATTTCAGAGAAGATGATGACTGACAAGTGAAATGAATTTAGAAAGCTAATCACAGAACAGGGAGAAGTATTTGTAGTGCAGCACATAGCTAGAAGCAGTTTTTCTCTGAAGGGGTAAGCATGGAACAAAATTAACAATACTCTTGATTTAAAATACAAATTTTATACCTTTTGACCTACTTCAACCCATTTCCACTCCCTTCCCATCCCTGGGGTCTCCATTCTACTCTGATGTATTCAACTTTTTTCTTTGAGATTCCTCATAGGAGTGAGAGCATGCAGTACTTTTCTCCCTGTGTTGGGCTTCTTTTGTTTAGCATAAAGTCTCCTAGTTTCTTCCAATAATTTATGCAGAAAGAAAAGTCTACAGATCAAATGTTCACCATGAGGAATGTAGAAATGAAAATGGATTATATACTGAAAGTTGAATTAGAGTAGATTTTAGGTAGTTTTATCATACAAAAAGGGTGCCTGTAGAAGGTGATGAAATATATTAATATCTACAAATAATTTAATATATGTATCACAACATGTACACCTTAACTCTAAACAGTAGCATAAACTTAAAAATATGTAAATGGAGCCATCATAAAATCCAATAATCCTGCAGGGACTCAGCAATTCCACTCCCAAGTCTTAGCTTGAATTTGAAATTGCTGGAGCTTGGCTGTTTTTGACTGACAAAAATGGATGTTTTGTATGGCTTAACACACATGCACTTGACACACACACACACATATCTACATCTATCTATCTATCAGATAGATGTAGATATAGATATAGATACATAGATATCTTAGAAAAATGTGTTCATGTGTGTGAGAAATACAGTTAAAGAAGCAAAACATCAGAAATGACCTACATACTTTCAAGAAGAGAATGGATAGTTATGACATGTTCATACAATGAAAAAGAAATAAAGGGTTAAATATTAACTTCTTTGTAGTTAAACAATCTTATTTCTTGGTAATAGGAGAGCAGCTCTCCAGCCATTCAACAGACTGTAAATGCCATCGCTTGTACATCAAATTATATTTCTCTTTGTTTCTGCATCAACTAGAACCACAGTGAGCTAAAGTCATTTGTCTTCTGCAACTTTGCTGTGCTTCAATCAACTGCAGAATTGCAGCACATTTTTCTTTCCAGAAATTAGACCAACATTTATTGTAATATCAGAAATTTCAACAAGTTTTGGATATTCAGACATTATGCCCTTTTGACTGTCCTTACATCGTTCTAGAAACACTTGAAAAGACAAGCGATCAGAATCAGGCACTGCTTATTTAGTGCTCTTTCTGATCCTACTCTATTTGGTGTCAAATGAAATGATCTATTAACATTTTACATTCAGTACTATTACTGTGTTGTACCCAGTATCTCTAAGGGATGAGACAATAAAATACAGACACACCGCTCTTCATACTGATACAACTACTATATTGTGTTTTACTACTTCAAAAAAATAAAGTCTGCCACTCAGGAAATTGCTTGATTTAAAAGCACAGCTCCACCATTTCTATAACATATAAAAGAAAAATGTGGTTTTCTGTGCTTTAATTTACAAAGTACATTTCAACTTCTCCTAAAGCATATGGGAAAATGCAGTAAGATTACATTTTGGGCCTTAAAGACCAAGGAAGATCCTGGCAGCTGCTCAGAAATAATGACATAATAAAAAGAAAGAAAGAGACCTTGATTTTTCCCTGATGTTGGGTTTTTTATTAGGAAAACAGAGACTTTGACCTATTTGAAAAAATCAGGTCTATTTGGTAAGGCATACAAAAGTAAAACTGAGTAGTTCAGTTTTGTCTGGTGGAAGTAAAGGACTGCTTTCAAAGCAATTTTTTGGGAGGAGTAGAAAAGCCAAGAAGCTGCTGGAATTTAGTATCAAACAGGATCTGATCCTGAATTAAGCTATAATTCAGCTGTAGTTAGAGACATGATCTTTATTATCTTTTCAGAAACACACATGCACACTCACAGACACCTCTAATTTTGCTTATTAAACTAGGCTCCTGACTGGAACTTTTAAATCATCTATGGTGTTTTAAGTAAAAAACATCAAAGGTAGTGAACATTGCAAACAAATGGTTTAATAGCAGTATTTATATCTCACAAATTACAGAGTCTTAGGATATATTACTAACTGGTTATTAAATGGTAATGTTTGAATCAGGGTCAATCTGACTATTCATGTATTTTTGCTTCCTGCTTATGAACTCAACACTAGTGTGAAAGACACATCAAACTCACTGTGTTGATCCAGTAATGGAAAAACTGAAAGGATCATAAGCAAAGGGCCTCTGATGTCTGCTGTCCTGTGAATTTCTGTGCCAATTTATTTTATTTTGCTTTCAGTAACTGTTTCACTTTTGCTTTGTGCAAAGAGGGGAAAACTGGGGGGGTGCTTTTAAATTTTGTTTCAACTATAATTTCTGTGACCCTAGCATAGTAGTTTTTCTACTTACTAGCAGAATTCATGTAGTATTGTGTCTTCTGAGGAATTATGGATTTTCTCTGAGTTGATTGGAAACCCTTTGTCTGATAGCACCACATATTTCTAAAAATTTTAATTATTTCGTCGAGTCACTGAATCTTTTGGAAACTAGGAAAATACTAGCGAGGTATCTAGATAGAATAAAGCACCAATGATCTATTGCAATAATAAATTATCCAAAATATATAGGTTTCTTCAATGCCATTCTGCCCTCGAATTACTTAATAAAATTCAGACTGTAGTTTGTATTAGACCTTGTTCAAGCCAGGGATTTCACAGAAAGAAGACAGTGAATACTGATGGGTCAAGATTGAAAATTAGATAACTGTATACTTAATCAACAAAGATTTATTGAATATATACTACGGGATAAATGTTTTACTAGAAATCGAAGATAATACAGTGCAGAAGACATAAACTGACCTTAGTTCACAGTCTGACCGTATTTGCATCTTTCTGTATTTATACTATGTATTGATAAGAAATATAATTATTAAATATATCCTTTATATAAGAAGACAGTATACACTATATTATTTTTAGTTTGATGGATACTTAGTTCAAGTTTTATCTTGTTAAATCAAAAGGAATAAATTAGCACATCTTGATGTTGCATCTAATTATACAGTTGAGTTCTTGGTTTATCTTTGATTTACAAAGTACTATTCAACAGTCTAATAGGAAAAGTAAAATAGAAATAGTGAATTCCACTTTGAACTTCAAATACCAGTGAAATTCATCTGACTCTAACTATATTGTGACTTTTATTTAGTTATACAATTAAAGTTTATTTTTTATAGTTTTCTTACAGTTTTTTGTACTGTGACAAATACAAGATCATTTTACCTATACCACTTTTCTGCTATATTTTATTTGACCAAAGATGTTGACATGTGCCTTAAAAAATGAATGAGGTAAAATAGCTCTTTTTTAAAAAAATGCCTATGCCTACTTTTTCCCCTTTGAAATATTTTGTTGTTGTTGTTGTTGTTCGGTTTTTATGAGGAAGACTTTGAGTTCCTGTTTTACTTGGTATAGCTTTTGTTTCTTTGTTTCACGAATCATGTAGCCAGAATATGTTCAAACAAAAATCTTTTTGTTCAGGTATAATGAGAGGTATGCTTTTACCCTTCCACTTTTCTCTTCTAAACTTGTCTCTATGTTTGGCTCATGTTAAATCCTCAGTCTCTTCTTCCTGTTTTAGTTATTTCCTAGCTGCCTTCTCAGTGTTGGCTTCTAGGGATACAGGGAAGTAGGCAGTCACATCATCCAGGGAATTTAAAATTAAAAATGTTCCTTAAGCAAATACTCACATACACTAATCATTTCTTGCCTTACTATGTTAGAATGAGAAGTACAGGGTGTTTTGAGGTATACAAGGGTAACATAACTTGCTCTGTGCTGTGGTAGCAGGGATGGCTCCAGTGTGTTAGGTAAAGATTGACTTGCAGACTGTACCTTGAGTAACTGCAAGTTGGAGGAACCAACAAAAAACTTATGAGAAGTCTCTAGCTGTCATTTTATTGCTGTCAAAAGGTTTCCTTTGATGCTGAGTTTCAAGGGCAGATGGAAGCCTTAATACTAAACATCTTGGATTAAAGTAATTCATAATTTGAAGAGTAAAGATTTAAGTGCAATATTCTTAAGAAAATATAGTATTAAGCATAATAATTCCTTCACTTAATGTTATTGTTTATGTCAGTTTAAAGTTACACTATTGTTATGCCCTTTTGGAGCACTGCAATGCACTTTTGTAAAGACACATTTTAACTAAGTTATAAACTTGATAATATTCTTGAAGTAGGTATGGCAGTGTTTTATAGTAGATTAATGAAGAACAACAGGATAGTTTTATTAATATATATGATTAGGTCAATGTTAGGATGAAGAATAAAATAAAGGTGATAGGAACAACTTCAAAGCTCTTTATTGGTTAAATGATTTCATTTGAGCACAGAGGATTGAAAAATCCCATTTCTCACAAGTTTTTAGCAACTATTTTAAATTTAAATAAATTCATTCAGATGATGACAGCAAACATTATTGAAAATGGCTGGTCAACATTTTAGACTCATCAGTGTACAAATATTTTGTGCATTTTTGGTGCATTTACATAAAAACTGCCTGAGACTATACAGTCTCTTCGAGTGAAATTAATTATAAAACATTTCCATTTTTCACTTCAGCTGCTTGCATAATTTCCTAGCTGGCAAATATAACTTTATCAATTCCGTAGAAAATGTAGGCCATTAAAACACAAGGGGGTACTCCATCATGCTTTTGCTAATTTAAAATATTGGAGAAAATTTTGAACTGCTTTTTCTCTGTAGGTCCTTAATCCTTTCAGACTTATGAATGATCTGTTCTTGTGTTTTCTTTGTTCTTGATCCAACTTGTTGCTATTGAATTATTTTCTTGCTGCTGGTATCAGTGGTGTTTGGAGTATCATATTTAGCAGCCATGGGAATTTTAAAATACCTTAAAACGAAAGTTCTTGAACCTTGTCCATCATTGATATAGCCTTTGTCCTTAACTTCCTCAACCTTTGTTTGTATATGTAGTGATTAGCTAGTTGACTACTTTAAATGGCCAGGGGTCCATTCTCATTGTAAAAGTCTAGGATCTAGAATTGGAGTTACAGTGAGCAGAAAACTATCACTTGTAGTAGCTAACTACAAGAAGAACGTTATTATTATTTGTGTGTGTGTGTGTGTGTGCTATTGCAGTTACATGCAACAGTGTAAAATAGGCCATTTATATTAAGTTGGATATTATAAAAGGATGTTTAGTGACTTATGTAGGAAAAGAACATCTAAATATTCAGATTTTGATAAAGAAGGTGTCAGAGGTATTAGGCTGTGAGTAGTGGCAACTGGTTTCCTGATCTTGGGAGTCTAATTTCACAGAGAATCTAGTCTTCTTGAGTTTAGCTAGTTCTCCAACTGTGGCTTAAAAAAAAAAACACGGAAGAGGAAAGAGTTCCTTTCAAAACAGTGGTGGGTTATGGTGACTACAAGAAAGCAGAATGATAATAGGATGATAAAAACAGTAGTCTTCTATTTTCTGGGATTTAACATATCTTCAATGTCCTTGCATAGAAATGAGGCTATAACTACTATCCTATAGGTCACTGACAATGCATAGTGAAACTAGAGTTTAAAACACTTTAAAAAATGTAAACAGTATCATTATTGTTTCCAATTTACAGAGGAGAATTTGTGCTAAATAACCTTCCATGGCCGCAGTGAAAAGCTGGCATTCATACTATTCATTACAGAGCATTCTTTCTAAAACACTGTGTCACACTGCCTAATCCAGAGCATACAACTTTCTTCTTAGTTCACAAGTCTATCTTCCCAGTACTTAACAGCACTCAATGTTTTTAAAGTTTCAGTTCCATTCCTTCAAATATTCTAATTTCAAATCTTAACATTTTTCCTAAATATCATACATGTTGCTTGATTTATTCTTTATAGTTTCTCTTAGAGGCCAGTAATATAATGTCCATTTTTTAGATGGTAAAAATTTGGACTAACAAGATTAAATATGATATCCAGGTTCACAGATCACATCAGGGTAACAGCTAAGCTTTGTCTCAGGTCTGTCTTAATCTGGAGACCTGCTCCTCTGACCAAATTTTCTGCATTATGGACAAGAGGAGAATACTGCCACGGTGCTTTTACTATCTCAATAAGAATAATCCAAACAATTTAAAAATAATTAGCATACACAGTCAGTTTACAGTAAAAAAAAATGGAAACTTCTAAAACCAAAGTTTTATTTGTGTATTTTTTTTCAAAATTTAAGAAAATCTTGCAGATCCTTCCAACAATCCCATGGGGATGTATTAAAATTACCTGACTTTTTCAGCTGAGATATTAGTTTTGCCATTTCTGAAGGATTATCTAGACTGTATAAGATGGATCTAAATTTGTAGTCTCTCTGAGAATACATTCAGTTACTTCATTTGTTTTTTACTTTGAAGACCCTCCCATAAGTGTTGAATACACGAATGTCTTCAGACCCCAAATTCCAAAGCTCAATTCTTTTTAAGAAAATTTTTTTTTGAAGCAGCAAAGCTGCACATAATTGACAGTAACAATCAATAGACGCTAAAACTGCAAAAATATGTAGGCTGAAATACCAAAAGAAAAAATATATACCTATCAAAATGCAGTCAAGTTCATAAGCTCTAATGCTTTGGAATGAAAGACTTCACCAAATATCAGACAAAAATATGAGACAAAAATATCATAAGCTCTGATTATGGAAAAAGTTAAAGGATATACTTAAAGGCAGATAAAAATCAAGTGAATGTCCATTTTTAACAAGAAAGATGTGTGAAATTGTAGATTGTTCAATGTAACTTCCGTACTAGGTGACAAAGTAGTGAAATCCATCATCAAGCAATCTGTTTGCCAAACCACAAATACTGTAATCAGCACGGTTCAAAAAGTAAAATCAGTGGTAATATGTATGTTTTATTCTTTCAAAAAGAGTTATCTGGAAATGTACAAAGTACAGTTATCCATCAGTACCTGTGAGAGATCGGTTTTGGCATTCCCCATGGATATTCAAATGGATGCTCAAATCCATTATGAATATGGCATAATATTTCATTTAAACATTTTAAGTTGATTCAGAACATTGAGGCAGCCACAGCATCACAATTAAAGATACATGAGAGAAGATTTTCAGAGCAATTTCGGAAAACAGCAAGAACAGGAGGAATTGTTTGAAGTGAGGGCAAATTATATGTTCATCATATTTGATAACCATACCTTGAGAGAAGTTAAAGTGATCAAAAATAAAGTGAGATATGCCATAGTCATAGATAATCACACAATATTGTTTAAATGACAATTCTTGCCAAATTGATTTACAACAGAATATCCAACCTAGAAAAATCTATTATAGGAGTTTACAAGGTAATTCTAAATTTTACACAGAATGGTGAAGTCCTGGAATAGTTAATTTTGAAAAACAGTCAAATTTGAAGACTTTTCAGAGTTAATATAAACTAACTTCTCTCAGAAACATATTTAGACATAGTTTATAAGTATGTTATTTCTATTAAATTAATTTCCAAATATTTTCTTTTCTTGCTATTAACTTAGACTTTCAGATCTTATTCATAACATACCTTGTATCTTAGAACCTCACTATCTTTATTGGTTGTACTGTAGTGAATTTTTAATGTAATTCTTTCTTCAAAAAAATCCCCTTCTGACTGTTTTAAAGAAATAGTCCATATGCTACCAACAATCTTATCCCTGTAACTAAAACACAGTTGCTGTTTTATAAATGCTTGGATGAAAGAATAGTTTTTTTATATAGACTTTTGTAAAGTAGTATTTTTCCTAATTATAATTAATAGTTACTTTATCATATAAAATGAGTATTTGCACATACCTTTGATGATTACATACAAATAGTTCCTGGTGAGGGGGGAATGTTTTGTGAGTTAAACTCTATTCTAAGACTACATAGACAATGTGCAAAAAAGATAAAGTAAGAGAACAAAATTGACTATAAAATGTATTTGTTTTATCAAAGGGATTTTTGGTGATAAATTTCCCCTTTCCTCAAAGAATGCATGTTTTATGTGAATATCTGACCAATACTGAATAAATTAGGACCATCAGACTTTAATTTCATGAAAGAAAACTGCTTCTGCCTTATCATGTTTATTGCATAATTTGCAATTTACCCCAACAATGCATCTATTTAATGTTTGCTTAAATGCTGTAAATTACACTCTTTAAGGACACATTAAGGACACAAATCTTATTCTCTTAAATTTTTTTTAATTAACAACCTGAGTCATTTTTAGAAATCTCACACTTTACTAAGACAATCTCTTTCCTCAGTTTTTGAGTACAGATTTTTCACTACATAAAACAGAAACCACCTGTTTTCCCTATAGAATTATCTGGTATAATGACAAACATCATGTTCTGCCTATCGAGTGGGGTATGAAAACATACCTAACTTCAAGTCAAAGATAGGTTTATAAAGTTTTCAGTTTGTCAACTTCATTAGTTTAGAGTTTATGGATACAGAAAAAAAGGTATAAAATAAATATAAAAACATATAGTATACAAAGCTAGCTTTTCTGACTATGAATGAGGGTTGTACTACATGTTCTCATAAATATAGGAGAATAAACTAATATATTTATTTATGTGTCTGTACATGTGTATAGAAGCAATATATTATGCTATTAATTATGAATCTAATTTAAAAGCCCTGGTGTAATATTTCTCAGAACTGATAGCATGTGGACCATTTTCAGTTTTAATCCTTTATTATGGTGCAGAGTTTGATAAGTACGAAGATAAACAAAATTAACCAAAATTAAAAAGTATTCGGATTTTGACATGTACAAATACATACTTGAAATATCTCATACCACTTTAAATATTTAAGAGATGTTTGAATTTGAATTATTTTGTCAATGATTCATATGAAAATGGATACATATTGAGGATATACTCTTAAGTGAAATAAATAAGTCACACACGTGTAAATACTGAATAGTTTCTCTGGTGTGAACAAACTATAATAGTACATAAGATCCTAATGAGATAATGGACAATGTGAAATAGGAAGTAAAGGACTAAAGGTGTAAGGGAAGTGGGAAGGGTAGGGGAAGGGCAATAAGGGAGAAGAAAAAAATATGAGAAAACGAAAAAATGGAAATAAAATGTTTGTAAATGGGAAGGGGAGAAGGGGGTGAAGGGAGGGCAGGGACAAGGGGAAAAAATGAGAACCAAGACCTGTCATGTAAATGTACAAGATCCCAATGATGAATGTAACTGTACCTAAAATGTACCAATAAACTCAATGAGAGAGAAAAAAAGATTAAAACAAAAAAAGGACTAAAAATTTCTTTAATGACCTATGAAAATTATTGTTCAACATATTTCAGGATAATGTCCTGGTGCTACACCAAATAATTGTGATACCTGGTAAAGAATAAGGTTCTGTGTAACATAGTTAATAGATAATTTGGCAGTATCATTAATGATGTCAAATATGGTCTAATGAGAATATGATATTTTAATACTAGTCTGTTAAAGTCACAAATGATAAGATTCTTATCTTCAGTACTACCATAATCCCTAAATCATAAATTTTGTTCAATTGCAAAACTAAAGCACTATGACTCTTTGCTCAATCTTGTTTTGTTTTGTTTTGTTTTTTCTTTTGGTTCAGATTATTTTTCCCCTCAGTACTGGGATCTAAGTTAGAACCATCTCCTCCAGCTCTTTTTATATTTTGATTTGAGACAGGGTCTTTCTGAGCAGCTAAATTGCCCAAGCTGGGTTCAAATGTGTCAGCCTCCTACCTCAGCCTCCCCAAACACCCTAAAATCTGATAAATCTGTTTAAAGTCTTTTGTTTTTTTTTTTTGGTACCAGGGGTTGAACTTGGGCCCTTGCACTTGTGAGGCAGGTGGCGGGACCACTGAGCTAAATCCCCGGCCCGTTAAAGTCTTCTTTTTGTAAAATAAAAATAAATACATGGAGCATTCCATATCTGTGGATTCTCCATCCATAGATGCATCTGAGTATGGATCAAAAACATTCAGAAAAATATTGCATCTGTCCTGAACATGTACAGTTTGTTTTTATCATCATTTCCTAAGCAATACAGTCTATCAACTATTTTACATAATACTTAAATTAGATATTATAAGTAACCTGGAGATTATTTTAACATATCTTTAAATTAGAGTATGTGAATATGAATATTTTTGAGGAAGCCTCTCTTGTTGGAAAGACTACTCTAGTATCTTGGGAAGATACAGAATGTGTAAATCTCAAATGCCTTTAAAAGTTTGATATGCCAATTTTGAGGTAGAAGATAAACATTAGCTCTTGAACACCTACTGTATGCCAGTCTTATCTGGACACAATTTTATCATAATTTTTTTCAGCCTCTTAAGAACCCTGGAAGTACATGATTGATTATTCCTATTTACAATTAAGTAAGCTGGGGCTCCATCAGTAGTTACTCAAAGGACAAGTTGGGATCTCTGGGAAGAGCCTCTTACCCAAACCATTTTATTTCAAGGTGAAATAGCTTGCCTAGAATCATGAACAAACTATTATATCAATAACTTTTAATTTAGAAAATAAATACACATGACATCTCAAAAACATTACCTGTTCTAACTCATTTAGTCAGTCAATATCTAATGCTTATGGCTAGCTTTATTTTATACTTATTTTACAGATGACTGTATTTTACAGATGGCTGTGTAATAAAGTGCTGGGGTTTGCATTTGATCAGAACATGTTTCTCAAACATTCATATTCTGGAAGCTTGGCTCCCAGTGTGGTGACATGATAGGTCCTGGACCATGGTGACAAGGCACAGGGAATACTACTGTAGGAAGGAACTGGTAATGGTCTTGCAGAGTGAGTTATTTGTTCTCATCAGTGCAAGCTGTTATAAAAGAATAGCCTGACCTTTAAGGCTTTCTCACTGTCTCACTCTTTGACCACAGTCGTTATACCTGCTCCCTTCATGAGATGACTCAGCTAGGGTCCCTTGCCAGAGCTTATGTTGGGAGGTTTTGACTTTCAGCTTCCAAAACTGATCTAAATACATTTGTTATTTTAGATACACAGCCTCAGGGATTTTGTGATAGAAATGGAAAATTAACTGATACACTATAGTTTTAATTAGTTTATCTCTCATTGATGAAAATGAGTCTCTGTTTTGATAAAATTCTATATTAATCTCTTTAAAATATATTAGTATAGAAACATGCAGTCATAGGTGATTTGTATAATTAAATGGATAAAGTTTGCTATCTAATCACATATTCCTACTGAGCCTTTCAAATCACTCATTGATTTCTCTTCTAATTATATTTAGAGCAGTATTTTCTTGTTTCAGTAACTAGTATTTGAGTAAATTTTCACTTTTAAACCAAATTCCTTGTACAAAGAAGGCAAGCAACAAATATTTATAGAATGAAAGATTTAACTGATGGATTTATAACAACTAGATCACAAAGTATCAGATTATTAGAATTATATGGAGTGGCATGGTATTTAATCTGATATCTGTTAAATAAGAAGCCAAATATACGTACTATAAGAAAAAAGAATGCTCTCTAAGAAAATAACAGCTTCAATGTAATGAATTCTGAGAATGAATTTAACCATTGTAAAGCAATTGGCTTGTGCTAAAAAGTCTAAATATTCAGCTAAATGTATTAAATCAAATTATGAATCAAATCCTCTTACTTGAAGGGATGTTCCTTAAAGCTTATTCTAGGTGAATTAGGTATTTAACTTGACTTTTAATTTTTCTTTGATATTCACATTAGATAGGAGAATAGGATTTGTTTGAAAGAAGTTCTTGTAAAGTTGACTGGATTTATCATACTTCTGCTGAGCATTTCCTGTATACTGCTTATCATGTCGAGTAACAATGCATTTCTTTTAGAAGCAGATTTGTTCCAGGTATTACATATTTAATTTCATACAGGGTCCAGATAAGTTAATGTTCATTTTAAAGTAAGGGCATTCTTTTTAAATTATTCATTAAGTTTATTATACATTTATGTTTATTATGCATTTAAGTGTATTATACTTATACATTTTAGGTATACAATATGATGGCATTCATCATTGGGTATTTGTACCTTTGCATGATGTATCTTGGTTCTTATGTTTTTCCCCACTCCCCTGCCCTCCCTTCAGCCTCGCCACTCCTCCCTATTTACAAAGACTAGGTTTTATTTCTTTTCTCATGTTTATTCCTTTCCCTTCTTTACTTTCCCCTTCCCCTCAACATCCTTTTCCCCTTTAGACTTTCTTTTTTAGCCCCCACTGGCAGCAGGAATACCTTTGACCAGAAAAACCACCAATCCATGTTACTTTGTATTCGTATTAACAAGTTTATTAGTCAACTTTTCTGCTATGATAACATAACTCAACACTCACTGCTATGATAACTCAACACTCACAGTTTAAGGAGAGGTTTAATTTGACTCAAGGTTCCAAGGGATTCATTCCATGGTCAGTTGGCTCCAAGGGAAAAACATCATGGCAGAACAAAGTTGTTCAGTTTATGGCAAGCAGGAAGCTGAGCACGACAACAGTGCCAGAAAGGAATAGGACCAGGAACTGTACATATATTGTATCCAAGACCGTCCCTCCTTGAGTCACCCCAACACACTTAGAATGTGCTCCACTAATCTGCTAGGCATTTCTTAGTTCATCAAATTGACATATCATGAAGAACAGTTCCAAGAAATAATTAATATATTCTGTAAGTATATTTTGTTTCTAAAATTTATAATTAATCATAAGGTCTGAGATATAAACTTATGAAAATATGAAATATTTTCTCTTGTCTTTCTTGTTGGATAATGTTTCCCTCAAAACTCCATTGCCCATGCATTTAGTTTCATTGTTCATTATATGTTGAATTTAAAATCTATTATTTTATGGTCAGATCATATCTCAAGAGACTCATACCCGATGTGCTTTATGAATGATTAAACAAAGAATCATAGGTATGGGAATAATTTGTGCTGATTCTTTGAAAGAAGGAGCATTAATAAACAATACTGAAAACTCTCACAACGATTGTCTTTTAACAACACATGTTTTCAAGTTGCTTAGTCTACTTTTAAGCATGAAATGCTTGTTGAGCCAGTAAAGGTATTTGTTTCAGTAAATATGAAAGATTTAAAAGGTTTCTTTGAACACCTATCCAAGCAATATGATGAACAAATGGCATCAAACTCACCTAAAAGTAAATATCTGTTTCCTCAATTTTCATGTGGTCAATGTCTCTGATTTCAACCTTTCCTAAAATTCTCTCTTCTACAAATGAAACAAATGAGGTGGAAGTTGAATGTGCTTCTCTCATGGGAAAGATGTTTCACAGGAACGATTTCATTTTTTAAAATGTAAAATACATACAAAATCATAGGCAGAGTCTATTTATATCTATTTTTCTTTTAATGTGTTATGATTAATACACAATATGATATTGCTTTATAAAGTGGTAATTGATATTTACATTCAAGTTAATTTTATAAAGGATGGGAATTTTGTTAGCTTTCAGAGTCTTTATATCTGTTTTTATTAAAAAACATTTACAACTCTCATATTCTCATTACCTACGTTTAACTTCCAAATTAATATCTCATAATATTAATAAGATGTATTGGGATGAATCTTTATTTCTAAGGGGATTTAAAAATACTATTAAGAATAGTATAAAATGTGCCATTTAGCTTTCTCTGCCTTATAATCTCTGATTCTACATAAATGTAAAATAGGCAAATAGCTTTATTAGGTTTTCTTTATGCAACACTGGCTGTGGGCCATCTTTAGCCCACATGATTTGGAACATATTTATTAAGAAGGATTTTTTTTTTTTTTGGTACTGGGGATTGAACTCGGGTCGTTGCACTTGCAAGGCAGGCCACCGAACCGCTGAGCTAAATCTCCAGCCCAAGAAGGATTTTATGATATTCAGTGAGCAGCCTATACAGACAAAGCTAAATGACACCTATATTTCTTAGCTCTAACTTCTACATCTTACTCAAAAATCTTACTCAAGTATTCTTTGGAAGGTATATCTAAAGATCAACTATCAAGCACAAATATTTTCAAACTATGCTGAAATTATGAACTCTTGCTTTTGCAAAAAATGTACATTCATGTATATCCAGCATTCATTCAATTACATTTCTGAGCATTTGCTGCATGTCCTAGGAAGTTTGCTTGAGGGTCCTCAAACAGTGGCCAAGTCAAACACATTGCGATCAAGTCAGACCTGGCCTCATCTTCATGGAGCTGAATTCTAGAGGGGAAGAGAGTTGAGTCCTAAACAATTGAATATTAATTTCAACTGTAATATGTCCTACAGAAGAAAAGCAAATGTTATGAGTAGGTACATTGAGATTAGAACTGATGTATTGGTGAGCAAGAAAAACATTCCAGAGGTAGTAGACTTAAATTTGCACTAGAAGGCTGGAATTTAAGGTATGTGAATTTTAAGCAAACAGAGGGCCTGTGAGGAAACCCTTGAAGTACAGGGAATATTTAACTCATACTATAAACCTGATGTACAGAAAAATGTAGTATTTGTATCATTCATCATTATTTTTAATCTTACTTCATGACTATATGTTTCTATCACTTTAATTTCAGCCAGTAAAACAGGACCGGTAGGCAGTATATACGAAAATGTGCACTGAAAGGAACTGGTTTACAAAATGGTGGGAAATGGCTCAGCAGGTTCACAACCTACAAAGCAGTTCTTCAAGGAGAGGCTGGAACACTTGGGCAGGAGCTAAACCTAATGTCCTAAAGCAGAATTTCCCTAACCTTTGCTTTGAAAACTTTTAAACGTTTAAACTTTTGGTGTGAAAGATTCACACCAAATTTTAGAATGATCCCTTCAGTTAAAGACTGCTGACTATGTATTTAATTATATCCATAAAATACTTCCACAGGAACACCTGCATTAGCATTTGATGGAATAACTGAGGACTGTAGCTTAGAAAAGTGAACAGGTAAAATTGATCATCTGACCAATATTATTTAATTTGTCTACTTTAAACATTTAGGTACATTTTACCCTCTTTCATTTCGATTAAAATGCTCTCTTTAGACCACTGCTTCTCAGTTTACTTTGCCTTCTGTGTGTGATGGTGTCCAGGTATCAGGGATAGGTGTTCTGGGAAGATCATACCTTATGAGGTCGGGGGCATGGTAAGGATGTTAGCACCTGTATTGGTTCTTGTGTGTACCGCAAATGGCATCCATGGACTCCAGATTCTTACATTCAGCCTGCCAGGTTGGTGCATGCTTTTGTGTCCTTGCCAATCTTTCTAGGCACCCTCAGGGGTCAGTAATGCAGACATCTGGAATTTTACCTTCCGGCTCATCCATCCCTCATCAAGAGGGCTTGATGATAAACACCCTTGCTCTCAAGGCAGCATCTACTTCATAGAAAGCAGTTTCAGAATTCTAGTTTTCAGGCTTCCTTCTGTCTGTTAAGCCAGCACCACCTTGCTATTGCTACTCAGTAGCTGGTTTGCGAGGTGGCCTCATTCTGTGCTCACTTCCAGAAGCACTGTCCTCAGTGCTACTCCAGGATAGCTTGCAAACATGTCCTACATTTTATTGTTCTGTTGAGGAGCTGAGGACCAAACCCAGGGCATTGCACAAGCTGGCTAAGTACTCTGCCACTGTCTTACTCTGCAGGCCCCTTATGTTGGTTTTGATTTTTCTTTCCCATCATTCCCCAGGTATAGAAACCAGTGGGCTTTCCTTTCTTTTTTTGCAGAACATACCCTGTATGGCCTACAAACCCATCCTTTTAATGTCTCTTGAAAGACATAGTGTATCAATTATATTGACCTTCACCAAGCATGAATTGAGGGAAAAAGATTTCCCCCCTTTGCTGGTAAACTGTTAATTAGGGAAAGTTAAGGTCTTATGGTTGGGGGCAGATTGTGTAAGGCTGCAGGGAAAAGTGAGGAGGACATTCTTTAAGCTTGGCTGAGAGGCTTAGAATTTAAATGTCAGGTCTAGTTAGAAATGATGATTCAATTTTGAAAAGCTTCCTACAGTTGTAAAAACTCCTAAACTAAGTGCAAATGGAACATGCAGTTTCTACCAGGGGTATAGAAGGATTCTTTGATGACGCATTTATCTTGGACATTTTCAGCATGACTTATTGAAGAGAGGGGTTTAGTTTGAGGCCAAGAAATAAATTCATTTACTCAGCAAATATGTATCTAAGCACTGCCTGTAATATGAAAAGCTAGCCTTAGTTTATAATTGGCTAATTAGCCATTGCAAAGACTCATTCTTTGAAGAAGATACTTTAGTTAGTTGAAAAAATATAATCTCACATATTTTATGTCCTGATCGAGAATAGTAGGCTGACTCCCTCATGCTTAGAAAAGCCCTCAAATTGCCATTTCAATATTCTTAATTTTGTAATCAAGTGTTATTTTTTATTTCGGATGGAACCCAACAAATTATGTCTGATTACAGGGATTTTTCTTCTTATCACTTACTAGCTTTTAGTCAAGTTATTTAAGTATTCTCAACCTCAGTGCCTCGTCTATAAAATGGGGCCATACCAATTCCTACATAGGTTTGCTAAGAAGATAATATGAATGTGAGAGTGGAATAATTAATACATTACTTAGCAAACATACAATTAATGTTGGCAGCTGCTACAATGTGAATTAATATGTTTTGGAGTCAAACTTTTTAGGTCTGTAGGACTAAATTAAATCTCACTGTTCTAAAATAATGACAGTATAAACCCATATTAAAAATTTTAAGTACAATCTGAGGAATGACAGCCTCTTTATTTTACTAGTCAATAGTTAGACTCTTTACAGTAAAAAATTTTTCTTTGCCCCCCAAATCTTATATTAAATTTGGGATAATTTTTCTTTACAATATGTTATGAAATAGCATGTTGGCTAAGGGAAGTAGCAAAGTTTATGCCTCATTAGCATTGCCTTTCTATTAGAAGTTTGGCAATTTGACTTTTATTTTAAAGAATTAATATCTGATAAAAATTTAAAAGACCTTTAAACAACCTCATTTCGGGAAGAATTATCAGGAGAGTATTACATCTATTTAGTATCATGGGAATAGATAAGTGAACTTGTGTGTAACTAAACAGCATTTAAACTCAAAAGTTTCAACATGCTTTATGGTAATTTTTGTTTCTACAGAAGTATTTAGTATTGTACCTGGGTATATGATTCCTAAAACTGGATGTACTAAGCATTGTTTACCCTTTTTAATGACTTAATGCCATTGTTATTATTATCATGTCTTTGTATTATTTCTTCTTTAGGTATTTTAAAGGGTGGTGGGAATTCCCTATATTTTTGTTTTGTTTTGTTTTTTTAGGGATGCTAGGGATTGAATCCTGAGCCCTGCACCTGCTAGACAAGCCCTCGGCCGCTGAGCACCCCCACCCCGTCCTCCCTACCTCTTTTAAAGGGATCCACCGTAAACTTTTGGCTGGTGCTTAATTGATTGATGTGATGGTAGAATTTCAATTTTCTAATGACTCTTTAATTCTCAGCTAGACTATTTCTGCTGCTAACTCCTTTCCTATGAATTTTAAAAACATATATTTAATTCTTGTCAGTCTTTTTATGTGTTCAGAATTAAGAGATCTGTAAAAGCTCGGGGGCATTGTCTCAGCCATCTTATACCATATGGCACCCTAAGAAGTAGAGAAATCTAGCTTCAGAGAGATCAGAAGGGAACAGAAGGACAGAAAGGACAGAGAAGTGATGAAGACAGAATTCCCAGATTCCTGCAGGCTTTCTGGATTCTGTTTCTAGAGCCTTTGAGATTGTTTAAGTATCACATTATCTTTTAAGTAATTCCAAAAGTTTAAAATATACAGTTTTAAGTTTTTTCTTTTGCTTATGAACAAAATAACCTCTCAATTTGTCAATGCCTACATATATAAGACTTCTGAGCAGTTACTATTCAAGGTTAACTCATTTTGAATCAGCCTATCACTTAATCTGGATCTTTTTTGATTTTTATACTCACATCAGAACTTTATGTTTAGCTTTGTTGAATTACAGTATTACTGCAGTGTTATGCCTGAGTATATTAAAGCATATTAAAGTAAAAGATAATGAAGATGTTGACTAGGGCACTAGCAGAGATTATGGGAAACTCTATAAAGGACAAGAGGGTATTTGGAGGAAGCTGGATAGAACTTGATTTTGGCTGGATGTGAAGAAATGGATAAGAACTGGATCCTTGGAAACATTTCAAATAAATGAGGAGAATTCAATGCCATTCACTGAAATAGAATACACAGGAAGTAGTGAAAGGGCAGATGAGACCTTTTTGGTCATGAGTTTGATTCATTTGTAAAAGTATTTCAATCTGGAGCTCAGAAAAAGTGTCCAGGTGACATTTTAAAAACCTCTGTTCTGTGGGCCGGGGATTTAGCTCAGTGGTTCTGCCATCTGCCTCATAAGCACAAGGACCGGAGTTTGATTCCTGGTACAAAAAGCAAAACAAAACAAAATGAAAACTCTGTTCTGCATCTTGGCTGCCTCAAATTGAACAGCTGTGTCTACTGTGCCCTTCTGCCATGTTTACATATTCAGTTATCACAGTTAAGCCATTATCTCCAATATTAGCATCAGCAGCAAGGCCAAAGGTGTTTTAGACTACACTGGCTAATTATTTTATATTTATTTGGTCCAGAAGTCAAGTGGGGAAGAAGAATAACTTCTTAGTCTCTCTTACTGATAGTCAGCGAATATTCAGCATATCTTCTGTGACACGTGGAAAGTGGGTGAGAATAAAAGAAAATGTATTTCTGTTCACGTTCACGTAGAAAATTAAAAACATGTCTTCATACAGAAGACAAGGACAAAAGAGATCAGGATAATAGAATTGAAGAAAAAGTCAAAAGTTAGGACCCCCAGAAAGAAGACTTACTGGCAAATTAAAACAAGTGAAGTCTATTGTAAGACTCTATTAAAATATTTTCCCTTTTAGTCCTCCTTAAATTCGACTGTGATTTTGAGGTCAGTATAATTTTCTTACTTGGAGGATGGGGAGTCACAGTGTTTGTTAGAACTTTATGCACTAGGATCCAACCTTTTTATTTAATATAATCATTTTTTTATCTTTACTTTCAGTAGCTACAAAATAGTATAATAATTTCTCTAAAGAGCTCTTTACCTTATATATATTTAATTCAGAAAAATAAATTCAGAATAGGGTTCTTCCACTTTCTCTCCCCTGTGAACAATGAAATTGAAAGCCTATTAAAAATAATATTTAACTTAAACATGACTTGGATGGCTGTTTGGTGAAAGGCAAGTGTGTAACATTTATGTTGCTTATATCAAATATATCAAATCTTGTATGAATGGCAATTTTATCCCAGGAAGTCTTTGGTATTCCTTTTATGTTTTTTAAGTTCAAGGAAAAAGAGCATATAGACAAGAAGTCAGGAGATATTTTTAGTAACATGAAGGCTAACTTCATTACAGAAATATCTATTTTCAAATTTTAATTCAAAGGAGATTGTCACTTGCATTGAAACCCTGCATGTGAGCAGCACTTACAGTTTGTGTAGAGGTGAAACTAATATAATGTGTTAATAATCAACACGTTTTTTCAGCAGGTTTCTGACACAAGGAATTGTGTGAAACCAATCCCTCCTTTTTTTCCCTGCTATAATTTCCAAAAGTGAAATTTAAAAATTTTATCTAGGGGGCTGGGGATTTAGCTCAGCAGTCTGGTGGCCTGCCTTGCAAGCGCAAGGACCAGAGTTCAATCCCTGGTACAAAAAAAAAAAAATTATCTGTACAGTTTGATGAGTTTTGGTAAGAGCACAAACCTATGTAATCAGCAACCAAGTCAAGATGATGATCTTTTCAATTTATTGTATTGCTCCCCAGAGGTAATGGCTCCTCTGATTTCTAGCTTTATAGAAAGCTATAAGACAAGAAAAATTGTATATCTTTTTATGTAAAGCATGATGTTATGATGTATGCATATGTTGTGGAATGGCTCAAATAGCTATTTAGCACAGACATTACCTTATATATTTACTCATTTGTGGTGAAGACTCTTAAACTGTCTTATCGATGTCCAAATATGTAATACATTATTAACTGGGGTCACTATGATGTATAACCACACCTTCTACTTATTCTTCTAGTTTAACTGAAATTTTGTATTATTTGACCAGCATTGCCCCCAAACTCTTCCCTAATTCAGAACCTCTAGTAACCACCATTTTACTTTGTATTTGTTAGTTTCTATATATAAGGGAGAGCATATGGTTTTTGTCTTTCTTTTTTTTTTTTTTTTTGAGTTTATTGGTACATTTAGGGATACAGTACAGTTACATTCATTGTTGGGATCATGTACCTTTACATGGCAAGTCTTGATTCTCATTTTTTTCCCCTTACCTCTGCCCTCCCTTCACCCCCTCCTCCCCTCCCCATCTACAAACACTTTATTTTCATCTTTTCATTCTCTCACATTTTTTTCTTTTCCCTTTTTGTTCTTCCCCTACGTATCACACCTTCCCTACACCTTTAGCTCCTTTCCTCCCATTTCTAAATGTCAGTAATCTTATTAGAATCTTATGCATTGTTGCAGAATATTCACACCAGGGAAACTATTTGGTATTTACACATGTGGGACTTATTTATTTCACTTAGGAGTATATCTTCAATATGTATCCATTTTCCTATGAATGAATCTATTCTCTCGCTCTTTATGGCTGAGTAATATTCCATTTTATAGAAAAACCACAACTTCTTTATCCAGTTTCCAACGGATGGGCAAATAGGTTGTTTCCAAGATTTAGCTATTACAAACTGTGCCGCTATAAACATGGGTGCACATACTTCTCTGTGATATGATTCTTTTAGTTCTCTTGGAAAGATACCCAACAGAGGGATGGCTGGGTCAAATGGAACCTCCAGTCCAAGCTCTTTGAGGTATCTCCATATTGATTTCCATAGTGGTTGCACTAGTCTGCACTCCCACCAACAATGGAGGAGGGTTCCTTTCTCCCCACAACCCCGCCAACATTTGTTATTGTGTGATTTCTTGATAGCAGCCATTCTTTGTGGGGTGAGGTGGAATCTCAGTGTTGTTTTCATCTGCATCTCTCGAATGACCAGTGATGTGGAACATTTTTTCATATATTTTCTTGCTGCTTTCACTTCTTTGTATGAGAAATGTCTGTTCATTTCGGATGCCCATTTTTGGATCGGGTCTTTATATTTGGGGGGACTGATTGTTTTGAGTTCTTTATATATCCTTGATAATAGTCCTTTGTCTGAGGTACAGCTGGTAAAAATTTTTTCCCACATTGTAGATTGTCTCTTAGTTCTGCTAATGGTTTCTTTTGAAGTACAGAAGCTTTTTAGTAAGATGAGATCCCAGTTGTTGATTCTTTCTGCTAGTTCCCGTGCTACTGAGGATTTGTTCATAAAGTCTTTTCCTATACCAATGTCTTCCAGAGTTCTGCCTAACTTACTTTCCAGCAAGTTTAATGTTTCTGTTTTAATATTTAGATCTTTAATCCATTTGGATTTTAATTTAGTGCATGGCGAAAGATAAGGGTCTAATTTTAATCTGTGACAGGTTGATATCCAGTTTTTCCAACACCATTTATTAAAGAGGCTATCTTTCCTCCACTGAGGATGGTGAGCTCCTTTGTCGAAGATGAGGTAGCTGAGTACATCTGCATTTGTTTTTGTGTCTTCCAGTCTGTTCCATTGATCCTCAGGCCTATTTCTTTGCCAGTACCATGCTGTTTTTATCACAGTGGCTTTGTAGTATAGTTTCAAATTGGGAATTGTTACACCTGGTGCCATGTGACTGTTGCCTATAATGGCTTTTGCTATTCTAGGTCTCTTGTGGTTCCAAATGAATTTTTGGATTCTTTTTTCTAGTTCTGTGAAATATAGTGTTGGAATTTCAATTGGTATTGCATTGAATGTATATAGCAGTTTTTGTCTTTCTTTACCAGGCTTATTTCACTTGCAGTAATTCCTCAAGGGTCACCTATGTTGTTGCACGTGATAGGATTTGCTCTTTTTAAAGAGGAAATATCTCATTTTATGCATAGGCATTAATTGTGGTCTCCTTATCCATTCACACATTAATGGATTCTTACACAGATTCTGTATTATGAAACTGTGAGTGCTTCTGTAATGATACTAAACTACAAATACCTCTTTCGGGTATTGATTACAATTCTTTTTGATGTATATACAGCACTTTGTTTTCTGGATCATATAATGTTTCTAATTTTATTTTGGAAACCGGAATACTATTTTATGTAATGGATATGCTAATTTACATTTCCAGTGACAGTTCACAGACATTCCCTTTCATGGATTCCCCATATCCTTGTCAGCATTTGGCCATTCTAACAAGTGAGACGAGACCTCATTGTGGTTTTTATTTGTATTTCCTTATGATTAGTGATATTGTGTATTTTTTGCAAGTACTTGTTGGTTGTTTGCATGCCTTCCTTGGAAGCCTATCTTTTCAGGTCTTTTCCCCATTTCTAATTTTAATCAAGTGACCTGTTTTCTTCCTATTGAATTGACTTCCTAATATATTTTTCACATTAACCCTTCATCAGATATGTGGCTTGTGAATATACTCCCCCATTCAATAGATTTTCTCCTTACTTTGATTATTTTCTTTCCTATGTTAAGATTTTTTATTTTGGTGGAGTGCTTTTTGATTATTTTAGTTATTGTTGCCTGTGCTATTGGTGTGATATCCAAAAAGTCATCGTTCACATTTTTGTCTGAAAGTTATTCCTTTATGTTTTCTTCTAGTGGTTTCATAGTGTTAAGTCTTACATTTAAATCTGATATTTTCTGAATTATACACAACATAAGATAAATCTCTAATTTCTTTCTTTTTCGTGTGGGTATCCCATTTGCCAAGCACCATTTATTGAAAAGGTTGTCTTTTCTCCATTATGTGTTCTTGGCATCTTTGTAAAAAAAACCAGTGGATTATAAATGTGTGCATTTATTTCTACTCTCTGTATTCTGTTGCATTGGCCTATATGACTGTTCTATGTGAGTAGTGTGATGTTTTGATTACTATAGCTTTGTAATAATTCTAAAATCAAACTGCATCATTAACCCAGCATTGTTCTTTTAATTTTTATTTTTTATTAGTGTAATGTTTATAGTAGGTAATGTTACAGTCCTGGTGAGAAGTTGGTACATGTACATAACATCTTGATTATTTTTCATTTCCTTTCTCCCCCCTTCCTAATCTCCTCCCTCCATCCCTTGGTCCCCTTCCATTTTGCAAAAGATCTGCCTGCAACATTATTCTTTTTTCAAGTTTGCTTTGGCTATCTGTAATCTTTTGGATCACCTGTTTCTGTAAAAATTGTTAGTGGCATTTTAATACAGATTGTACTAATTGCATAGATTGCTCTTGGTATTGTGGACCTTTCAACCATATTTAGGATAATATTTTATTTGAAAATTATTTGTTTTTTTCTTTAACATGACAACAGAAATTTTTATAGTAAGGCTTGCTTTTATGTCTGGCTGCTATTAAGCAAAATGTTTTTGAGATTCATTCATTTATAAAATGTCCATTTTTTTCATTTTTATTGCTAACTGGGCACGCTTCCATATCAATGTGTTATACGTTCTTTCTTCTTCTAATGAACAATTTGGGTTGCTTCCGGTTTTAGGTTACCATATTTAAGATTATTATGAACTTTTGTGTATAGTATTTTGGGGGAATTATTTTTAAAATTTCTTTTGGGTAATATGTTGAAGTAGAACTGTGGAACAATAACATAGATATAAGTTTTTAAAACCATGTAATGATTTTTCATAGATCCTGAATAATCTTGTATTTCCGAATACTGATATCTGAATGAGCCCATTGATCTAAATTCTTGCCTACGTGAAGCAAGATTATTTTTCAGTTGTAGCCAACCCAATGAGTGTTAAGTGATACCTTACTGTGGATTAAATGGGCACTTCTCTTACCAGAATAATGAACATATTTTCATGTGGATATTCGTGCTTATATATGTTCTTTTCTGAGTTATCCGTCCTAGCCTCCTTTTTTAAATCTTAATTTTATTGTACATTCTAGGTATAGAGTATTACATTCATTATTGGAGATTTGTTCCTTTGTATATCTTGATTTCCCCCGTATCCTGCCCTCCCATCAAACCCACCACCCTATCCTATTTACTCACAATGGATAATGGATAATGTGATATAGGAAGGAAAGATGCGAAGGGGAAGTGGCGGGGTAGGGGAAAGGAAAGGAAAATGGAGTTAACATGAGAATATGAAAAAATGGAAACAAAGACCTAGCCTCTTTAGAATATCTGTTTTATTTTTATTTATGTGTAGATATTATTCGGAGAATCAGGTATAATTATATGATTTTAAATTGTAAATTTTTCTTACTTTGTTATTTGACTTTTCATTTTCTTAATGTCATCTTCTAGTGAGAAGATATGTTAAAATTAAAAAAGATTTACTGCCTTTTTTGTTAGTCCTTTTTGTGTCCTAGCAATCTTTTTGTAACTGGATACAAATATATTTTCCTTTGTTTTCTTGAGTGAGCTTTATAGTTTGGCTTTTATACTTCATTGTGTAATCTTCCTTAATTTCTGTATATGGTCTAAGATATGAATTAATGTTTAATTTTTCATACAGATATACAAATAATAAAGCCAAATATGTTGAAAAGAGTTCCCTTTCCCAACTTGTTTCTTTATTTTTGATACATTTGACCAGAACCATATGAGTCATTTATATACTATATATTCCTTGATCTGTTTATCTGTTCTTAAGCAAGCTGGACCCTTTCATGTTTATTCTAGCTTTATAGTGTCATAAAGTCAGCTAATATTAATTCTCAAATTTCATTCTTCCTTTTCAAAGTTCTGAAGCTGGATTTTTAAAATGTCTTATTTCATACATAATCTATTTTTCCTGTATTCTCATTGAAATATGACATTTTACAAATGGGTTATTGAAAAAGTCAAACATATAAATATTCATAAATCTTTGAACCATGCTTCCAGTAAGCATCCAATAAGCACTGTGTGACATGCTCTGCAATTTGTAAAGCATCTTAGAGCAGTTCTTTGGTGCAGTGAAGCAGGTTTCCTGACATACGCGCCATCTGCTGATCAACGTTACCAATGGCCTTGTATCCTTGTGAAGAGCTCTCAGTTTTCCTCTTTGTTTATGGGGAGCTTTCAATGATACAGCCTCCAGCCCAGTGTGTAAAATACTCTTAACACACACATACGTGCACACACTGTTGTCACTGCATCTCATTTGTATTTTCCTACTTATCTACTTTTATCTTTCAAATTTTCCATTTTTCCCTTCCTAAGACCCTTCTAGAATGGTCCTCAAGCTCTGAGGACAGTAAGAATGACTTTTTGTGAGGTCATTGCCCATCTGTTATGCTCTTCAATTAAAGATAATTGGCTATAGTGTTCACTAAAATATACTATGCAGTCTTTAAGTCTAAATAGGGTCATTTAACCAACTCGAAAGTGGTTTTTGTACAAGTAATTTTTAAATAGATTTTAAACACATTGAATATATTTTGTCTTCTTATAGACCCTTTCCATTTTGAGTGCATAAGAAATTTGGAGATATTTGAAAATGTTTACTGTGGTCACAAGGCTATTCCTAAACAATACTATATTGTCTTTTTAGTTTTTGAAAGTCATTGTTTAATTGACAAGAGATTAAAAGATTGATTGACTGATTAAGTAACTAGTGGAAGAATTCTTCCTCCATCATGCCCAATTTTTAAAAATTTCGTATTTGATGTATCATTTTTAAACTTTTATTAGTACATGTTTACAGTACCTAAAGATTATTATATTCACTGTAGGGGATGGTTACATGTATATAACACATTTCAATTATTTTTCCCTTTCCCTCAAACTCCTTTTACTTTTCTAGCATCAATTTCATTTATTTATCTTATATGACCTTATAAAGCTAATTATATATACAGATTAAAACCCAGACATCATGACCAATTTTAACAGTTCTGATACATAACTATCCAGAGATTAGATACAGTGATTATTAATGGATTTTGTGTATTAAAAATCACATACCTTGTCAAGACATTCATTTTGTAATTTGGCACATTTTTACAAGTTTGTCCTCTTTTTCTATATGTGTAAAATTTGAATGATTGCACTTTGATTTGTAAGGATGTCTTAATCAATTATCCACCCGGACAGCTTCAGGAGGTGGTGAGCATGTTGCAAGTATGTACCACTGCACTCTGTTAGCCCCACTTGTGGACACGGTGGACAAGGTGGATAACTGATCTAGGTTGGCTACAGTAATTTACCTATAGCATAAGTACATGAGGAATTGAGCTAGCAATTTATCAGACTTCACATTTCAAATTCTGTACATCACTGTACTTTTCTATTTCAAATAATATCTTAGAACATTTCTCCATGTAAAAGCTATGATGAAGTTATGAAGTCAAGTTCTTCAGTTCTGATTATGGTATATAGCGCAACAAGCAAATGTAGAGTTATGGGAAAATTTAGAAAAAGTTTTAAGTATGTGGGTACATGCATGACACAATGCTGCCTCTCAGTGGGATCTTTTCTCTATAACAGTCTTTATGTCTTCAGTATCTCTTAGCTCTGTTGCCTAAATTGGCTGTATTTCCATGTGCACATTTCAGTCTGGTTATAGCATTTGATTTTTCTTTATAATATTTTGCAGTGTTTTTCTTGGGTCAGTTTGATTTTCCCCTCCATAACTGCTGCCTGGAAGAATGTGAACAGCTGATGTGTGATGTTTTTTCTCTTTTTCTCCGACAAAATATCAGTTGCAAAATAAAAATTATCTGGACATATTTTATTGCCTTATTGATTTTTATTAGTGCTATTATTTCATTATTTGGACACACCCTACGTGGATCAGGCAGAAAGGGAGTGTTCCATCAAAATAGTTTATATATCACATACCCTGATTCATGGCTGAATTATTCATCACATCTTCATAAGGCTAAATTTTTCTGTATACTATCAATGTTAACTTTATATAGAACAGTCTTAGCACACTTTTGATTCTATGTAGTGAAATATAAATATGATAGCTAATGTAAATTCACTGATATCCGCTTCAGTGGTTCAGCTTAATGGAGATTTTAAATTAATTGTTCATTTTCCTCCTTGAAATTTTCCTGCTATCCACTCTCTCACACAATTATCATTAGTCCACATAGATACATTTAAAATTTTTATTATTGTTTAAAATAATTTTAACATAGATTTTAATGAGAAGCAGAAATGATGCAAATGGTATTTGAATGAAGAAACAAGCATTTGCAGAAGACTATCCCTGACTCCCAGAAGAGATTAGACTCCATTACTATGTGGATGCATTGTTCACAATGTTACTTACTTCTTGCTTAACATTTTGATCACTTTGTATTGTTTACTGTAAGTATCATGAAGACGAAGTATCTTTCTACCTTGTTCATTGATTAATCTTCAGGGACTTGTCTAGAGGCAAGATAATAATAGATACACAGTGAACATTTATTCAACTGACTTTGAGGAATAAGTAAGTAGAGGAGACTAAGAATTAACTGGTATGATTAGGGGAATGAGAATTATAAATACCAGTGGTCAACTAAAGCACAGTTACAACAGATAATGTACAGCATTTGGCAATAGGCAAGCCCTTGGTAACATCAAAGAATGAAGTTTTAGTAGAATGGAGTTAACAACAAATATTAGATTATAGAGTACATTAGCCTCTGTGACAGAGGCTGTGAAAGAAAATAAAAATTTAATTCATTAAGGATGTACTGGAGTAGGGGAAGGAAGGTTGCAGCAAGCTGTTCTTTGCTTTGATTTGTTACCTCATCTGTAAGAAATACATGAAAGCATTACTGAGAACCATTAAGAAGCCTAATAAAATAGGAAAACTTGAATTATCTTTTAGGACAAATCTACATAGTTTTGTAAATTCTTGTGAGGTGGCTCAGTTAAAGGGATTGGAGTGAATAATGGGATAACCCAAAACTTAAGACTAGATTCAGAAAGGCTAAAGAGGTCATGGGTTTGAGAGCATGTTAAAAAATCTTACTAATAATACTGGATATGAAATATCTCAACATACTTAGCACATATGTCTAAGCATTAACAAGTCTAAAAGAGATAAAAAATTCTTGCTGAAACTGCTGCTTTTTTTCCAAAGCAAAACATGTTATTCTCATGTCTTGAACATCTGCTGAGAGAACAGAAAATATTTCAGGAAGCTCAACATTATATAGCAATGTTCAAGTAAAAGTGGCAGTGAAATCACTGAATGAATCAAATGAACTCATCCAAGATTCCATTTTAGAACAGATCTTGTCTCATATCAATGGCTGAAGTGCACTGAAAATTGTAAACTAAAAATATCAGTCTTTTTTGCTGCCATACAGGATCCAATCTGAGAAGCAAAACTCATACAAGAGAGGCCAGTTTTCTCTAGGCAGTGTTTTTATGTTGGATGTTTTGGGAAGGTGTGTTAAAATGTCTATGAACTCCTAAGTTTCAGTGGAGTAGCAGATGGTGGTTACCTTAGCAACTGTAACAGTGAATATACTTAGATGTTTTTCTCTGAGAGTGGGTTACAGAAAAAATTATCCCAGTGCTCAGATATAATAAAGTAAAATGTAAAAAATGAAAAGGAACCTAAGCTGAAGTGAGGGTCTATCATAAGGAGACAAGACTGAGTGACCATTACATTACTAAAGGAGGGATTCCTTTTAGGAATTATTATTAAGGCAAAAATGAAAATAGTCATTATTTTAAATAATGTTTACATTTTTGCTATTAGAATTCTGTAAAAACTATTGTTAATATTCTAGGAATCCCACTGAGACTAGTTGCAAAATCGGGAGTTGCATTTTGGAATGTTAAATGTTAGTTGCAGCATAATCTCCAGGAGTGACAGTCATATAGCAATAAATGTGGTCACAAATAGTTTTCATCCATTTGTCATTCTGAAATGAAATTGAGTAATCACCAACACTGAGCTATGTTTGCCTCTCACAGGTAAGTGGTTTTAATACCACAGTGTATAATAATCCTCAGCTTTATCAGGTTCTCTAGCCACCATCTATGTAGAATAATTTCTGTTGCTTGACAAAATACATCTTTTCAGGGCTTTTTCTTGAAAAATCTTCATTCAGTGGGGCTGAATAGTTTCAATTTCACAAGTTATTTCAATGCAGATGGTTCCTAGAAAACAGTTGAAAAATAAAATGTCTCAGTTTGATGCTCTAGGGAAACTGTTGGGTCACTTTGACAAATGAACGACTCCAGAGCAGGTTGATAAATTTACTGTTGATTCTATGGCCTTGGAAAATAAAAGACTTCTAAAGTTTTATAGACTATCCATTGTTTAGAATGGATAATATTTAGTTGTCATTTTAAACAACGTATGATGCAGTTAATCATTTAAAATGTTTTACACTTTGTAAACATCATTACAAGGTAGGTATATTTTAAATTCCTAAATTTACATTTAAAATGTTTCCTGTCAAAGACATTCTTTTCTCTTCTTTATATGGAGCAAGATGGTGGGCTGAAGATGAATTTTGCTGCCAGACGGTTAAGCATTGCAGTCTCAACTGGGGCATATAATAGAATAATAGGCGAGTTGTTTCACTTCCTAGAGCATCTATTTTCTCCTGTTAAATTGGAGATTATCTTCACTACAGCCATATACAGTTGTAAACAATAAAATACATGCCTGGTGTCTACAATAATATGAACTCAAAAATGACCCTCTTTCCTTCCCCAACTCATATAAACTGAATATTTTTTCAGTCTTGTCTCTGAATTTATAATTCATTAACTCAAATTGGTAAAATTCAAGTCTGAAGCCATCCTGAAAGATTAGCAATAAAATTTATTTGTAATGTGTTTCTTTCTTTTTTTTTTTTTAATTAAAAAAAAATTTGGTACCAAGGATCGAACTCGGAACCTTGCGCTTGTGAGGTATGCAGTGGTACCATTAAGCTGAATCCCCAGCCCTGTGTTTCTTTCATATATTTTAATATTATACACATTATTTACCCTTAGTTACTTCTAGTTCTGAAAAAAACTAAATGCATCCATATAGCAATAATAGGTTATTAAAATAAATATTCAAAGGAAAAAATGTCTGAAAAAATACTACTTCATTGTAATTTTCTTAATGATATAAAGGAAGAAACAAATTCCAAGATGTTTAAAAAGTATTGCTACTGTTTTCCTAACACCACAGCATCACTTGGTACATGATTAGAGTGATATAATTAGTCAAGCTGTGGTCAAAGAAAACTTTAATCATATTAAGTAGAAACCTGTTTGTTTGTTTATTTGTTTGTTTACTTATTTATTTTTTCTTCCTTATGTTGGTGCATCATATCTTGGTAGTAACCTCAATGTAATAAAATAGAAATCTGGTTACTGTCATGCAAGAACTAGAAGGAGGCAGGTGTTATCCTCTAAGGATAATATGGATGAGTAACATCTTTCCCATCATGTCTTTTGTGAAATTCAATCACTTTTAAAATAACACTTACACATGCAAAATTGCAATTTTGAAGTCAAAATAAATAAAGCAATAATACAGGAAACCAAATAAATACAAATCAGAGGAAACAGTACGTGACAAAACTGATCGGAAGGGATTTGACCATTCCAGAGCAAGTACTTTTAGAACCATTAACACTTCAATTATTGTCTTGAGTTATGGCTTCAAAACCCAATTAAAATATAACATTTTCTTTTACAAGATGTCCCTTGTTTCTCCTTGGCCTATTTAAACTGCATCTGAAATAGCCAAGGTGTCACACTGACTATTTTGACTGTAGGATCTGGCATTGCCTATAAAATTGTTCAACATTTCTATTTCAAGACGAAGTACTTCAAAAGGAAGTTTATATAGGGAACATTTCAGACTTATTGTGAAATTGAAAGTGATTCTCCCTCAAAAATGATAATTCTACTGTCTAATTTAATTAATTTAATTATGATACTTTGTTTTATTTTTACAGTTATTTCTGAGGTACTTTTTCCTGTTGTCAAACCTTTATATAAAATAATTATCTGGAAAAGTGACAATAAAGAAATATATATATATATGTTTATGAATATATACACATGTATTTATAGATGTATATATATATGTAACTGTATCTATTCTCCCTCTTTTTTCCCTTTAAAGGGAAATTTTAATTTTTTGAATTAAATTGTTATTTAAGTCTCTATTTACAAGTTGAACTCTTTGTTAGGAAGAATGATTTCCTACATTTTTGTTACTTCTTGTAAGGAATTCTTACCATATTTATTCACAATTGTGCTTTCCTCTCCATTATCAAAGAATGAAATGGATCTCATAGTATAGTCAGCATTGAATAACATAATTTCATATGAATTACCTAACATTATTGACAGTGATCCTTTATAACAAATGTAATTTTGATTTGAGTTTTTATATGTGTGCATTTATTAAGGTACATCTTATAATTATTTCATTGTCAAAAATGAAATACATATTAAATATTAAACTATAAACTTATTTCAAAGTAGGGGATACACTTTTCATATCATAGTATCTCTGCTAGAAAGGATGTCAAATATTTTTCTATGGATAACCAATGATGTCTCTGTATCTGTATAACCTCCTTCCTGTGATTCTAGTGTGGATCTACCCCGGGAAGTTCCTCAGGTTGAAGTTGTGTTTCAATAAATGTTGGAACATATGAATGAGAGCTAAGAATAAAGAATATTGATACTATTAAGTATAAATGTATATTTTTATACAGTGAGCATGTTATTTTATATAGGAATATATCATAACAATTTCATGGCACATAGGAAATCCATAATGCAATACTTTACTTTTGATTATTTACTTTATATAGTTAATATGTGTATATTCCCAAGCATACATTCATATATTTATTATCCAAGTATTTGTTTTATAAATAGTATTAAAGAGAAAATAAATCAGAACCCAGGCAACTTAGGTCAAACACAGTGCTTTAGTATTTACTAGATTTATGGCATCAAGTAAGTCATTTCCTTCTTAAATCTCTGTGTGCTGACATGTAACAAGGAAATTATGACCAATTCTGTAGCATTGTGGTAACACTAACAGTCAAATGAATTAATCAGAGTACTCTGCTGAGTGTGTATATTATATATACTCTGAATCTGGCACTGAGTAACACTCATGGTGAATCTCAAAGCCTCTTCTCATTCACAATCTGGCAGTGATATTGAGTGAGGCTCCTGAGGTATCACAGTATTTAGGACAAAGAAGCATGATGACGTATTTATATAAAGGTATAGTAATTGTATTTCATTGTTACATGTCAGTGTTCATTTTTTGTCACAGTTGGATTCTTCTATTGTATAAGATAAAAAAGTTCTAAAATACAATATTACGAAGACAAGAATATATTTCTGCTTTTATAGAGTTTAGTAGTCCATTGGGAGAGAAAGATATTAATCAAAGGATCACAGAAATTATAACTATAATTAGGCTGTAAAATATAAAGTTATAACTGCAGCAGTTGAACAACAGAGAGATCTGACCTAATCTAGGAGTCAGCAAAGGATTCCTTGAGCAAGTTCTGTCTGAGTTAAAATCTGAAGAACAGGCATTACCAAGAAAATATAGAGGAGAAAGTGGGGGCATTCCTGTGAGAGGAACAAGATCTATAAGGGCCTACCAAAAGCCAGAGAAAGAAAGAAAAGTTACCAGGTGCCAGGTCTTCACTGCTTGCAAATAAGCTCTTTAAAGATAGGAATTTGTTTGTTTTGATGCTGATGCATTTCCTGAATATAAAACAGTACATACAAAACAAAGGAAGGTATATAAAACTAATACATATACTGTATTATCAATATAAAATGAAAAGGAAGGAAAAATTATGACCACTATTTGCTAAAACATTATGCTATCAAGCTAGGTAGTCTGAGCCCACAGCCTTACAAAGCATAACATTAAAATGATTTTATGCTCATGGGCTTGGAGAGTAAAGTCAATTCTATGTGTCAAGCATGTTGGTCTCACTTGAAAACTGAAATCCTTTCAGAAATTATTATAAGGGATGTGAGTATCTTTTGGGCTTGAAAAGGCAACCCAGAAAGGTTCATTCCAAAAAGAAGGTGGGAAAATATCTTTCTTGGTCAGGTTCATAATGAAATCAATGCATAGTGGTGGTACTTTGAGAGCCAAATTGTGTAATAACAGCCTGCACATGGAGAGAGACTAAGCTTCAGGAACTGAGGGACATGGTTCATCCTGTAAGTACTTGTGTCATCCCATCAGTTAGGAGATATCACTTATAACCGTAGCTGGACTAAATGCTTAGTAAGTGCCTGAAACTTCCCTAGGGACTTTATTCTAAGCCATTCTTAAACATTCTTAAACTATCCTCTTATAAGCAAGGACTTCTTTAAAATTTTGGAAAAATGACTCTTCTTTTTTCTTCTGGGTGGAACAAAATGTTATTCATGTTGGAGTACTGTTTCTAAATTATATAGCCCCTGTATGTCCTCACCTTCACCCCTACTCTCTGCCACACACACACACACACACACACACACACACACACACACACACATGCATCTCTTGCAAAATATAGTTCACAGCTCCGTAAATTTTTTATGAGATTCATTTCATTGTCCAAAACATTTCTATATATTTCTATGCCATGTATTAAAAAGGTAATTTTTAAAAGACGCAGGCCCTCTTTTCCCCATATGTTTAGAAAAAGGTCCGAATTGTGTGATCAGACTTTTTCACGATTGAAATTTTCTTCTTCAGAGAATTCTATAAAAGCTATGAAAACCTTGAAGCTATTTTGTCATGTCCTTGACTATAGTTTATAGACAAATCTTGTTAGGTCCATCCTTTAGGTTGAATCAGTGCCAGTCTAGAGGGAATTAGAAGTAGAAAGGCAACCTCTTTAATCAAACCTGGTTGTCCAATCTAGTTGTGATACGTCAAACCATGCTTGATAACAAAAGAAAATGGCCCCAATGATTTTCCCTCTTGATATTCATGCCCTTTTGTCACTTCTTCCCCATGCACGTAGCTTGGTATCTTGATTAAGTTCTAACCAATAGAATGTAATTAAAGTGGTGAGATGACCTTTTTATGTTAGGTGATATATGAATGTGACTTCCATCTTGCTAGAAGAACCTCCCCCTGGCTGACTTTAATGGAACAAGCTGCTATGTTGGAGAGACATATGTGGCGGGGAGCAAAGGAAGGCCTCTGGCCACAAGCCACCAGAAAGGCAGCCTGTGGCTTAAGCTGAAAGGAAATGGATTTTTTCCAGTGTGACTTTGGAACCATCTTCCCATCTTGGTCCTCAGAAGGGAACTCAGTGCTGGCCATCAGCTTCATGGCTGCCTGTGATATATCCAGAAACAATAAGTCTCAGTTCCTTTGTTCTGGTCTTCTGTCCCACAGAAATTGGAAAATAATAACTATTATCTTAAATTTATGGCAACTCGTTAAGCAGCAGTATATAACTAACATACCAGACTATTCCTTGGAAATATCACGAGGTTTCATAAGTAGAACAAAGTTATCTGTACTAATCTACAGTTTTTACATCTTGAATTGTCCTTCTCAGACACCATGCTCTGGGGCTCCCTGTTCCCTATGACTGCTATCCTTGATGACACATACTGGGGCAGCTTCCTCATCCCTGGAATGAATTTTATTCTAGACAGCTCCCCATAGCCATGCCCTGGGTTTAAAGGAGGTTTACAGTGTAGAGTAGATAGTTCTGAATAGAAATGCTATTCTTTCACTGAGAATACTAAAGCCAGTTTTGCTGTCTACTCATGAGCATGGGATGGGATATCTTCCATCAAATAGCTTGATTTTTTAAATGAGAATTTTAAAGTCATCCATACTGATTTTTCTTTAGAAACTCTCTGTCAGGGAAAGCCCCTAATTAGTTGCTTCCTGATTTTAGAAATTTTCTTTGGCTTCTCGACAAGAGGCAGTAGATCTTATGTAGGGATATCTCGTAAGTCATAGTCCTAAATATTATTTTTTAAAATTCCTAAACACATCTAAAGCTGTTGTTCTCTTTTGTTGGTAAGGCTCCTCAGGTTCTCCAAGGATGACACGATGCTCTTATTTGTCATCCTTTCTGAAACACGGCAAGACTCTGGGTTCCCTGAAGATGCATTAATTATTTCTCTGATGAACTTCCTCATACCTGAGACAGGAGAGATACCAATATCTTTGGTGAATAACTAAATATAAATATTTGATGTATGCATAGGAGGATGTACATACAAGCTTGCTACTCATCTGTGCATGTGCTTAAAATAGAAAGCTACTTGAATACGAACATAAAAATGATTGTGTTTCTTTGCCAACTTGTGCTTGCTTATAGATTGTATCTCATACATTTCTAAATTATATCCATCCACTACCTGTTAAAAATCTTAAACTTACATAGCAGCAGGTATTGAGCCCATGATACACTTTTGGCGATACAGTGGAACTCTGCTTTTTGCTAGTATACTTCTAGCAGCTGTATTCATCTCAGTACAGAGCTGTTTCTCTGCTTCCCGTGTCCTTTTCCCATAGGACTCAGAACATCTTGGTACCTTGTGCACCCATCCAGGTCTGGAAAAACCTGGCTTGTCTAACTAATGCCTTCATCGATGCTATTTCCAGTCCCCTCTCTTCTCTTCAGGCTTCTCTGAGCCCATTCCTGTCCCAGTCCCCTCTTTGCCTTTAGATGTAGCGTCTGTGTGTCATGGTCCACTCTCCTCTCACTTCTCCCTACAGTGATCCTCGTTCCTGTGCCAACAGTGAGGAGCAGGTCAAAGCAGCTTCGCTGATTCATTTTGCACAGTGGCTAACAGCAGGGATGCAGGAGTCAGAGTCCTAAATATCAATCCTGATTCCTTTGGAATTATAACCATGAGCGAATTGATTAATCTCTGCCTCAATCAACAGTAAAATGCATGTGATAATGATTTGTGTGTCTGTTTTTTACCCCAGTCCCCATTTTTCACGTTAGTCTAGAAGAAATGTTCCTTTCATTTCACATTTTTATTGTTTTGTTTCATTGTTTCATACAGTATGATTTAAATATAGGTTTGTCATGAATGCCTTTTATCAGATTGAGGACATTCTCTCCTATTTCCAATTCATTGAGTTTTTATTGTTTGTTCTAAATGTATGTTTAATGATGTCAAATGCATTCATATATCTGAGGAGCTGCTTATATGGGCTTTCTTTTTTATTCTGTTCATGGAATCAGTAGTGTTGACTGTTTTTCAAATGAAACAGTGTACGCTTTCAATAAACCCGATGCAACCAGGCATGGTGGTGCATGCCTGTAATCCCAGCCTTCCGGAGACTGAGGCAGGAAGATTGCCATGAGTTTGAGGCCAACCTGGGCTACGTAGTGAGTTTGAGGCCAACTTGAACTACACAGTGAGAGACCTTTCTCAAAACAATTAATTAATTAAATCTTGTGCAGTAATTATGTATTGTATTATTTATATTTTTAGACATACTTTTCTAAAATTCATATAATGATGAAGTTTATTCTTTGATGTTTTCTTTTTTTATATATACAAGTTATAGTGTCAGGATTATACTGACCTCTTAAAATGAATTAGAAGTATTCCCTTCTTTGCTGTTTCTGAAAGTTTGTATAAGATTGATAATATTCTTTCTGTAATCTTTTTATATGAAACTTCTGGAACTGAGGGTTTTCTTTGTGGAGGAGCTGAGCACAAATTCGATACTTTAATGATACAAGGGTATTCAGATTTACTGTTTTTTATTTTTTTGTACCAGGAATCAAACTCATGGTCTCATGCTTCCCAGGAAGGTGTTGCACTGCTGAGCTACATCTGCAGCCTTTACTATTTGTTTTGTGTCAGCTTTGGTACTTGTGATTTCAAGGAAGTTGACTATATCATCTAAGTTGTCAAATTTACTGATATAATATTAATCATACACTTCCCGGTAGGACTGTACAAAAATCTTTGGTGATATTCTTATACATATGATATGTGTTTTCTCTTTTTTCTTAATCAACCTTTCTAGATGTTTTTCAGTTATTAATGTTTTCAAAGAAACTTTTGGTTTTATTTTCATTATTTTTTCACTATTATTTTCAAAGAGACTTTTGGTTTATTTTCATTATTTTTCTGATCTTTAAATTGATAACTTTTCTAACTTTAAAATTAGAAGCTTAAGTAAGGACTTAATTAACTTTATGAAATATAAGCTTTTAAATATACACATTTCCTTCAGTCATGGTTTGAGGAACACTCACAAAATTTGGCATGTTGAATTTTCATTATCCTTGAAGTATTTTCTAGTATGCTTTGTGATGTCTTCTTTCACCTGTAGGATTTTGAGTAGTACATTAATTCTAAATCTGGGTAGTTTCACTATATATCTTGTTATTGATTCAGAAAATTCAATTATTTTAGTGGTCAAAGAACATTCTGAATTATTTAATTTTTTTCAGCTTTAATTGAGTTTATTGGTACATTTTAGGTATACAGTACAGTTACATTCATCATTGGGATCTTGTACCTCTACATGAGGTCTTGGTTTTTTAGTGGTCAAAGAACATTCTGAATTATTTAATTTTTTTCAGCTTTAATTGAGTTTATTGGTACATTTTAGGTATACAGTACAGTTACATTCATCATTGGGATCTTGTACCTCTACATGACAGGTCTTGGTTCTCATTTTTCCCCTTGTCCCTGCCCTCCCTTCACCCATTCCTCTCCTCCGCATCTACAAGCACTTTATTTCCATCTTTTCATTGTCTCACATTTTTTCTTTTCCCTTTTTACCCTTCCCCTGCCCATCACACCTTTCGTACACCTTTAGCTCCTTTCGTCCCATTTATCAATGTCAGTAATCTTATTAGGATCTTCTGTATTATTTAATTTTTTAAAAATTTACTAAAACATATTTTATGCCTCAGCATTTGATTTACCTTAATGAATGGTCCATGAATACTGGGAACAAATTCTGTGTTCTTTGTTTATGAGTCATAATGCTCTATAGACATCAGTTATAGCAAGTTGGTTGATATATTTTGCTCATTTTTTCATATACTTATTGATTTTTCTAGTTGGTTTTATCAATTACCAGTTCATATGTGGGGCATCTGAATTGACTGTGCTTGTTTTGGTTGAGTAAAGCTGCTATGAATAAATACAGATTGTTTAGTACACATATGTTTTCATTTATCATGGTAAATATCTGGATTGACTTTACTAGGTAATATGGGAAGGTATACTTAAATTTATTTAAAAACTGTCTAAGCTTTATAAAATTTTATATTTTCTATTTCTCCAAACATAATAAAAGCATCCAAATTCCACAGAGAACAAGTCCAGGTGGCCACATCTCCACACCTTGGTCAGGAGACACTATTTCCTTTTTGTACATTGTCTCAAAGTAAAATTCAGTGACAAGACAGTAATTTTCTAAATGAAAATATGATACTGTGAACAGAATGACTATTGACCATATAAAATCCATAATATTTTTCACCATGAGTTATTTAAATCTTGTAGAATTAGAGATTTTTGAATTGCTGGATATGATCTTAATCTTACACCTGAATTTACCAATAATGATTTTATGACCAGGTATACAACATTTGACCTTACTATGTAAAATTATCTCATTTTTAATATTAGAGTATTGAATGGATGATGTTAATGAGGTCATTGCCATTTTGAGATTACATGATTAATCTAAGTTATACAAGATCAATTCAACCTGTATTGAATGAACACATGCAAAAGTTTAAAGAGATGAAGGTATTTTCTGTTCTGTATTCATACTTTCTTTTCAAAACTGGATAATGAGCTTTCTTCTCTGTTAGCTTTAATGATATTTAAAAGCATTGAAAAGCTTACAGCTAGAGAATCTAACCATTCACAGGAATACCTGAAACTGCCAGGTAGAAACTTACTTAGAATCATTTGTGTGTATCTCAAGAGCATTGCCACATGATACATTTTATGTGATGCTGATCATGGATGGTAATCTCAAGGTCAAGGACTTTTTAAAATGCCTTTTGGTATTCATCATGAATAGGCCATATATATAAATAAATACATACAAATGATTAGAAGTACAAGAGGTGCAGCCTCCCCATCCCACTCCTGGTGAGAAAGCATCAACACTGAAAAATAAACTATTTTTCAGATAAAATGTCCAGTGGAGAATAATGGAATGCTGTGCAGAATAGAGGTGGATGGATAATTTGTGGAACACAGACTCTGGATGGTTTAGTGAAAACAGGAATGAAGTGACTTGTGTCACTCCATGGCCCCAGTTCAGACCATTTTAAATCCAGCAAAATAATGTAGTGGCCAACCTTAAGCTAGACTAATGGATAAAAAAAGAAAATTCAAATTAGTAATATCAGGAATAAAATGAGGATCTTACAGCTGATATTACAGAAATACAAAGTAATACTATTATAAAAATATATGCAAATAAATTGGGAAAACTAGAAGAAAATAAGTGTTTCTATCAGAAGTAAAACATGAAGGGCCAGGAATTTAACTTACAGGCTCCACTCCCGCCTCGCAAGTATAAGGTCCTGAGTTCAACCCATGTAGTGAAGGAAAAAAAAGAAAAGGTGAAACAGGAAGACATGAAAACCTGAACAGAGAAATAATAAGTAACAAGAGTGAATCAGTAATAAACAGTCCCCAGATAAAGAAAAGTCCGAACCAGATGGCTTCACTGGTGAATTCCACCAAATGTTTAAAGAATAATTAATATTAATTTATTTTGAACTATGCCAGAAATTGAAAAGGAAAGAGCTCTTCCAAACTCATCTCATGGATTAGTATTACCCTGACACCAAAACCAAAAAAGGGAACAGTCAAAATTTCTAGACAAATATCCTTATTAATATAAATATAGAAATCTTCAAAATACAAGCAAATCAAATTCAAGAGCACATTGAAAAGATCATTCATTATAATCAGAAGGGATTTATACCAGGGATATAAGACTGTTTCAAATATACAAATCAATAAATATATCAACAAAATTCAAAAGATTATCTAAACAGATAATAAAAAGCTTTCAGTAAAATTCACACCTGTGTGATGAAAACCCTGAACAAATTAGTTATAAATTACAAACTCAGAGCCTATATCTACTAAATTGAAAATATAGCTTCTTTTAAGATCTAGGAAAATAAAAGAATATTCATCTTAACCCTCTTAATCAATGTATCACTAAATTTCTTAGAGCAATTAGGCAAGAGAAACAAGTAAAAGGTATACAGATAGAGAGAATGAAATTAAAATCATCCTGTATGTAGCTAATATACATCTATGTGTAGAAAAAACTAATCAAAAGACAATTATATTTAATAAATGAACTCCAAAAAGTCGCAGGGTAAAAACATTAAGATAGAAAAATCAGTAGCAATTTTATGTAACGACAGTGAACTTGCTGAGGAGGAAATCGTGGAAGAACAGTGACCGATGTAGCCATTCTCAATCGTTATACAAAACAAGACACAAGATGCCTAGGAATAAATTTAACTAAGGAAGTAAATGACCTCACCAGTGCAAATTATAAAACATTGATGAAAGAAACTGAAAAGACACAAGTAAATGAAAAAATTTCTCATGTTCACAGATGAAGAACTAATATTGTTAAAATGTTCATTCTATCCAAAGTAATTTACAAATTCAACAGTCTCAGTTAAAAAAAATTGGCAGTTTTCACAGAAAAAGAAAAAAAAATCCCCAAATTTCATAAGGAAAAAACAAAATAATCCTGAATAGCAAAGTGATTTCCGACATAAAATCAAAGTTGGAGGCATCACTGTATCTGACCTCAGAACAACCTAAAAGGGCTATTTTAACCCAGACAGGATGAACCTGACATCAAAAACGGTTACACAGACCAATGAAACAGGAGATATCTTAGCATTAAATCTACACATCTACAACTTATTCTCAGTAAAGTATCAAAGACATTATTAACATGAAATGCAGCCTCTTCAATAAATGGTACTGAGAAAATTGGATGTCCATATGCAGAAGAATGAAATTCATTCCAGTCTCTAAACCTTTAAAAATCATAAACCGAAAAATGTAGAAACTAAATATATGCCTTGAAACTATGAAACTAGGGGAATGACTTCAAGACTGTGATAGCAACAATAATTTTTTGACTGAGGCCCCAAAGGCACACATGCAAAAACATGTAGGACCAAGGAGAAAAATTTTGCAAATTATTCACCTGACGAAGGTTTAAAATTCAGAAAACATAAGTATCTTAAAATTTCAATAGCCCAAACAAACACATAAACAAAAAACAATCCAAATAGTTCTGTTTAAAAATGGGATAATGGTCTGAATAGCTATTTCTCAGAAAAGAATTAGAAATGGCAAGTAGAATATGAAACATTACTCAACATGACTAGCCATCAGAGAAATGCAAGTGGAAACCAGAGAGAGACATCATTTCAGAATGATTATTATTAAAAAAGAATGGTTATTATTAAAAAGGAAAAAAAAAAAGAAAACTAAGTCAGGTATAGTGGTACACACTGCTAATCCTGGCACTCTGTCAGCCTGAAGCAAGAAGTTCAAGTTCAGTCTTAGCAACTTCATTACTTAGTAGATCTTGTCTCAGAAACAACAAAATTAGGCTCAATGTGGAGACCTTAGGTTTGATACCCAATACACACACACAAAAAAAAAAAAATCTGAAAGCTAACATGGTCATAGAATACAGAGAAAATGAAACTCTCATGCTCTGCTGGTAGGAGCCAACTTTATCAAGAAAGAATGCAGATGCCTCCAAAAACTAAAAGTACATCAGCCAAAAGATCCAGTCATCCCACTTCTGGGTATGTTTCCAAAGGAAGTGAAATGAGCACATCAAAGTGATATGTGCACTCACATGTTTATTGCGGTGCTATTCACAACAGCTAGGATACAGAATCCATCTTGTTATTCAGACATGATTAGATAAAAAATACATATAATATCTAAGTTAAAAAAATATATATGTAGTAACCACGAAGAGGAATGAAATGTGTCACTTGTGGCAAAAAAAGGATGAAAGTACAGAATATTATATATTTGAAATAAGCCAGATATAGGAGAAAAACCATTTGTTCTTTCTTTGATCTTAAGTAGAACAGCTGATATTCACAAGCAACTAAATAGGGAGGTGAGGGTTAAAGTGGTTTTAAATAATGGGTAGCTGAACTCTGTTAGACAGGAGGGATGAAATCTAGTGTTCTACAGCACAGTCCTGTGACTTTAGTTCACAGTGACCTATTCTGTGTTTTATGAAGACAGAAAAGGGACCTCAAATGTTTCAAACAAGAAATAGCAAGGAAGGGCTGGGGATTTAGCTCAGCGGTTCAGTGGCCTGCATTGAAAGCACAAGGACCCAAGTTCGATCCCCGGTACCAAAAAAAAAAAAAAAGCAAGGAGGTGGAGATACAGTAGACCCTTGACTCACAAACTTGATCAGTTCCTGAGGGATGGTTGTAATTCAAGTTGGTTGTAAGTTAATACAGCTGAGATCTGATGTTTACCTGTGTACATGCTATACATAGAGGCAGATGAATCTCCATTAACCTAATTAACTCAAGTAGTTCATATAAAACAGGCTGGTTGTAACTCTAAGGTCCACTAAACTAATCACCTTGATTGCTTAGTACATGTTGTATACATATATTGAATGATCACACTGTACCCCATGGCTATGTATAATTATTATGTGTTAATTAGGAAGAATATTGAAATTTAGCTGGGCATGGTTGTATGTCCCTGTACTGCTAGTATTCTGGGAAGCTGTAGCAAGAGGATCACACATTTGAGTTCAGTCTAGGTAACTTAGGAACTTAGTAAAATCTTGTCTCGAATTAAAAAATAAAAATAAAGGGCTGGAGAGGTAGTTCTGTGCAAAGGCCCTGGGTTCAATCTTCAGTGCCAGAAAAAAAGAATACTAAAGTTTAAAATTATGTTTCAGTGTTACAAACATGCTCTGTGTGTGTATATATGTATGTATGTATTTGAAAGTTAAAAGTAATTGGCAAGTGATTCACATAGATTGGAATAGAAGCAGTAGTGTCAGTCTGGGTTTTATGAAACATGATCAACAGAGCTTGTGTTTAAGACACAAATGAAAGCTACTGTATCCCGAATGCTATGCAGTTAAGCAGCTCTGATTCCTACTTGCTTAATTTCCAAAGTAACACTGTACACCTTGATTGGATTTCAGTAATGGTTGCCCATAAATCTTTTGACAAGTTTACATGATTTCATAAAAATTTCCTCATACAAAACAAAACATCTCAGGCTGGGTATTTAGCTCAGTGGTTCTGCTGCCTGGCTTGCAAGCACAAGGTCCTGGATTCGATCTTTGGTTAAAAAAAAAAAAAATCACTTTTTTCCACAGCTCATGTTCCTAATGATGACTCTTCAAATTTTACATAATAATTAATTGCTAAAGAAAATAATAAAGCTAACAATCATATGCTACCAAATCTAGACTGCTTTAACAAACTGGGCATTCACAAAGCAGACCAATTAAAAGGTGTATTATAAGGCTGGAGATTTAGCTCAGTTGTTCTGCCGCCTGCCTTGCAAGTGCAAGGTCCTGAGTTCAATCCCCAGTACCAAAAGGTATATTACAAAAAACTAAAGAAATAAGAGGTATAAAAAGGCTTTTACTTTACACATTTTGAAATCTATTCTGTCATATTCTACCAAATCAAAAACCTTTTGCCTAATAATTTCCCCATTCCATATGAATTTTTGAAATGCCATTACTCTTACCCAGAATAAATGTTTTTAAAGTTATAGTTATCAAAGTAAAGATTTGATGGTATTACTCAAGACTTTGTAGGGAATAGTAAGTTATTTTCTGAGGTATAGGGGTCAGAAGGAAGTGGGGGGGGAATCCCATTGCTCCCCTGAAATTACACTTATTTCTAGGTCAGCTGAAAGGAATGTATTTTTTGTCACATGTATATTGTATTGATCTGAACTCTTTCCCCCTTGTTGGTAAGAAAGCTAACATAAAGTAGTTCAGAAATTGAAATGGAATTTATTGGCCAGAAAACATGGGGAACTTAAAATTATGAACTATCTTTAGACCCACTCTCCAAAACTGTATTGTTAGGTACTGTCTGTCTCCTTATTCTTGCCATTACTTTGCTCTGTGGTTCCATTCACAGCCACATTTATCAAAAAAGAAAGGGGGTGTATATGACTATCAACAACTCCAGCTAGATGGGACGTGTTAGTTGGTTTCCCTGGAGATCCTTTTCCACCTTTGGTTTGAGAATGGATTAAGGTCTTCCAAAATTTCAATATGCTAGAAACAAAGTAATCCAAGTGTGTGCCCTCAAGGATTTCACATTCTACCTATAGATTGAGGATATAGGGCTTTCTTTTATTATTTGTATGTTTTTGTTTGTTTGTTTGTTTTGGTACCAGGGATCGAACTCCAGTCTTTGCGTTTGCAAAGCAGGCACCAGAACCACTGAGCTAAATCATTGGCCCTAGCTTTCTTTTATTATTAAAGGAAATTTCTCATAACTGGACTACCATTACTATTTTTTCTTTGTCTTATATGCATTTTTAGATTTTACAATGACATCTCATATTTCTGATTATTAATTGTATAATTTTGACATGTATTTCTTTCTTAAATTGTAATAAATCTTTGTACTTATCTGTTGTAGTTGAATTTTCCCCAAAAGCTATTGTAACAGTGATCTTTAAGTATATTATTTATAATTGAAGAAATAGTTCTTTTATAACTAAAAAGAAATTATTGTTAACTTCTGCCTTTTTTATTCATACTTCAAATCACAACTTATGCTGTTGAGTAGCTAGGAGATATGAATTAATAAAAAGTTAATGAAATTTCAGGCAGATTTATTATTTGTGCAAATGATTTCAGAGAACCTAGTTAATCATTTGGAAGAACTAAATTAACATTAATAGGGGTCTGTTATGAATGCTGAAAAATTACACTATAATTTTAATGAATAAACTAAACTTCTAAGAGTGCATAGTATATTTTCCAATTGTTATTCAAAGAATAGAAAATAGTTGTCTGTTTTCCACATAAAATGACTTTCCTTAAATGAGAAGCATATACTGATACTTACCTGTGCTCCACTGGACAGACTACTATGAAATTCTACATTTTAGATGTGTTTTCTAATGATTGTCAAGTGTAAATTATCATGATTATTGAGGCTGAATTTTTTCAGTCACACCACACTGGACTTCGAAAGATAAAACAGACTCAGTATTAAATATGTGGTGGGGAAATGCACTCTTTTGGCAAAAATATTAAGCTGTCTCTTACTCATTTACCCTGTTTGAGGTGCCTTCCTTTCGCCTGTCTGTTTACCAAACTCCTACTCCCTCTTCAGGGCCTACCTTGAATTACTACCTTTGTTTTTATTTAATATCAAGGAGATATTCATTATGTGATTATTCTGTAGGGCATTGAGTTTATAAAAAATATTCCACGCCACTATTTTATGTACAGTAATATATTTCCTAGGTACAGTAAGAAATCACAGTGTTTTAAAATGTAGAAAGTCTAAGTATAAAATTCTGCTTACTTAAAAATAGTTCAGTATATCCCCACCTGACAATTTAAAAACTTACATGTTGAGATATTAGCTACCATGCCCACCATATTGCCTGGCAAAGGGCTTTTGAATACGAGTGCCCTATATCCACCTTTGTTACTAAACTTCAGTCTTAATGTTGATTTTGTATTTTAACTATTAATATCATGCTGGCACAAAGTAGACTCTCAAAGAGTTTGTTTTTCTTTCCATCTATATTTTCAAACTATCATTTAAAGTTATCTCTGTCCAGGCTGACAGTATTAAATACTGAGCCAAATCCTCCAGACAAGTTAAATGACATGAACTCACATGAAATATGAAGGGAATCATAAACTTTTTTACTATGGCCCTAATATGAGCTTCTACAGAGATAAATGTCAGCTTGCATTATATTTTATAAATTATGGGAGTAGTCTTTATCTTAAAAAACTGTATTTTCAAAGCCAGGAGTTATTTAATAGATCCTCACAAAAATTTTAAATTCAGCCAATAGTTATTCTTATAAGTTAGTGTGTGCACTGTTTTTTTTAAATAGCCCATGTATTCCAAACCTAACATGCATTAAAACATTTAAAATCTGAGCTCTCTCTAGGACACTTGAAATAATTTCAGGAACAATATGCTTTCATGTGGGCTCTTTCTCAGTTTTGAAGCAAGATTACAAGATTAAAAATTTGACTTAGCTTGTGCATCTGAAATTGTATGATTTTCCTGGACTTATTTCTGGGCAAATGTTACTTGGAGCTTTTGTCAAATAAATAATATTTGGATGCCCTGTGGCTCACCGATTCAGTGCATTAAAAGCAGAATTGGAAAATTTAGTTCAAGTTTGAATGTGCCAGTATTCTGTGTGATGTTGAAACTTGTCTGCTTTATACCAGTATCTTCATCTGGAAAATGAATGTTAATGTCATCTACCCCCCGTTTCCCACACATATGCCACTAGAAATTACTTGAACCTTCTTTAAAATATAGTTTACAATTGTTATTTAATAAAGTAATAGAAAACTATATAACTTTTAGAAAACAAAGTCCTAAGAGAATATCTCTTGACATGCACAAAACAGGGACTTTTGTTCTTTGTTTCTGCTCCTTTGTTTTTTTTTTTTTTTTTGGAATACTGACACATTAGAAAAACAGTTATTTCATATTACTTGTAGTTTTAGAAACAGTGAGTATTTTCCTTGTTCTAGCTCTTGGCAGTAGATTAAATGAACTAATCTAATATGTTTGACAAATTTTCTTTGATTTTTTTGGGGGGGTCTGGCAGGTACCTATAAACACAATGTTTAAAAACTGTTTCTAAGAATTTTTAAGTTACTCAATTTTTGTTGGTCAAAACTTGTGATAATTCTTGATTCCATCCCAAACCATTGACCTTACAAAGCAAACAATTAAAACACTCTTCAAATCTTATGTCACTTTGCGCTCCTCAAAGAAATGAAGTAACTGGAAATTATGTATTTGGAGAATAATTATTGTTTGAATCCACTCAGTACACAAGAAAATTATTTGTGTGCTTTGAATTTGGGGAAATATCAAGCCACTTACGGTCTCCCAAGAATCTGCATGTTTTCCTTACTTTGCATTGGAATCACCAGGGTGAGCCTCAGGGACTCTTGTTGCCTTGGGGCCTGTTGATCTTTTCTGGCCCAAGGCCTATGCAGTGAAGGGCAGGCTTCTCTGCTCCAAGACCTCTTCCCCACCTTTCCTTGTCTGTGCTCACTTGTCTCATGGGAAATTCTCCATCTTGATGTATTATTCTTGTTATCATTTTCTTTTCATGACTTCAGTGGAAATGCATAAAGTTAGAAGACTGTTGTATGAATTTTTTTCTCATTTATTTATTTATTTGAAATACAGGCAAAGGTGCAAGAACTTTGAGCTGATCTCAAACAGAAGGGGATTGCAAATAGTATCTGATCCTTTTCTGGTGGAAGAGTGTGGTATCAGGGACAGCTGAAGGGCAGGCTTGGCTGGTGGCCTGTCAGTCGTATTTCTTCAGATGCCTGGGAAGGTTAGACAGGAAGTCAGTAGAACTGGGATGGGGCCATGCACAGGTAGAAGCATCTGGGAGGATTTCTTATTCCTGTGACTCTACTGATGATTTCTTTTAAAATTACCATCCCCTGACAGTCAAAAGAAAGCAGCTGTCCTTTCAAGTGTTAGATACCTCTCCAGTGCTTCTCCATCTTTTTCTTCCTGGGGCTTGATGCCATCATTTGAGTATCTGAATCATTCTTCTCATAGATGGATGAAATTTCATTGTGAAAGCTGTATTTGCATACAGTAAAACATAAACAGTTTTTAGATATACTTAATTAAAGGCAGGTGTGAAATGTTTAACAATCTACTCAGAACTGCTGCTGTCCTTCCCTTTTTATCAGTTCTAGGCCTTCCATCTTGAGCCTTCAACCCAATTTAGATACTGCTCCTAATGTTTTTCCTAGCCCTGGGAGAAGAGAGGTCTACATTTTCAGCATTAGGAATCCCCTTTCACCTTGAGATAAAGGTTGATCTTTTACTTGGTACACAGCAGCCTGCTTTTAAGAAATATTTTGTCTACAGACTACATGACAACGTAGAGTTGAGATCCTTTCACCTTTAGGTTTGTCTTTGTGTTTCCTATTTATTACCTCCTGTGTTCACTTTCATTGTTTACATGGTACGGTATTTCTTCAGCCTTCTGCTTCCAGTGAACTCATTCTGCTTTCTCTCTTCTTTCATTATAAACCCAAAACTCCATTAAAAAGCTTCTAGTTCTTTGGAATTAGGTGTCTGCATCTGTCCTTCAACTCCCAGATCATCACTTAAACCACCTGAAACTTGAGGATGTCAAATACAAACCATGAATTTAGCTGTTCTGTAGTGTTTCCTATTATTGTGTTCTACCAGGTCTGGCTTCGCCATGATCTCCTTTTGAGAGAGAAAGAGATACACTCACACACTGCTCTGCAACTGCTTTGCAACTCATCCAATGTGGTACTCAACACATTTTTGACATGAAAATTTTGCCCCAGTACGTACTTGTCTTTGCTTGGTACTCAGTGCACAAGCTAGAAGTTGTCAGCACAGATTGCCTCATGACTAACTACCCTTTCCAGCCAAAACAATATGAAACTTGTCATTTTTGGTAAAGGTTGTGCCTCCCAGAATTAATGCATGACACATACCAAAGTACCACTGTGTATTTTTGTGAGCAATGGGAGGAGGGCGGGAGGGGGGTTCAGAAGGAGTGAGGGAGAGGAAGAGAGAGAGAAAGAAGCTGTTGAAGTTTACATAGAGGGAAGGAATCGTCAGGTACTTATCCTACATTATTTCCCCTCATGAATTTGTTCTACTTATGATAATTCTGTTTCCAGAAAAAAACAGATAATGCAAGCAGGCTCCCTCCACAGTGAAATATATCCTTAAATTACAGTTTGTGAAACAAGAAGAGACTAGTCCTTAATAAGATATAAACCAATAATTTGGGGATACAAAAAGTTAATATCCTCAGTGAAAGGTTGCTTCTCATTGGGTTTAAGACTTGGTAAGATCAGTACCACTAATATCCTAGCCAGAACATAGTCATAGTAACCCAGTGGCATTGCAAGACCGAATGAGCATAATTCAACTTTTTCCAGCTAAGAAAGAACTGGGAACAAGAAATGGCTTTTTCACTTGGTTTGCACATTTAGATATAAGATCCCAAATAATTAATCCTATGAAATAAGGAGACCGATGTGTATATGTGCTGTTTCTTTTTAAGTTATTCTCTCTGTGTATAATGTAATGTATATTCATGGATAAAAAAGTAAGATGTGTACAAAAATTATCCAAATCTACTATAAATATGTACTTATCCTTACATTCAGTTATAGCTTTAAAATTCAGGTTTGCACGCCTGCAGTTTTCTATACTGTTTGTCAATTACATAATGAATATTTTTGCTATTATAAAATATTATTCCAAAATTTGATTTTCATATTATATCCATTTTAATTATACCAAACATTTAAGTGAAAGTGAATGAAACCGAAGTAAAAGTGGTATTTAATAAAATCTGTAAAATAATCCTGCTAATTCTATTTTAGTGTTTATCATATTTAAAGTTTTCTTTTTTGGTACCTGGGATCAAACTCATGACCCTTCGCTTGCAGAGCAGGCAACAGAACCACTAAGCTAAATCCCCAACCCTTTAAAGTTTTCTTTCATGATCTTGCTTAGGTTGTTTTTTTCTACTTGACCTTTCCTTTCGATATATATATTTTTAAAATAATCTAGGGCTTTCATAAAGAGCGTGATCTCCAGCCCTTTTTTTTTTTTTTCTTTTTCACTCGAGACAGGGTCTTACTATGTTGCAAAGGTGCTTAGACTAGGCTTAAACTTGTTATTCTCCTGCCTCGGCCTCCCAAAATACTGGAATTATAGATGTGCATCCCCACATCTAGACTTTATTTCCCCTACTATACTTTTTAAAATTCTCTCTACTCTAACATAACATACAAAAATGTACAAATCAAATGGCTAATGGCATGGGTTTATAGTTTTACACTTTGGATATGTATCCTAATTCTAATACTTTTCAGTTTTTTGGCTAATGTGGGCTAGGTAATTAATCATGTAGATTCATTTTCATCATTTCTAAAAAAACTAGATAATGTTTGCTAGCAAAATTGAATGTCCATAAACATTGATAAAATTATTATCAGGAGTATTTATTTTTCTCTGCATGGTAGAAAATATCATACTATTTTCTGGAGATTAAAATATATTTTCTGAAGGTTTTTCTGGGAATATAATTTATTGTATGCATATGTATGCCTCATGACTAGCATTTTGGAGAAATTTTTAAAAAATGATGTTACAGACTCTGCTTCTCAAAATCTTCATCAGAGGTTGATATTATAAGGCATAGAGAGGGCTGAGTATTTAGCTCAGTGGTTCCACCACCTGCCTCATAGGCACAAGGTCTTGAGTTCCATCCCCAGTACCAAAAAAACAAAACAAAACAAAACAGGACCCCCTTCCCCAGATACAAATCGTCCTGTACTAAAGTTATCCTAGGAAATGAACAGCTTAGGCTGTTTCTGTTGCTGATAGTTTGCTGTTACACGCGAGCTGTGCTGGGCCCTGGCAGAATCACGGACTGATGCATCTTGCTCTTGATCTGTTAGACTTCACTCAACTTGTACCCTTCAGCCTGTCAAAGCCTTTTAGAATTGAAGGGACAGCCCTGCCTATGGAGTTAGGTTTCCTTCTTTTTGTGCTCTTCTAGTACAGCTTTCGGTAAGGCCAACAGACGGCTTTAGGGAGTCCTGTAGAAGGTCCTAATAAAAGGTACTAATAAAAAGTACCCTTGGATACTGAGAAGTTGTCAAAGTATATTAGGCTCCATATACTTTAAATATAGTATTGTTTATGATAAAACTTCCAAACATTACAAATTCAATTTTGAAATTTGTTATTAAAAGAGTTTGCTTTCGAATCTTATTAAATGCTGTCAAAGGGAAAATTTGCAGTGACATTTAATCTATTCCTTTTATAAAGTACCTCTAACAACTTGAAAATTTTTGCCATTTTAAATATATTGCAGCACAGAACTTTACACAAATATTAAATGCTCCAGTTCACCTAAAGAATTAAACATAATTTTTTATACGATGTATACATTTTTAGTTTCATAAAGTATCATTACTTAACAATATATTTCTGTGATTTATTTAGTCTATAAGTATTTAATTTAGTATAATGCTAGAGTATTATGCCCTACATAAATATATAGCATGCCACATTGACACTGACCCTTTGAAACTGTAAAAGCAACAACTATCAAAACTTTAATAACCCTATCTAAAATGTATTTGTCTTGGCATTCCAGAAATTTTGTAATATTAAGTTCATAGGGCAGAGAACAAGTCTTTACTAGAAAGTATGATTTTCCAATAACATCTAAATACAATTTACCCTGTCTTTATCATAACACTGAAAATGTTTTCTGCAAGCAATTATAGGTAGCTGGGACACCATGGAATCAAATCTTTTGCAAAAATGCATTTCAAATATTAAAAATTGACTTTCAAACTTTTAGTATACCATCCACCCTATTTGTATTACTTTATTAACTTTAATGCCAAATATTTAAAAACATATCTAAAACAACAAACACTATGGGTATGTACATGTGCATTTACGTATGTATAATAAATTGCTAAAATGTAGTTTTCAAAATGTATATTTTTTTCCACGAAAATTAGGATTATTAAATTTCTATGACAGAGTTATTAGCAGTGAAGTGAAGTCTATTATTACAGAGCATCTTAATTTCAGATGTATTAAATTAAACTATAATTTTTGAAGTATTTATTTATATCATGAAAATGTAAGGTATTTATGAAATTATATCTTAGGTTTTTTTATAGATCCTGCTTCATTGTGAGAGTAAAAGTTCTAAAGCTGTGTAGGGCTGAGGCTGTTATCAAGTTTAAAGGCAAAAGGAAAAAGTCATAGTATTTCACTTGTAACATTTGTCAATGTGTGAATTATGTATATAAAATTCAAAACTATATCTATAACTTTGCAATTTTGTAACTTTGTAACTCTTAGAAAATGTCAGACTCTTAAGATGAAATTCAGTCTCCTCTTCTAAGTTTCTTTCCCAGCTACATAAACCCTGAAGTGATAAAACATTTTTTTCTAAATAAGAATTTAAATTTAGCTCAGAACACCTAAGAGTTTTATTTTTTATAAGTTTTGAACTTCAAAATTTCTAATTGCATTTCTAGAAAAGCAATAGTCAGGGCATCTTTCTTTTAATTTTGGGGCAGATGCATTTATCCAATCGAGAATGCACTTATTGATTAAAGGAGTTAGAATAATTAACACAACCTGGAGCTTTCCTGGAGTAATGCCAGTGAATTTTATAGGAATCTTAGCTAACCAACTAAAATTCTTTTTCTCATAAGTTACCAGAGAAAAGGGCAAGGGATTTAGCTTGGTGACAATGCTCCTGCCTCTCAAGCACCAGGTCTTGAGTTTGGTCCCAAGTACTGGGGGAAATAAGTTACCAGTGACAAAATGAAAGATTCTGTTTACTGGGTATCATTAGGAAAATGATACATTTCTTTCTCTGTCATATAACAAGGGAATTTTAATTTAGTCAGTACAGTGTACTTTGTAGAAATGTGTACATTGTGCAAAATGTTTTCCCAAAAATGTAGTATATTAAACTTATCTGTAACACTATACATGGGCTACAGATAAAAAATTGATACGGGGTGTTCATTGTTCTGGAAAACTCAATGCAGTAAGAGAGAAATTAGTAATAATAAGTGGTAGAAGTGGTATAGGAGTGAGCAAAATATATTGAACAAAATGAAATCACTGATTCCTTGTGTTTCTGTAATTCTAAAAATAAATTAGTTTTAAATGAAATATTTATTTCTACAAATATATATGTGAAGATTAAATTATTTTCTTGCCTAGAGTATCTTAGTAGTAACTCGGATTTACAATATAGTAATCTGAATTTTCAATTTTTTCTTGCATTAAAAGTCCTGGATAAAATCCTAGACTTTAGTGTTTCATGTATCTAATTTACTTCTAAACTATACTACTTATTTTTTCTTAGCATTTCTATGCCTCAATTTTCTTACCTGTAAAAGGGGGTTGGAGCTGGGAATTTAGCTCAGTGGTTCTGGTGCCTGCCTCGCAAGCTGAAGAAACTGAGTTTGATCCCTGGTACCAAAGGGGGAAAAAAAAAAGTGGAGGTGTGTGATACAGTTTCTCCCACGTTATCTGGTCATGAATGCTATCTTAGGTATGCATGAAGCAAACTCCGTCTGGAAGGCCAGTTAGAAACTTTGTGGGATAAAGCCTTTAGGAAACTACCTGCTGTATTTATTACTAAAGAATAACATAGTAAAGAGTAAAGCAGCTGTACACTGCAGCTTGTTAAAAATTAAACATCTCTGCATGGATGTGTTCTGTGACTAGGAAATTATTTGGCATTTAATATGTTTTTGTTTTGTATGACAGTAAAACAATACAAAGTCTACCTTGTAAACAAAACTTTAAGAATACAATACAGTAACATTAAGTATATCCACATTATTTAACCACAAATTTCTATATTTTCCGTCTTGTATGAGTGAAACTGTGTAACGGTTGTACATGACTGATTACTTCCCATAATGTGCCATGATTGGTTATTTCATGTCACCTAATGTCCTCAAGTTTTATTCATGTTATAGCATATTTTGGGGGTTAGTTCTTATTCAAGACTGAATAAATCTTTATTGTATGTGTGTGCTACTTTTTTATCTACTTATCTATCAGGGGAATTTAGGTTGATTTCATACTTTGAACTATGCTCTTTTGAACATGAAAGTGTAGATATCTCTTCAAGATTCTATTTTTAGTACTTTTGGATAAATGTGCAGAAGTGAGATTGCTGGATGATATAGTAGCTTTATTTGTAATTCTTGGGGAATTTTCATACGTTGTACATAATTGTTGCCCCATTTCACATTTCTGGTAACAGTGCAATAGGCTCCAAATTTCTCCACACCCTTGCCAACACTTCTCAGCTTTTGAGGTTTTTATCTTAGTCATCCTAACAAGTGTAAGGCAATATTTCATTGAGTTTCGATGTGTACTTTTGTTTATTTATTTGTTTATTTATTTATTTTTGGTAAAAAGGATCGAACTCAGGTCCTTGTGCTTGCAAGGCAGGCAGTGGAATCACTGAGCTAAATCCCCAGCTCTGATGTGTACTATTTTGATGATTTGTGATAGTAGGCACCTTTACATATGCTTCTTGACCATTTTTAAATTGGGCTATTGAGGTCTGTATATATTTTTTATATAAACCTCTTATCTGTTATGTATTTGACAAATATTCTCTCTTATATAATTTAATTTTTGCTCTGTGGATTGATTGCTATGCAGAAACTTTTAAGCTTGATGTCAAACATTTTTTTTTGGTAACATATGCAAAAAGTTACTATTAAGGCCAATATTAAAAAGTTTAGTCCCTATGTTTTCTGCAAGGAGTTTTATATTTTATAAGTTTTATTTTAACTCTTTAATCTATTTGAGTTGGCTTTTGTTCACAATAAGAGTCTAGTTTCACTCATGTGCACATGAAATTTCTACTTTTCTCATTGTCACATGTATAAGAAACTATCTTTTCTCCATTTTATAATTCTGGCACCTTTGTCAAAGATTATTTCACAATTCATACACAGACTTGTTCTGATGTCTCTCTTCCAATAATATATATGCTTTATATCAATACCACTCCATTTCTATTACTATATATTTGTAAGATGATTTGAAGCCAAAAAGGTAAGCCATTCCATTTTGTTCTTCTTGCTCAAGATTTGACTATGTGCAGTCCTTTATGGTTATTTGTACATGTTTGCAGTATATGATTATATTTATTTTGGAGAGCAGGTAAATGTACATAAAATTTTTGATTTTACATTCCCTTCCCTCTCTTCAATCCCCTCCACACCCTCTTCTTCCACTTCTTGGTCCCCTCATAAAATTTTTGATTTTACATTCCCTTCCCTCTCTTCAATCCCCTCCACACCCTCTTCTTCCAATTCTTGGAATTCTTCTTCCACATCTGTAAGATCTCCCTCCCTATTCCTATATTCTATCTTTATTTGGCTTCTTAATTTATTTATGACTTGGGTTTTTCATGTAAGAGAAACAATGCATTATGTATGCTTGTATGTCTGTCCTATTTCACTTAATATTATGGTCTCAATATGCATCCATTTTAGTACAAATGACTCAAATTTACCCTTCCTAATAGTAGTCCATTGTGTGTAAATATCACATTTTCTTCACCCCTTCATTTGTCAATGGACAAACATGTAGATTCTTTCCAAGAGTTATCTGTTAATCAAGCTGCTTTAAACTGAGCTGTGCATGAATCACTATAATATAGTGTCTAACTGTTTCAGGAAGATATCTAGACTAAGAATACCTGGGTCAAATTGAATATACTGATTTGCATAATGGTCGTACCAATTTCATTCCGAGTGAAAATGTGGAAGTGCTCCTTTTTTACCACAGTCTTGCCACCATTTGTTATTATTTGATTCTCTTGATGATAACCATTCTTTCTGGAATAAGATTAAATCTCTCTGTGTTTTAATGAGCAATTTTCTATTAGAGAAAGATAGTGAACATTTTTTCATGTATTTTTTTAGCCATTTGTATCTCTGAGGAGTATCTGTTCATTTCAGATGCCTCTTTTTTATTGGGTTTTTTATTTTGATGAGTCTAATTCTTTTGAGTTCTTTATATATATTCCAGATATTAGTTCTCTGTACAAGATTTTACTGGCATTTTTTCCTACTCTATAGATTCTCCCTTTACTCTGTTGGTTGTATCTTTTGGTGTGTAGAAGTTTTTAATTTGATGTAATATGATTCCATTTCTTGTGCAATTGGGGTTCTGTTCAGAAAGTTATTGTCTGGGCCTATGTTTTTGAGAGTTTTACCTGTTTTATCATCGAGAAAATTAAGTATTTCTGCTTCAATATTTAGATCCTTGAACCATTTTGATTTTAGTTTAGTACATGGTGAGGAATATGGGCCAAAATTATTTAGCCAGTTTTCAAAGCGTGATTTGCTAAAGAGTTTATCTTTTCTCCAGCATATGTTTTTGGCCCCTTTATCAAACATCAGATGGCTGAATGTGTCTAGAGTTGGTTCTGGCTCTTCTATTCTATTCCAATGATCCACATGTCTGTTTTTGAGACAGTACTATGGTACTTTTCCACTGTAACTTTGAAATATAATGTAAAAGGTGAAATTGTAATAGTTTCTAATGATCTTTTGGATTTCAGCAGTGACTATTGTGATTTTGCCTTTTACATTTCTAATTGCACTGATATGGTGTTTTCTTTCCTTCTTGTAGTAATTTTGTCTAACGGTGTTGTTTATTCTTTCAAAGAACCAACTGTTCATTAATCCCTTATGGTGTTTTTATAGTCTTAATTGTATTAATTTCTGCTCTGACCTTTATGATTTTCTCCTCGTACCAGCTTTGGGTTTTAGCTGTTCTTATTTTTCTCTGATCTTGAGATGCATCATTAAGATATGTTTTTTTCAGCTCATTCTGCTTTCTAATATGAGCATTCACAGCAATAAACTTTCCTCTCAGGACTGCTTTCATTGTGTCCCATAGGTTCTGGTGTTCAAGAGCATATCATTTAATGTCCAGATGTTTGTAAAATTCCTATGATTTCTTTTCCAATTTATTTCCTGTTTTAGTGCCCTATGTTTTGATCGTGACATAAAATTATTTTGATTCTTTTGTATTTAATTAAGCATGCTTTATGACTAGTATGTGTCTATTTTGGATGAAATTCAATGTGTTGCTGTGAAGAATGTGTAATTTGTTGAAGTAGGTTAGAACACTGTGGATATCTATTAAGTCCATTTGTTAGAAGGTGTGATTCAGTTCTATATTTCCTTACTCGTTTTTAATTGATCTATTTGTAAAAGTGCGCTATTGATGTACTCTACTATAATTTTAGCGGTGTTTTTTTTTATCTTTTATGTCCAGTAGTGTTTATTTTATGAAGTTGGTGTACCAATATTTGGTGCATATGTATTTGCAATTCATTTTGTTGAATTGTTTCCTTAACTACTATGTAGTGACATTCTTTGCCTCTTCAGATCAGTTTTATCTTCAAGTTTAGTTTGTCTGAGAATAAAATTGCTACCCTGGTTTACTTTTTGGCCCTGGTGGATGGAATACTGCTCTCAATCACTTGATTTTTAGTGTGTGAATTTCTTTTTGAATTAGATGAAGTTCTGAAATGCAGCAAACTATTGAATTTTGTATTTTGATCCATACTTTCAGTCTCTGACTTTAAAATTGGGAGTTGAGGTAATTTATTACTGAAAGGTATTAACTAATTTCTATTATTATGTTCTTTCTCCATTGTTTGTTCCTTTATTTTTTTTCCTCTTTCATTTAATTTCTCACTTTACTTGTCTTCATTCCATCCAGCTTTTTGGCTTTGTTTGCCTCATCGTCTTTGTCTTGGGTTTTCTTTTCTTGAATATTTTTTGAATGTTAGTTTGGTGTGTATGAATTTCATAAGATGTTCTTTGTCATGGAATGTCCTTATTTCTCCATCTTTTTGAAAGATAATTTTCTAGGATGTACTAGTCTTGGCTGGAAGTTGTTTCCTTTATGGGTTGAAACATTTTACTTCAAATTTACTGACCTTTAAAGTTCCTGTTGAAGTCTGCTGTAATTCTAATGGGTGTACATTCATAGGTGACTTTTCTGCTTTCCTCTAAAAGCTTTTGAGATTCTGTGCTTACATTGCAATTCTGGGATTTTGATTACGATTTTTGCGGAGCTTCTTTTTTCATCATAATTATTTGACATTCTGTAATCTTTGATCATCTGTATATTGAATTCTTTCCCTAAACTTACAAAGTTTTCTGCAAAGAGATTTTTATTTCATGTGTGCTGTCTTCTAACTTCTCTCTAACTGAAACTAGACTCAGGTTAGTCTTTTTAGAATCATCTGGTAGCTAGCTGTTAGATGAATTTCTATTGCATTATTATTGCTTTAAGGTTCCCTGAGTGTATCATATGTGTTTCCATTTTGTCCATGAGCTCTGAGAACCTTTCCTGATCTTGACAATTTCTGTTGCTCAGGTATGCAATGGAATTATTTATCTGTGGGATTTCTGTTTAGCACCTTTTCATGGAGTCTGTTTCTTTGGTAAATTTGTCATTCATGTTTTCAACAGTTTTTGGTCAGCTCTTCTAATTTTTTATTTGTTTCTTCCATAACCACAATCAGTCAGTTTGTTTGTTAGTTCCCCTGTGTTGTACGTTGTACCATCTTTGAACTCGTTCAGTTTCTTTGCTTCACTTCTAATCATTTTGTGCAGCTCACCTATTTTAGGTTTGATTTCCTCTCGATCAGTGCCCCTGGTATCTGCTTTGGAAGAGGTGGAAGTCTGTAGAGGTATTATGTTGTCTTATTAGTAACTATTGTGTGTGTGTATGTGTGTGTGTGTGTGTGTGTGTGATGATTGTTGATGTCAAGTAAAGTGATGACCATTTGTTTTTGCTATGAAAATCTTAGATTTTTTTTCCCAGTAATGTATTCTTGACTTTATTTGTCAAGCATTTTTTATCCTTTTAAACTATTCAATTTAACTGGGTTGGGCCTCGTCATTGTGTTGTAAGATAATTTCTACTAGTTGTAATAGCATCAACAGATCCAAGCATACATTAATCACAAATATTAAAACTTGTTTGGATAAATTTATCATTTGTCAGTACCCTTAAAGACTATATAATACTGCTCTTTGTAGTTTTGGATATAGATGGTGGGGGGATAGAAAGAGGAAGGGGAAAAAAGGAATTTTGTCAATAATAAGAAGAAAAAAATGTCAATAGGAGAAAAATACAATGGAATTCTTTTTAAGCTGGGGGAAAGGGCTAGTGTTGAGGGAGTTTGAGAAATTATATTTATTGGTGCTAAAAGGAATGGAAGATCGGTAGAAGTGTATTTAGAGACTGAGGGAGACTGAAATTTTTGGAGCCTATTAATATGTTTGTAGTTAATTTTGTTTGGATCATCTAAGCCCAGTTTTGTTAAGGATTTCCTTGACATGATTTGAAAGGTAATGTTGAAGTTATAGCACTGTTTAGCTATTAGTTTCTAATACACATATACAAGCCCCTGTTGTATATATGCCATGTGGTAGATGAAGAGTGTAGGGAAGGGAAGGAGATGAGAAAATGAGAGAGGAGAAAAAATAGCAGTGAGGAAAGAAAGTAAAAAATAATAATAATAAAAGAAAAAAGACTAAAAGAGGGAGTAGGATAAAGGGGGAAAACCTAAAAGAATACAGTAAAATAACACAATACAATCAGGAACAAGAACCAAAGAAAACAAAACAATATAAGAAAACAAAAAACAAAACAAAAACTATAAAAGCAGAACAAACAAACAACCAAGAAAAGAACAACAAAAATAAAAATAAAAAACCTTCATACAGTTGTTATTACATTAACCCAGAGGATCCAAATAACTTTGTCTACACTGGAATCACAGGCTGTTTGTAAGAAGTCAAGCGGTTTCCCCCTGTGAACCACTCATTTGCCTGGCCCACAACAGTGAGGGTTGTCTCTCTCTCTAGATTCATCTGTCTCCTGCCTGTCAACTGTGGTCTATACCAGGCCAATTGCGGGCCTTCATCATGATCCCTAAGTCTGATTGCCTCAATTGAGGAGGAGGAAACTGTGGTATAGTTTGCCCAACTGCTGGTTCACCAGCTCACCATTGACTTCTGCTAAGAACCTCATACTCTTGCTCCCTTAACTGCCTGGAAAATAACAAAGTTGTCTTTGTGTCTTCCCTCTGTGGGCTTTCTTGTCCACCATATGGCCAGAAGAACCCTGGTCCAGGTGAGGTTCCCCGTCTTTCTTCCCGAAGACATCTGTCTGTCTCAGACCTGGCTGTGGAACCTAGGGCTGCCCCTAGGCTTGTCAGAGGGCTCTCTTGGCCAGCACGGGACGGTGGGCCTGACCTTATGCCATCTCAGGCCCTGCAGACGTTTGGAAACTACAAGCGAACACCCACTCAGTTCCGGCTCCCCTGCCTTACCCTCTGACCGTGTGCCAGTCTCTGTCTCTGCTCTCTCAGATCGACCCTACACCATGTTTCACTCTGCTCACGTGTCACAGTCTTGGGTTTCCCTGAACGCCAGAGTCTCCAGCTACGAGATGGTGGCGGCCTGTCCATGAGAACCTGCTGGAATCATGGGTAGCACACTGAGTGACCCCGAAGCACAGCACACCTGTTGTGGGCAGGGGGAGTGGGCGATGTTTTTCTGTATCAGGAAGGCCTTCTCTCTGTCATAGTTCCACCACTTACAGGTACTGGAGAGCTATCGTTTTCAAGCCTGAGGTGTATGGCATTTTGTCTCACACCATTCTCCTGCTTTCTGCTTCTCTGAATCTCTGGTTTGCTGTACTTCATTTGCCTTGCATGCTAGGATTTTAGAGCGATTGTGAATCTCTTTCACTGGCCAGGCTGACACTGAAGGACTGGCTCCCTCTTGCGGTCTGATCCTCTCCCAAGATCAGTAATGAAATTAAAATGTATGGAAAATTCATTGTATTCAAATTTTGTTGTATCTCCAGTTTGTGCTAACATAATTCCCTTATATATGTGAATTCATCCTATTTCCATTTCAGATATAACTAAAGTCCTAAAATTTAATTACCTATATATGCTTATATTAATGCTACATATTAATAAGGGATATGGGTATAAAATCATGACAAACTCAAAGATAAATATAATTACCTTTTTATAATCAGTATTTCATGTTATTTATCTTGTACATTGAAATAATTAATATACTAATTCAGGATCTGAACTGTTGCAAATCCTAGAGCTCCTGAATAACCATTCTTGAAAAGTGTCCAATGGAGATGTAGCATTTCTGTAGCATATTTTGCAAAGGAATTCATAGAAGTTTCTGACCAGTATCTGATTTGAGGAGGAAAAATCCACTTTTTTCTACTAAAAACCCAAAACTCTATGAATTGAAGGTGAAAGTCTCTTCACAGATTTTTCTGATCAAAAGAGCCAATCCTAACCAGGCATCAGAACCACTGTACTGCTTAGTTTTTTTCTTTTGGCAGGAAATTCAAGACTAACATGCCTGAAAGAACAGTGATTTTACACCAAGGCAATTGTCATAAGCCACGTGTTTTGTGTGTTAAAATAGAACTGAAGGCCTCAACTTGATTTTTTATTTTTGCCAAATGAATATTTTCATTGACAATAGCAATGATGTAATCTACAATTGGCTATCCCAACAAGATACATATTTTTGCTTTTCATCTTATTTGAGTGTGAGTAGGATTTCTATAGCATAAAAATGAGATCAGCTGTGTTTTGTACCATCTTTCTGTACAGTGAACTGGGCTGTGACTAACACATTTAATTTGATAGAAATTATAAATACGCAGTCCAGGAGAAACAGAATTCAAGACTTCTTGTAATTAATAAACGTGTTCACTTTCAAGAGAAGTACATGCTGTGTATTTATATACTGAAGCACCGGGTAGTAGAAAAAATATTGGCATGTTGTATCACAGTGTTCAGATTTTTGATATTTAAATCTTTGGTTCTACAAAGCATTAAGCCAGTAATGCTGCTTAGCAATAACTTTTGATTATTATCGGGCAAGCTATGAGACTAAAATATAGGCAGTATTCAGATTACAGATAATTTGCAATAATGGAAATAATGGAAATTATTCTGCCATTAAATAATGTTATTATATGGTTCGTTGAGTTCTTTAGGATGTTTTGAAGTGTGTCCAGGCTGTTTTCCTGGTTTGTTTATACAAGGGAATGGTTTAAGTAGAAGAATGGTCTGAACTATTTTTGAATTAAGCCAACTATTTTTTTGTATGGCATTACAGATAGAAATTTTGCCTTGTTCCAAAGAAAAACAGAAAGAAATTTTGTCTTGTTCCTTGGAAATCATGCAAAACTTGGAGAATAGGGATTTTCTGCACCAAATTTTACTAACAAAAGTCAGCTTCTGATAAGTTTCAGAATGCATAGGCTGAGGTGATGTGTTCTTGTGTCTTTCTGAATGTGACTGTATATAGTAGGAGCGTGGTTGGAACTTTTGTGTGATGAGGTATACTGATATTAAATAACTTTGCCTTTTGGTTTTTGGCTAACTCTTCTGCTTTATATTAAGTCTCTGTAAAGTATCGCGATGATTTCTCCACTTAGGGAGGGAGGACAGGTGAGAGAGAGGGTGGGAGTCAGGGGTGAGCACACACTTCCCATTCTTCACCAAATATTCGATCGCCTAATACGTGCTAGACACAGAGCAAGGCCATACAATGTGGTACGACAGTGACAAGATCTGTGCCTTCTTGGGCAACTTTGTGACACAGTTAGCATTCCCCACTCTGGGTTCCCTTTGCTTCCTTAGCTCTATTACTGAACCGACAATAAAATAAGCTGAAGAACACGTCACTGTACGCCTCCGAAACTTTGAAGGGTTGGAGAGCGAGGACAGTTAATTGTTACACTACATGCTATTGGAAAAGTAAGAAAAAAGTCTAATTTCTGGAGCAATTATCATCTGATACTTCTTAAGAAGGCTGGTGAGCTGCTTAGGCCAATGGAGCCCCGGAACACATGTGTAACAAGTTTCGGCAGTCTGTTGGTTATTAGAAGTCAAGGAGAAACAAAATAGATGTGATCTCTGCCAATGTACACAAACGCATTTCAAATTATGACAGGTGCTGTGAAGACTTGAATCATCTGGCTCCTTAAAGGAAATCCAGGTGCAAAGTCAAAGTATAATTTGTTGGTTGCTCAATGACTATGACAATAAAGGGGGATTAATTGGAGGAATCTGATCAGCAGTCAATTTCCCTTGTTATGTCACCACACAGATTTGGGGGGTCTTCCTCCTTCAAAATGCTAAAATCATATCCATATATCAAATCTATCTATCTATCTATCTATCTATCTATCTATCTATCTATCTATCTATCTATTTTCCTATGATATTTTCCCAGTTTCATTTCTACCTCTTACAACTTATACAACATGTACTTTCAATATGGTGAAAATAATTTTCCGTGTTTGATTCTCAAATATTTGGTCCTTGATACGGACCAAATTTAAGGTGATCAATATATACTTTCATTCATCTTTGCTTATGAAAGGACATTTGAGTCTTTGTGTCTTAAGTTTTTCTAATTGTAAAATAAATTACTCCTCCTTCTCCTCCTTCTCCTCGTCCTCCTCCTTCTTCTTCTTTTTTGGTACCAGGGATCAAACTCAGGTCGCTGAGCTTGCAAAGCAGGTGCTGGAACCACAAATTATTACTTTTTTTTCCAGTTTTAATTGAGCTTATTGGTACATTTTAGGGATACAGTACAGTTACATTCATTGTTGCGATCTTGTACCTCTACGTGACAAGTCTTGGTTCTCATTTACAAATTATTACTTTTCTATATCAACTAAAAGGGGAAAATAACACATTAACTTTTTGTGTAATCAAATGAAAAAACATAGGTAACATATTTTAATATACATACCAGGTATACATGTAAAGTATTAGGACCCTTTTGTTAGATATTATTGATACTAAATAATGCCATAGTCTCAATCCAATAAGGAAAAGTACTGTACATTTCTCTCAAAGTTGCTTGTTTATTATAAATTATAATTAGATCATATACATGTGCAATTGTCTATTTGTCTGAAGGCCTTTTAGATGATCCTACATTTCTTTTTTCGTAAATGACAGGATCAAAAAAACATGCAGGGTCTGCAAATTAATTAGCTCTAAGATTTTAATTTGTAGAAGGAAACTTATGAAAAAGGTAACATAAATTTCATTCTGATATGAATATATTGTGAATGTATGACTATAGAGGCAGAAAAACTTAAAATGCATTTTGGCTTTTTAAATATTAAATTAAATATGTGCTAAATAATGTTTGAAGTAAATTCCTTCTGCATTACAGGATTAAGCAATACACGATGTTTGCCACTAGAAGGTGCTAGAGGGAAATAAAACCAATTTTGATGACTGTTTTGCACTTTTTTTCCCTCCCCAATTGTTTTGGTGATATTCTTCCTCTCTAGGTAATTTCCTCCACCTATAATATTGTATTGATATCATTTTGAAGAAATTTAGGTTAATTTACCATGTATTAAAATGAAAGCAAAAATTCAATTTCTTTATTTACTAGGAGATAAGTACAAAAGGCTTTTTAAATAAAACTGTGTGAATTATTTGAGCACATAATATCCATGTCATTGATACAGTTTTTGGTATGAAATTCCATTTAAGTCTATTTTATAAAGAAAGGTTATATTCTATGCTAGTTTGAATTTCAGAACTTTCAAAGGCGCACATGTACTCCCTTCTACCCAGAATGAGAATGATGGTGTTGGGTGCATAATTCTAGAGCAAGTGCATTTTATAATCTTACAAGTAAATTCACTATCCTAAAGCCTATGCTGTCTTGCAATATCCCACAACTTTTAAAAATATAAAATATTATACTTATCCATGTGTATTTTATTCAGAAACTTTATTTCAAGAGGAAAGTATCTCTAAGATGCTGGCACTACAAAATTTTCCAGTGGGAGAATTTCCTTTTTCTTCCCCATTCAGGAGCTGAAACGTCCTTCCCAGATTCCCAAATCCAGTGTTTTTTTTTAAATTACAGCTATACAAGGTTAAGAAAAGGATCTAGAAGCATAAAGATAATAATGGTATCTTCATAACTATTTCTGCCTTTCATTGCTAAAAGCCATCAGGTGATATAGACATTTTCTGAAGTCTTTTGTTATATTAATGTAAAGGATGAAAAGTGTATTTATTCATCATCTTATTTAAAAAGCACAAATTTCTCTGGATATCTACAATCTACATTGTTATTTAAAAACTCTTTGTGAACCAGATAGTATTTCCAGATTTTTTTTTAATTTCATGGGCTAAATACAATATAATTATTGGGCACAATGCTGACTGTACCATTAGAATAGAATGGAAAGCAAATGGTAGTACAGAAAATGATAGCGTGGAGTCCTTGCCTATAAAATTTGAAAAAAGAAAGTAAAAACGCTTCTAAACTTGCATGTTGTGTCAGTTTCCTGTTACAGCTGTAACAAAAATATAGTACGAGAAATGTAGTGACTTAAATCAACAAAGGCATTAGTTTACTCTTCCAGCCCACAATATCCAGTAGAGTCTCTCTCATCTTTTGTCACTCTATCTGCGATGCTGACTCTTTCATCTCTACACATTTCCAGGCCCTCTTTGATAACGTAAAATTCCAGAGTAATCTTATTTTAGCTTCATCTACTGATTAGTACACTTAATTTCTCTTTTCCATCTAATAGGGCATAAATACAGATTCCAGGCAGAATGCAAGCATTTTGGAGGAGGAAATTACCTTTCTGCCTACCACATCTATTTTTTTGTGCATTCTAAACAGCTGAAATTCTCTGTATATAATTTATAGTTCATATTTTTGGTCCACAGTTGTGATTTGTATTTTCTAGTATCAGTTCTTCTTCGTGAATATTTTAACAGACATTGAAAGAATATTTAATTACAAACTTATGTAATGTTGGCCATTAAATTTATTTAAAATATTTATGTGTACCAATGGTATGATAGGTACCTTAAAAAGAAAAGAAGTTTTAGTTATATACATGACAAAGACTCTATTTTGGGGGAAACTTGTAGAAAATGCAGAAGACATGAAAATAAAGAATTAATTGTACAATGAATTGATTAAAATTGTGATTTGGGCAGAAAAATGAAGAACAAGATGCCATAGAAATGGAAGGAACTTTCCAGCATAGGATATCGGGCATACCTTCATTTAAGCTGAGACTGGAATATGAGAAATGTTATCCTTTTTTAGGAGGTAGGGAAGGAGTGTTGTAGGCAGAAAGAAGAGCTTGAGTAAAGGTAATTCGGGAGGCTGTGTGGCACTCTGGAGAACTCTGAAGTTAGCCACAGTGGCACATTCTCGGTGAGCAGGAGAACAACTCAAGCTGACAAGGAAAAGGTGGGCAGAGTTCACATGCACAACGTCATGTGTCAAGCTAAGAATATTGGGATTCATATTAGATTGAAATGGATAGGTAAGGTAACAGGAGCCATTGTAAGTTGGATGATTCCATGATTCCCTTTACTATGCCTATTACAGGCAGAGAAAAAGCAGATGGTAGGAAGATTGAATTTGGCTTTGAATATATGGTGTCAAGAGATCTTTGAGTGATAAGCATGGAGGCTCAAGTGAGAAGTTTAGTACTGTACTCAGTATTTGCTCTGCATTGGAGCTGTATCTGTGGGAATCCGTATAGAAAGCAACCATGGGAGTAAAAGGGAGAGGAAAGGGATTGCTTTCCTCTTTCAGATCTTGAAAAACAATGAAAATTATCTTATATAAATATTTGACTTTTGATGTCATTTAGAATAAAGATTAATGTATATTTTAACATTGAAAGGGATGGAGTCTTAAATGACCTATAGGTAGACAGTATTAAGAAAAGGCATTTTATGAGTCTTTTGTGGGGGACAGGTACCGGGGATTGAACTCAGGACCTTGCACTTGTGAGGCAGACTTGGTGTCACTGAACTAAATCCCCACCCCATAACAACAGGCGTTTTAGAGAAAGAACGGCATGGGCAAGGGCCAAGGGCACAGAGAGGTACATTGTTCTGCCTGGCTTGCAAGTGTGAACATAGGCAGTGAGTGGTAGAACGAGTAAGGCTGAAAAAATAAGCAGGTTTGTAAGGTTTGTAATGGGCTTTGTTTGTTAATGCTAAGAAGAATTTCAATGGTTGGAAATGACTAATATCTATTACTTATTTAGAGCTAGTATAGTTCTGATATTTTTATACTTCTTAAATGAACAGGTCTATGTGGTTATTTTTGTCACTGTCATCATTTTATACCCAGGATAATTTACAAATAGCAAAGATTTCCTGCCTTGTGAGCATAGCTTGAGTTCATAAACCCAACGTACCAAGAGAAACCAAAAAGAGAGCTGCATGCCTCTTCTCAGTATTTAAATCCCTCATGCACTCCAGTCCTGTGAAGTCAAGCCTCCTTCCTCAGCCATTTGGTAATGTGAACCACAAAGCACCTAAGGTTGTTTGGAGTTGGTTACTATAACTTGTGGTAAAAGGATTTTTACTAATAAATTCTGCTTTATTTCTTTTCAATAGGCAATGACATAAATCAATTTGTGTGTAGGAAAGTTCACACTTGCAGCATTATATGAAGTACAAGAATAGTGACACAAAGAATACCAGAATCTTTCAGTAGTCCTGATAAATATTAATGAAGAAATGGAGTAAAGCCTTGGCACTGAGGATAGAACAAAACAATCATATAGAGCACATGAAAACATTCTTGTCTACTGAATTTTTTTATTGGATGGGAAAGATGAGCGAGAACAGGAAAATGCCAAAGTTTCTAGTAAGAAATATAGTGGTATCATTTAAAGCAGAAAGGAGGGTTAAACAAGACTAACTTAAATCCTGCCCAGAACGCACTTGGATATACTGACTTAATATATGTGTGTATGTGTGTATGTTACAACTCCAACATGATTCTAGAAGTTTCAAAATTAGTGTATTTGGAGTTGAAAGGAAGGAAACACTTAGAAACAGGTAAAATAATTATTTAGAAACACACACATACAATAGCGCAATCATTGTGACATATTTGAATACTCATAATAGAGAGGGAAATCTTAACAGCTTTTCAAAAGAAAGAGTTTGTAATTTTGTATTTTTTTTTTTTGTAAGAGGAGCCCTGCAAGCTAGAAAAAAAAAAAATAGAACAATGTTGTAATACTCAGGTGGGAAGTGACAGCCAACCTAGAATTTGATACATACCTAATCTCTGGGTGATAGAATTAAAAAAGCAAAAGCAAAATAAAAGAAAGGTAAGTTAGAAGATACCTAACCTGAAAGTTTTTCCACTTTTAAATGCTGTGGTCCATCAAACCAAGGGAATAAATCAAGAATGAAAGCAACATGAGATGCAGAAATTTAGAGATCAAATACAAAAGAGAGATAAAGGTGACTGACAGAGCAGTGAAACTAAAGACAAGAATGGCTCCTATTTTTCTGGGGGACAGGGCAGCCATTTTTGGCTATTGGAGGAGGTGGGAAGACCTTTAAAAAGAAAAAAAAGTTGAAATGGCAGATTGTCTTATATTCTTTAAGAATTAGTTACAGGAACACAGGAAATAACATTTTCTTCAATATGCTATTAAACATAATAAAACTAAAAATGTTGAAAAGAAAGTGAATGATTTTTTGAATATACAGATCAGTTATAATAATGTTAATTTCTTTTAAATTGTGATTGGAGAATCTGGTTAAGAAGTAAAGTTAAAACTAAGAGAGAGAAGAATCTTTATCTTCCACATAGGAATTCAGTAGACTGTTGGACTTTATAAAATAATAACAAATAGCATGAACATCATTTGTCCATAGGAGAAAAAATTAACAAATAAATAAGAAGTTAAAATTATGCCTTTCATGAATTGCACTTGATGAAGAGACAGATGAGTGCATTTTTACTAAAAATCTTTCCACTATTGTTTGACTTTACAATGAATTCATATAATATTTTAATATAAAATTTTATGTTAATTGAAAATTGGTGGATACTAAGGAAGCACATTCATAACCAGAATTAAGCCACCCAGGACAGAAGGGTGGTGAGGAACTGTCCTTGCGTTTAACATTAAGGGGAAGGACAGTTGGCCTGTGGGGGGTTGGAATTGGTTTGTCGGCTTGAGAGAATAAGTGAGAAAAGGAAGAGTTTGAAAACAAAATAAAAAGAAGGAAGCCACGCATTTAGTTTCCAAAACTGTGAAGCAGGGATTGGAATCACTGGAAAAGGTTAGGATCACTGCTGATGTGTGTTGTTCATCCGAGATTCCGGGCACCTTCTGGTCCCTCAGTGTAGCGGTCTGCCCTGCTGTCTGTATGCAGGAGTGATGAAGCACACTCCCATCGGGTGGTGAGACTGTTCAGAGAAAGGCCACGGGGTCGGCTTGCTGAAATGTGAAGAACAGATGAAGAAGACTGAAGATAGGACTGGAGAAAAATCTGACTCACAGAGAGGGTGTTCCTATGTACAGGGATATTTCAGGAGAGTCTCTTTTCACTTTCTGAAGTTGCCTCCATGACTGGGCAGGGCCATGCTTTAGGTCCTCAACATGCATAGAAGTTGCATGCCAGTTTTTGTGTAGCACTGCCATACTAGGCGGAATTAAATACTTCCTGTTGACATTTATTACATCTAGGTTTGGCAATAATTGCTAACCCTTACTGAGACGCTATTGCTAGTCCTAATTTAATTGCTTCATATGGATTATCTCCTTTAAGCCTCCTTATAATCTTCTGAGGTGGAGATTGCTTTCACCCTTCCTTATTTAATAAATGAGGAAAACGAAGCATATAGAATTTAATTGGGAAAGGTCAACAAGCTATTGACCAGAGGGGATGATATTTGAACCCAAGGAGCCTGACTGCTGAGCCTATGTGTATTAGTCATGATCTATGTCTGCTGTGACCATATTGGAGATAGAGAAGTAGCAAATATACATGATGCCAAGCTGTAAAAGCAGAATGTGTGTGGGGTTGGAGAATGTCAGTATGGCTGAAGAACAGGATGTAAAATTTCCTGTTTATATGTAGGGTGTTTGTAGGGAATTCACAGAGCCAAACTTGGACAAATAAGAGAAATGGGTTCAGGATAGACTTATAGAAAACTTTTGGGCTTTATCCTCAAGGCCCAAAGTACCAAGAGGCAGAGGAGGGGGATAGGTACAGGAGGCATGGAAGTACATGTAATCAGATATTGTGAACAATTAGAAGAGGAAAAGAGATTTGATTGCTTCATCTGTGGTTTTGGTACCCAGAGAACTGTCTCTCAGTTTGAAAACCTAGGACAAATGTTGGACAAATAAGGAAAACTGGAGGTTAGTTTGAGGAAAATATGAGCTTAGTTTAGGTACCTTGAGTACATGTGATCTGGAGAAGCTGTAAATGGAAATGTGCAGTAAATAATTGGTTTAAAGTCACAAATAGACAGGTCACCTAGACAAAAATTAACAATGAAATACTAGAACTGAACATAACCTTTGAAAAAATGGATTTAATAGATGTCTACAGGGTATTCCACCCCACAAAATCAGAATAAACACTTTTCAGCTGCACATGGGTCATTCTCCAAAATAGAAAATATTTAAGTAAATGCAAAGGAATTGAATTTATCCCTTGTATATTATCAGACCATAGTGCAATTAAACTGGAAATCAATAGCATAAGAAACCACAAGAACTTCACATACACATGGAAATTGAGTATAACAGTCTCCTGAACAAATAATGGGTCACAGCAGAAATTAATGAAGTAGACGGTTTTTACAATTTGATGATAATGCCAGTAAGACATACAGGAATTTATGAGATACAATGAAACCATTGCTACATGGGAGATTCATAGCAGTGAATGCCCACACTAAGAAAACAGAGCAAGCTCAAATAACCTAATGCTGAATCTTAAGCTCCTAGAAAAAGAAGAGCAAGAGAAACCCAAAGCTCATATAAGGGATGGAATTATAAATATTAGAGCAGAAATCAATGTAATGGAGACTAAGAGAATAATACAAAAAAATCAACAAAATAAAGAGTCAGTTTTTTGAAAGAATAAGAAAAATCGATAAACTTTTAGCCAACCTTATCAAAAAAAGGAAAGAAAAGGCTCAAATCCATGCAATTAGAAATGAAAAAGGTGAAGTCACAACAGATCCAACAGAAATCCAGAGGATCATGAATACCTACTTTGAGAACCTATACTCTAATAAAATGGAAAACACAGAAGAAATGGACAGATTTCTAGATACATATGAATTACTAATGTTGAACGAAAAAGATATAAAAATTCTGAACACCCCAATTACAATCAGTGAAATTGAAAATGTAATTAAAAATTTATCAACAAAGAAAAGACCAGGTCCTGTTGGCTTCACTGTTTTATTCTACAAGACATTAAGCGAAGAACTGTTACTACTACTCTTTAAAATTTTCAATGAAATTGAAAGGGAAGCCAGACTTCCAAATTCATTCCTGGAAGCGAGTGTTACTTTGATTCCAAAACCAAGGAAAGACCCAACCAAAAGAGAATGATCAATAGGTCAATATCCCTAATGAATATAGATGCAAAAAATCCTCAATAAGATTCTGGCAAACAGAATACAGAGGGTCAATAAGAAGATCATACATCCTGACCAATTGGATTTATCCCAGGGATTTAAGCTTAGTTCAATATGTCAATTGATAAATGTAATATACAATATTAACAGAGTCAAGGACAGAAACTATATGATCATCTCAATAGATGAAATAAGCATTGAATAGAAAAAGCATTGGATAAAATTCAACATCCATTCATGATAAAAGCCCTTCAGAAAATTGGAATAGATGGTCTTTATCTCAACTCAATAAAGGCTATCTATGAAAAACCAATAGCCAATATCATGCTAAATGGTCAAAAACTGAAAACCTTCATACTAAAATCAAGAACAAGACAAGGATGCCCACTATCACCACTCCTATTCAATATAGTTTGGAAACATTAGCCATGACAATTAGACAAGAGAAAGAAATAAAAGCAATAAAGATAGAAAAGAAAGAAACAAAACTGTTATTATTTGTTATGATACTCTACATAGAAGACCCAAAAAACACCACCAAAAGATCTATGGACTTAATTGACAGATTCAGTAGAATAGTTGGATACAAGATAAACACTCAAAAATCAATAGCCTTCTTGTACACAAATAACAGGATAACTTAGAGAGAAATTAGGGATATAATGCCTTTCACAATAGCATCCAAAAAATGAAATATTGAGCATTCAATCTAACAATGAACAAAAAAAACCTCTACACTGAAAACTACAGCACTCTGAGAAAAGAGATTGAAGAGAATATAAGAAAATGGAAAGGTATCCCTTGCTCTTGGGTAGGAAGAACCAATATAGTGAAAATGGCCATAATACCAAAACTGCTATACAGATTCAATGCAGACCCAATTAAAATCCCAACAGCATATTTCACAGAACTAGAGAAAATAATCCAGAAATTCATTTGGAACCAGAAGCGACCTAGAATAGCAAAAGCTACCCTAGTTAACCGAGACATGACAGGGGATATCACAATCCCCAACTTGAAACTATGCTACAAAGCTACTATAATAAAAACAGCGTGGTACTGGCTAAGAAAAAAAACCTGAGGTTCACTGAATAGGTTAGAAGATGCAGAAAATACCCCAGAAGTACTCAGCTACCTCATCTTTGACAAAGGAGCCAACCATCCTCACTGGAGGAAAGATAACTTCTTCAATAAATTGAAATGACAAGCTAAATGGTGAAGAATAATGTGGTTATAGTTTTTAAGGAAAAATTGCATTTAAATGGTGACTAGAAACAAATATCATAGTTGTGATTAGAGTCGACTGACTTCTCAGGGAGACCAGCAAAGATTGGTTTCATGAAAGACAAGGTTGTTAAATGATTTAGGGAGAGAGTGATCAAATTTCAATAATGGGTCACTTAGCAATTAGCAAGAAGTTGTAGATTTGGTTTTGCTTTGTACTTTTTAGGAGGCTGGGTGAAGAACTTCCAATTTATAAATAAATCAGAGGTGAGGGAAAAACCCCAATTTACAGAGTAGACTTTCTTAAAGCCAGGAGGAGCCAGAAAAGCTAGGCCAAAACATTTTACTTTTTTAAGATGAGAATCTTAGAAAAAAATCAGTAAGGAGAGTGAAAAGAGAAGACTGTGAGGAAAAATAAAATAGGGAAGAAATATTTTAGTGGGAGGTAACAGCAGGCTCTTCAACATAGATAATATGAGAAGTCTTTGTTCACTGATGCTATAAAAATGGGTATGGAGCTTGGTACCAAAAATTCTAGCAATCTGCCACCTTCACAAGCCTTAGTTACCTCAGGTCTTCCATGAACCAGTCATTTCTGTTTTTCTGAATTTTTGTTATATTCAAGGTATTTTTTTAGCATACTTTTGAAGCTTCTTGGTGAGGGTCAACTCTAAATCCCAGGCCATGCATCTTTGTTCTCCTCATTCCAAGATTTTGTGAGCATGTTAGCCACATGATATCTTTATGGAAACCCATGCTGTTAGGTTGATCTCTGTGCAATTAATGCCTTATCTAGTATGGAACGTTAAGTCTTGAAGTATTGGTTGATGATGCTCGTAGAAGACAGACAGTCACAGCAACGGAGTTTGAGGTTTTAGACTGCATACTGGGATATAATTTTACAGCCTGAGCAGATGATCTACAACCTGGCCTCAGAGATCTGCATGCAGTAAATTGCAAGATGTGTGCCTTATTTATTTACTTATTTTTTTAAACCTCTAAATGTGGAAGGGATGAGTCAGCCCATCTGGGCTTTAAAATGCCAGTTTCAGGGACACTGCACAGCGCAAAGCCATTGCTTCTAGCAAATTTCTATTAAAAGTACTTTCTGCTAGGCAGAACTGTAATATGTCAATCTTGACCAATTCCTTTTTAAGTGAAAGTGTACACAAGGAAATAAAAACAGCAAAATTACCTCTGTAGTGCAGAAGCAACATTATTTCCTTTTGAAATGTTTTTGTTTTCTTGATAAAGTTGGTGTTTTACAGGAGTGAAATATAATTCATTTTACCAAGGACAAGATAAAATTGATTCAATTTTCTTTCTCAGAAAACTAACAATATGCAGATTGGCTTCTAGGGGTCAGTGAATACACTATGTTGGTGTTCCTGAATACTGTCGTAAAGTTATTCTCTGCATAGATTATAAAAAATATGATATGTTTCTCATAATAGAACCTATTGTGCAACAGAATAAAGAATATGGTTTTCAAATGACAAATTATCCAATTTTTGGCAAAATATTTCTAATTCTACTAAGGCACATATTGAAAATGAATTCACTGATCTTTTTATTTTAATATTTTAAAAATAAGAGTATTGGAAGATGGCATTTACTTCTAAATATAAATAATTGATTTAATTATTAAGATTTGAATTATAATACAAATATCATTAATAAATGAGTTAACATAAGATTGTAAGTCAGTGTTCATATTAGGAGTTCAAAATGGGTAGAAGAATCTGAATAATATAAGGAATGAGAGAAAATGTATTACACTCGTCTGGAAGCATTCCATTTCTGGAAATATTCTATTTTTTCATATTAAAAGACCTTAGGATTTTGAGTATTGTTTTATTTCTTTATATTTTTCAATAGTCTTTCAGTTTTTATTTAGATATTTTATATTAGAAAACAATTGTTTAGGTCAGATTACTCATTTTTTATGAGATTTTAATTTTTTATGGAGCACAGAAATGCACACCCCTTTAATCTATTATTAACAACAGTCTATAATTCGGATGTTCAGTTAGTATTACCTGTATCCTTCCAGTGTCTGAACTTCCCATACACTATCCAAAAATGATTCTAAATTGCATATAATGAATTTGTTATACAATTTGGATCTTAGTTACACTTTCAGTGTTTCACACCAATGTGAAATAGGGAGACAAGGGCTAAAGGTGTAGGGAAAGTGGGAAAGGTAGGGGAAAGGAAATAAGGGAAGAGCAAAAATATGAGAAAAGGAAAAAATGGAAACAAAGTCTTTGTAAATAGGAGAGGGTGCTGGGGGTGAAGGGAGGGCAGGGATATTGGGGAAAAATGAGAACCAAGACCTGTCATGTAAAGGTATAAGATCCCAGTGATGAATGCAGCTGTACTGTATACTAAAAAAGTACCAATAAACTCAATGAAAAAAAAAAAAGATCATGAATTTGTTAACTAGCTAACATTTTCTCACAGCATATCTTCAATATCTTTTATAAAAAACTTGCATAAATAATTGTGTCGCTCACCATTATCTCTGTATGATGACGTATCCAGTTAAAATAATTTCAGGCCATATTTATTAGAAGCCATTTATTTTTTATAAAATCTTATTTTTTCATTGTTACCTGAAATAGTCAAGTTCTGTTAAGACAACTGTATCCTAGTGAAAACCAGCACGTACAGATATTTGGATAGGAAACAGCCATTAAAAACACCTGGTGAAGTCAAAAGCAAATTTGAGTTTTCTACTGATGAAAAGTTACTATCTTAGAAACAATCATTTTAATAACTCAGATTCTCCTGTTTTGCCTGAGTTCTGCTGACTCACTGTGACTTACTCTGTAACTGTTTGATGGATTGATTGTGGAATGGGATCAGCTGAGCCCCTGAGACCATATGGCTTTTCTTTTTTCTTTATATTAAGCTCAAGACCTGTTCTTTCCATATGGTTCCCTCCATTTAGGGATGGATATACATCTTACATGTCAGTTTGGGGCTTTCAAGAGTGCAAAGGCAGATATGAAATTGATTATAGTTCCAGGGTAACATAGGTTCATGGGATAGAGAAATACACAAGGGCATATGTGCCCCTGAATACTGGAAATGGTGGCCCACAAATGTCATAATCTAAAGAAGATCAATTCAAGATGCACTGTGTAGTTTCAGTGTATTTAAAGGGACGTGTACGTCACCATAGAAATCTTGGTTTTGCTAAGAGTGTGGATGAACCTATTGTATAGATTTAGATAAGAGAGGAGAATGGTTAGGTAGTTCTCTTGAGCAGTGCTGTAGAGATTAGACTTAGGGATAACAGCACTCTTGTCAATGAGGTCATATTCAGAGGTAATGCAGTTACTGGGTGAGGTAATTCATGCCTATAATCTCAGCACTCCTGGAGTCTGAGGTAGTAGGATCCCAAGTTCCAAGCCAGTCTTGGAAACTTAATGACTTAGTGAGAATTCATTTCAAGAAACATACCGAAATTGAAGTGAGAAGTTCCTTGAACATAAATTTGGGCTATATCCTCCCACCTGTAGATATTTTTGGCTTCTTTCTAAATGGGAGAGAGAGAGGAAATAAAGATATTGGGGAAAGAGAAATTTAACATGATTTTGTATATTTACCATTGATACAGATGATAGATGTAGATGGAAACTTTTTTAAACAAAGCACCTTTGAGGTTCATAAGAACCTGGATATCTATCTATCTATCTATCTATCTATCTATATATCTATATATATGTCTATATATAGATATATAGACTATCTATATACACACACACACACACACATGTATATATTACTGTGTAGCTGTCAGACGGTTATGTGCATTTAGAATAAGAGAGGGATCTAGGGTGCTGATAAAGTTGAGGGATTATTAGTATTTGAGCATATTAGTATTAGTTTGCTTCCTATCGTTGCTGGGAAAAATAGTGACATTTTCAACTTAAAGGGGGAGTTTAGTTTTGGCTCACATTTTCAAAGATATCACTGCATTTTTTACTGTCCCCAAGGTGGAAACAGTGTGGTGTAAGGGCATGTAGAGAAAAGCTACTAAGTCCATGGCAGTCAGGAAACACAGAAAGGAAGGCGCCTGGGACAAGAATGCACTTTCAGGTCATAACCCCAGAGACTCATCTCCTACCAAGCTCCTCATCTAAAGAGCTCAATCAGCCATGAACTTTTTTGTGAATTAATCCACTGATGAGGTTAGCACCCCTTGATCCAGTCATCTTCCAAAAGCCCCACCTCTAAATACAAGAACTACAGAGACTCTTTAGATCTAAACCATAACAAGGCCTTAGGAGAAGTACATATAGCAGGTTGTCTTTAAGAATTTCGTCTATAAGGTTCTACTGCGGTAAATAGCAGACTCTACAATTTAATCATCTGTCCTACTCCTCAACATTTCAAGTGTGAGGAAGAAGGTTTTATACTTATGGGAAAAAAATCTCCCAGCTACTTTTTTTTTTACACATTTCCTTTTCCCCAGTATTGTAGGCATTGATCTTGCTTAAAAATTCTCTGGGAGATTTTGATATACACCCAGGATTAAGAACTACTAAAGGAAAATAAGAAGGGAAGAAGCACAAATATATTCTTCAGGGAAATATAAGTAAATGCAGCAAGGCCCCATCTGCTACAGTAAGCTACAGATAGATGATAGCAATGATTTAAAGTCACTGTTACAAATTAAAGGATACACTTTATATGTGTAATTTTTGAGGAGGAATTATAGGCATTGCTTTGTACTCCTCAATAAGTGGGACATCCCCCATCATGAAAAAGTTTAACAGTCACTGTTTTCAGGAGATGTAAGTCTTTCCAACTTTTCACATTTATCTGGTGACTTAGTCTGAATATACACTGGAAAGATTCAAACGTCTTTCCTCTGTTTTTCTGGTTCCCTTTCTGTGGATAGTTGCACTACCTCTACCTTATTGTGTACCTGTTCCTTTGTTAACTCCTCTTTCTTCTCTTCCCAGGACACCCCACCCTATCCTTGGGAAATCAAGTCTTCTCAAAGGATATTTCCTTTCCAATTCATTTTCCTGCTCAGGTTCCTATATATCTACTTTAATGTTGGTGTCTTTCAGTTTGTTCAGTAGTGAATTACTCAGCATATGTATCAAATCTAGATCTAATTGGTGTTGGGTGATAAATAAATCAAACTGGTAACTGCAGAAAGCTTTACTGAGATTTTACAATCTCCTCTTATCTCTCTATTTTATCTCTTTTTAACCTATGACATTTACATGATCATTTAATAGAGCGCGATTGTTGGGGCATGCTGTTTTCTCTGTATTATCTGTGTATTTTAATTCCTCATCTGTACAATGAGACAATTGCCACATTTTCTTATAAAAATCACTAGATGTACATAAAGTCTTTTCCTATGCCAATGTCTTCAAGAGTTCTACCTAACTTATCTCCCAGCAAGTTTAGTGTTTCTTTGTTAATATTTAGATCTTTAATCCACTTGCATTTTAGTTCAGTGCATGATGAAAGATAAGGGTCTAGTTTTAATCTTTGGCATGTTGAAATCCAGTTTTTGCAACACCATTTATTAAAGGGGCTATCTTTCCTCCACTGAGGATGGTGAGCTCCTTTGTCAAAGATGAGGTAGCTGAGTATATCTGCAGTTGTTTTTATATCTTCCAGTCTATTCCACTGATCCTCAGGTCTGTTTCTTTGCCAGTACCATGCTGTTTTTATCACAGTGGCTTTGTAGCATAGTTTCAAATTTGGGATTGTTATATCTGCTGCCATGTCTGTGTTAACTAGGATAGCTTTTGCTATTCTAGGTCTCTTCTGGTTCCAAATGAATTTTTGGATTCTTTTTTCTAGTTCTGTGAAATATATTGTTGGAATTTCAAATCCTCAGTAACACAGGAACTAGCAGAAAGAATCAACAACTGGGATCTCATCTTTTTAAAAAGCTTCTGCACTGAAAAAGAAACCATCAACAGAATTAAAAGACAACCTACAATGTGGGAAAAATTTTTTACCAGCAGCTCCTCAGACAAATGCTTTTATCGAGAATATATAAAGAACTCAAAACAATCAGCCTCCCCCAAATATAAAAGACCCAATTAAAAAATGGGCATCTGAAATGAAGAGACACTTCTCAGACAAAGAAGTAAAAGCGGCAAGTAAATATATGAAAAAATGTTCCACATCAATGGTCATTTGAGAGATGCAGGTGAAAACACTGAGATTCCACCTCACTCCACAAAGAATGGCTGCTATCAAGAAATCACACAATAACCAGTGATGGCAGGGTTGTGGGGAGAAAGAAACCCTTCTCCATTGTTGGTGGGAGTGCAGACTGGTGCAACCACTATGGAAATCAATATGGATATATCTCAAAGAGCTGGGAGTAGAGGTTCCATTTGACCCAGCCATCCCTTTCCTGGGTATCTTTCCAAAAGAATTAAAAGAATCATATCACAGTGATATATGCACCCCTATGTTTATAGTGGCACAGTTTGTAATAGCTAAAACTTGGAAACAGCCCATTTGCTCATCAGTTGGAGACTGGATAAAGAAGATGTGGTTTTTCTATAAAATGGAATACTACTCCGCCATAAAGAATGAGAAATTAGAATCATTCATAGGAAAATGGATACATATTGATATACTCCTAAGTGAAATAAATAAGTCACACATGTGTAAATACCGAATAGTTTATCTGGTGTGAAAAGCTACTAATAGTACATAAGATCCTAATGATATAATGGACAATGTGAAATAGGAAGAAAAGGGCTAACGGTGTAGGGAAAGTGGGAAGGGTAGGGGAGAGGGAATAAGGGAAAAGAAAAAAATATGAGAAAATGAAAAAATAGAAATAAAGTGTTTGTAAATGGGGAGGGGAGGAGGGGCTGAAAGGAGGGCAGGGACAAGGGGAAAAAATGAGAACCAAGACCTGTCATGTAAAGGTACAAGATCCCAGTGATGAATGCAACTCTACTGTATACCTAAATTTGACCAGTAAACTCAATGAGAAAAAATAAATCACTAGATGTAAGGTACCTGCAACAGTAGTAGCCAAGTAATGGCTGCTTCATAGATATTGGTCATTATTACTATTTCCTAATGACGCATTTCCTTTTTTAGAGTATAGATGACTTTTCTAAATAAATTAACCAAAATTACAATTAAGACAAATTGCACACAAAACTGTGCAATTGCACACACACATATTTTTTTTTAAATTTTATTGAGTTTATTGGTACATTTTAGGGATACAGTACAGTTACATTCATTGTTGGGATCATGTACCTCTACATGGCAAGTCTTGATTCTCATTTTTTCCCCTTACCTCTGCCCTCCCTTCACCCCCTCCTCCCCTCCCCATCTACAAACACTTTATTTTCATCTTTTCATTCTCTCACATTTTTTTCTTTTCCCTTTTTGTTCTTCCCCTACGCATCACACCTTCCCTACACCTTTAGCTCCTTTCTTCAAATTTCTAAATGTCAGTAATCTTATTAGAATCTTATGCATTGTTGCAGAATATTCACACCAGGGAAACTATTTGGTATTTACACATGTGTGACTTATTTATTTCACTTAGGAGTATATCTTCAATATGTATCCATTTTCCTATGAATGAATCTATTCTCTCGCTCTTTATGGCTGAGTAATATTCCATTTTATAGAAAAACCACAACTTCTTTATCCAGTTTCCAACGGATGGGCAAATAGGTTGTTTCCAAGATTTAGCTATTACAAACTGTGCCGCTATAAACATGGGTGCACATACTTCTCTGTGATATGATTCTTTTAGTTCTCTTGGAAAGATACCCAACAGAGGGATGGCTGGGTCAAATGGAACCTCCAGTCCAAGCTCTTTGAGGTATCTCCATATTGATTTCCATAGTGGTTGCACTAGTCTGCACTCCCACCAACAATGGAGGAGGGTTCCTTTCTCCCCACAACCCCGCCAACATTTGTTATTGTGTGATTTCTTGATAGCAGCCATTCTTTGTGGGGTGAGGTGGAATCTCAGTGTTGTTTTCATCTGCATCTCTCGAATGACCAGTGATGTGGAACATTTTTTCATATATTTTCTTGCTGCTTTCACTTCTTTGTATGAGAAATGTCTGTTCATTTCGGATGCCCATTTTTGGATCGGGTCTTTATATTTGGGGGGACTGATTGTTTTGAGTTCTTTATATATCCTTGATAATAGTCCTTTGTCTGAGGTACAGCTGGTAAAAATTTTTTCCCACATTGTAGATTGTCTCTTAGTTCTGCTAATGGTTTCTTTTGAAGTACAGAAGCTTTTTAGTAAGATGAGATCCCAGTTGTTGATTCTTTCTGCTAGTTCCCGTGCTACTGAGGATTTGTTCATAAAGTCTTTTCCTATACCAATGTCTTCCAGAGTTCTGCCTAACTTACTTTCCAGCAAGTTTAATGTTTCTGTTTTAATATTTAGATCTTTAATCCATTTGGATTTTAATTTAGTGCATGGCGAAAGATAAGGGTCTAATTTTAATCTGTGACAGGTTGATATCCAGTTTTTCCAACACCATTTATTAAAGAGGCTATCTTTCCTCCACTGAGGATGGTGAGCTCCTTTGTCGAAGATGAGGTAGCTGAGTACATCTGCATTTGTTTTTGTGTCTTCCAGTCTGTTCCATTGATCCTCAGGCCTATTTCTTTGCCAGTACCATGCTGATTTTATCACAGTGGCTTTGTAGTATAGTTTCAAATTGGGAATTGTTACACCTGGTGCCATGTGACTGTTGCCTATAATGGCTTTTGCTATTCTAGGTCTCTTGTGGTTCCAAATGAATTTTTGGATTCTTTTTTCTAGTTCTGTGAAATATAGTGTTGGAATTTCAATTGGCATTGCATTGAATGTATATAGCAGTTTCGGTAGTATGGCCATTTTCACTATGTTGATTCTTCCTACCCAGGAGCAGGGGATATCTTTCCATTTTTTTATATCCTCTTCGATTTCTTTTTTCAGAGTGCTGTAGTTTTCAGTGTAGAGATCTTTTGTTTCTTTTGTTAGATTGATTCCTAGATACTTCATTTTTTTGGATGCTATTGTAAAAGGAATTTTTTCCCTTATTTCTCTTTCTGTCTGTCTGTTATTTGTGTATAGAAAGGCTATTGATTTTTGGGTATTCACCTTGTATCCAGATACTTTACTGAATCTGTCAATTAAGTCTAGAAGTTTTTTGGTGGAGTTTTTTGGATCTTCAATGTAGAGTATCATATCATCAGCAAATAATGATAGTTTAACTTCTTCCTTTCCTATCTTTATTGCTTTAATTTCTTTCTCTTGTCTAATTGCTGTGGCTAATGTTTCCAGAACTATATTGAAGAGAAGTGGCGATAGTGGGCATCCTTGTCTTGTTCCTGATTTTAACATGAAGGTTTTCAGTTTTTGGCCATTCAATATGATGTTGGCTGATGGTTTTTCATAAATAGCCTTTATTAAATTGAGGTATAGACCATCTATTCCAATTTTTTGCAGGGTTTTTATCATGAATGGGTGTTGAATTTTATCAAATGCTTTTTCTGCATCTATTGAGAGGATCATATGGTTTTTGTCCTTGACTTTGTTAATATAATGTATTACATTCACTGACTTTCGTATGTTGAACCACCCTTGCATCTCTGGAATAAATCCGACTTGGTCATGATGGATGATCTTCTTAATAATCCTCTGTATTCTGTTTGCTAGTATCTTATTAAGGATTTTTGCATCTATATTCATTAAGGAGATTGGTCTGTAGTTCTCCTTTTTGGTTGTATCTTTCCCTGGTTTGGGAATCAAAGTGATACTTGCTTCCAGGAATGAATTTGGAAGTATAGCTTCCCTTTCAATTTCATTGAAAAGTTTGAAGAGTAGTGGTAGTAGTTCTTCTCTAAATGTCTTGTAAAATTCAGCAGTGAATCCATCAGGGCCTGGGCTTTTCTTTGTAGGTAAGTTTTTAATTACATTTTCAATTTCACTGATTGAGCACACACATATTGAGTGATGTTTTAGGCATTGATCTATAATGTGTCTTATAAATGTCAATTGAATAAAATATTTATGGAAAAATATATTTTTAGAAATAGAATAGCCCAGTGGTTAACATTGTGAATTTTAAAATTGGGCTTAGGTTCAAGACATAGTTTTGGCACTGACTTGTGTGAGTTGAGGCAGATTATTGAGCTTTTCCATCTCAGTCTTCTTACCAGTCAAGTCTAGATAGAAGTAAACAGGGTAACCTGGCATGTAAAGGTACAAGATCCCAGTAATGAATGTAACTGTACTGTCTACCTAGAATATACCAATAAATTAAATTTCAAAAAAAGAAGTAAACAGGGTTGTTGTGAAGATTAAAGGATGTAATTTAAAATGCAATATAAGACAAGTGAAATGACATGTAATGATAGCTATTGTTTTTATTATGTCTCTCCTGATAAACTACAATATTAAATTTGACAAATATATCATAGCTCTGACGTAGTGTGCATTTTCTTAAATTCATTACGTATTTCCAAGACATGTAATGTTTTCTATGTGTATTCCATACCTTTACTTAGGCAATATGTTTCTTCATGAAGAAAATAATATTTATACTTTTCTGTTATCTTAGTACAACTCCAGCATTTGTCATTATGGCATCTGTTAATAGCAAAATTAACATTTATTGAGTGAATGGATTTTGAAAAGTCATATCAGATCCCAAGAAGACATTTTTTTATTGGAAAAACTTACCGAATTGGATATTCTTAACTCATACTGAAAATTGTATCTTACCAGTTTAAACAAATTTTCCCAAAGCATAACTGTTCCATTAGCAACAAACTTTAAAATGATATGAAAATAATTTTGTGAGAAGTAAACAGATTTTAGTTTAACCTCAAGTACTCTGCTTAACTTTTCAGATCCCAGAAAATTACAGTAATACTAAATTGGAATAATATCAGATGGTGGAAAACTCAGATCCACATGGATAATTATCTCATAAATAGAGAGTAGCTATGTTCTAAAGCTTTAAACATTCAAATTTGAAAGACATATTCTAGTGTTTTATAGTGATTCAAGAGTAACTGCTCTCAATATGAACTTAAACTGTTTAAAACAAGTTTTTAACAGAAAAGTATAAAATCTGATTTAATAATCGTTTATATGACTTAGAATGTTTATAGCTGCTTAAAATAAAATTCAGTTTTGATTTTTCAATTATACTGATAACATCGCATCATCAATTAAAGTTTTTGTTGATTCCTACAGTAACAGAATAAAGAGACAGAAGATGTCACTTTCAGTTCTGAGAGTGAAAAGTGATAATTACTGTTTGTTGGATAAGTACTAAATGTTTTTTAGTTCTATAATTGGAAGATGTTACATGCCTTTTTAATTAAAACTTTGCATTCTAATTATTATCCCATTGTAAAAACAGTGAAACAAGCAATATGATCAGTTTAAAGCTAATGTCTGTTTCATTGATGTGTGGACACATTATTTTTAAGGTGATGTTTCTAATATGTAGAAAAGTGGTGCAGAATATCAGAATGCTTTAAAGTCTATGAAAATAGCCTTCTGGAAACTAATAAGATGAGATACAGTAGAGACAAGGACATTATAGGTCTAAAACACACACTTTATTTGTAGGGAGATGCTTTGAAAAAAACAAGTCCATAGGAAAATATATATAAAGGTATCTTTGTGCATGTTTGTGTGCTTATGTGTGTGAAGTGTGTTATTTCAATACAATAAATTTTAAAATGCTATGTTATACAACACAGTTTATAACAATATTTGTTATCATGAAATTAGAATTCATACTAAAGAAATCCCTCTAGTTAATGAAATTTTTTCATCATGGTGTTACACTGTTACATTCTGTTCTCTTATGAAGACCATATCTGGAGACATAAATTCACTTCTTGGGACCATTGTCTGAAAAAATAAGTATGAAAATGATAAATTTTTATTAAAAGAACAGAAACTGTTCTCATTATCCTGGAAAAGAGTAGGTTTGGCAGTAGAAAGAGCAAATGAGTGAATAATGGTGAGAAGAATTGTGGGTCCCATGTGTATTCTGTACATGTCTGTAGACAGTTTTTTTGCATGTTGCTTTCAGTTCTTTTTGTGTTTTTTTTAATAACAATAAGACAGTTTTAACCAGCTTCTATTCTCTCTGTCAGTATTCTACACCATCATTTTCTTATTCAAGGCCTCTAAATTGGTTACACAATCACTTAGAGTACATGTTCAAATAGGTAGATGCTGTTTTCATTACTTAAGTCTTTTTTATCTTTATATATAAATAAAAAGCATGAATAAATATAAAGTCATTGATTGTTTAAAACTTTCTCTCAATATTGTACTTCCTGCTCAGTACATTTTTTTTCAGGAATTTAGCTTCACAGATGACCATCAGGACAAGTTAATGTCTTTTTCATTAATAGTTTTTTTTCCTGCTTTTGTGCCTTTTGATGTTATTTGATCCTTATTTTTTTTTAAATCTATGTCTAATTGTAGGATTTTTTGTTAATTTTTATGCCCATGTTAAGACAGAGATCTCTTTTTTCCTGTATTTACATATTTACTTTCATAATATTATTAGTTGATCTTCAAATAATCTAGGGAATGTTATTACTTGTTTCATTGTTTCCCTATGCAATAAAGGTGGACATCTTTGATTATTAAGCTACTCTTTGTTCCCTATAGCAAACTGTCTTCTTGCATAATTTTTACCTTATTACTACTTTTCTCTCAACTTGGCAAGAATATTTCAATTTTGAAATGAACATTTCAATGTTATGGTATTAGCCATAGAATCAGTTATGTTCTTTACTTTGTCAGTACAAATTTAAGTGCTTGTAGCCCTTGTTCATCAGCCTAATTCATCTCAGTATGCTACTTTCTCTAAGGGTAACATAACGTGATGTATAACATCTTAAACATAAATGTATACTTTTCACATGACCTAGCAATTCACTGCAAGGTATTCATCCAAGAAAAAAATAAAAATCTATGTCCATACAAAGACATGTGATTAAATATTCCTAGATACTATATATATATTTCCAGAAAGTACAACCATACAATATATATCAAAAAGTGAATAGAAAAACAAAATGTGATATATCTTAAAATGAAATACTATAGAACAATGAAAACTACCAGCATTCAACATAGATGGATTTGAGATTTATGTTTAACAAAAGAAGCTAAACATAAAGAGTACATAGCATATAATCTAAAATATCACTGACATATGATAACATAAAATCTTATAAATAAAAATATACTTATGGTAGAATAAGAATTATAGTACACAGAAAAATGGATAACATTCTAAAAATTAAGATAGCAACCATATTATCACTTATTATGGAAAATGAAATTAAAACACTATCTCATCTCATATGACCAGTATACTATAAGAGAGAATGTTTTGAGGGAGATAAGCTGATATAAAAGAAAAGCATTATTTAATTACACGTTTATAGACTGCCAGAATTAACATTGTTAAAAGTCAATTTTACCCAAAGTGATGCATAAATATAAATAACAAAAATGTTACAGCTTTTAATGTATATTTTGTGTATGAGTATGTGTTTACAAGTAGACAAATTTGTGTGGAAATATAAGCCATTTTTTCTTCAAAACAATATCTGAAGACACTAAAGCAAAGGTTAATATAATATAGAACATGTCATGGTGTAATATGATGAAAGAATAGAGAAATAGATTAGTAGAAGACAAAATATATGAATAGATTCACACATCTATGCATTTAATTGATTTTTTGGCAAAATGCCAAGTAAATTCAATAGGACATGGAAAAACTTTTCAACAAATGATTGTCTGACAATTAGACAACTTTTAATTGTTTTCAAAGGAGAGATTACTATTCCCAGGATAGAAGTACATTTGTTCCTTGTCCCTTTTCTTCCTTTGAATTAAAACTCCAAATAGAATATAAAACAATAGAATGAAGGATCCATGACAAAGGAAAATGGTACACATATCTACAAAATACATGAAAGTCTGTGTAGTCTGGCTTTTCAAAGTTTATGTTTCTTTCTTTTTTTTTTTTTTTAAGACAGGGTATCTATGTAGTTGAGACTGACCTGGAACTCACTGTGTAGCCCAGGCTGGTCTCAAACTCTCAGCAATCTTCCTGCCTCAGCCTCCCAAGTGATTACAGGCGTGCACCTCCACGACAGGCCAAAGTTTAGGTTTCTGATGAAGAAGAGGTTGTACAAAGAAATGAGAAGCATTATGTTTAATCAAACTTTTATCAGAGAAAGGGCTAGATATATTGGAAGCTGACTCTTTATTTCCAATTTAATTTCAGGGGAAATATTTAATATAGAATTTCATGGAAGTTTCTATATAGGCTTTTCCCACTTTTTACTATTTTGAATTTTTTTAAATTTCTGATGTTTTAGATGGTATGTTAATAAAAGGCTCTGTGAAAATACATCATGAGCCATGTATTTAAAAGTTAAATACTTTAATCTAAAATCAAAAGTTAATTTGTAAATAAGGAAGAGAGGAGGGGTGAAGGGAGGGCAGGGACAAGGGGAAAAAATGAGAACCAAGACCTGTCATGTAAAGGTACAAGATCCCAATGATGAATGTAACTGTACTGTATACCTAAATTTACCAATAAACTCAATGAGAAAAACATCAAAAGTCACAGTTTTTGATGATGTGAGCTTAAAATGATTCAGTAGTTGTAATATATATCACAAGAAAATATTTTGATCTAGGTAATTCTATCTTTCTTTGTAAGATTTTCATTTCAAGAAGTGAACTTGCTAAATAAGCTTCACGAGGAATTCTAATATAGCCTTATTTAAAAAATGAACAATGTAGAACTTAAATAGTATCTTTCTACAAACATTGTATTACTTTTTGTTGATTTATAATATCATTAGATATTATCAAATAAGGTATTAAGTAAAAATAACAGTTCATTGGTTGTAAGCAGCATATCATTCATTCTGGGTGTACCCAAGACTTTCTTTGGCCTTATCCCAATAGGAATTAAACCATGCAGCCAAGTGGTACTGCTCAGCTCTTGTGGAAACTGAGAGTGAGTTGGATGGATGTGAGAGAAAGACAGTGATAAAAGAGCAAAGCAAGTTGATGGAGCAGATTTGCCTAAGAGAAAATTTGGACAAGGCCAGGATCACAGATCAGCTGTTTAGAATGAAAGGATTGGTGATGACTAAGTCAGCCACATCTTTCAGTGGAGAGGAAGGAGATTTTAAAAATGGTCATATCCGGGGGTAATAACCTTTCCTGTAAATTAATAAGCAGGGTTCTATGCTCACTACATACTCCTTCAATGGTGTGTGAGGGCCTGAAGCGGGGGAAGGAAGACTGAGGAGATGTGATGATGCTAGGTGAATTTGATGTCACCTATGGGGCAAAAGCAGTAAGTAGTCATGAGGACTGAAACAAAGACTTACTGAGCAATATGAGGTCTCAGAGGACAAAGAAAAATAAATTTCCAATGAATAAAGAGGGTCAACAGTAAGCACTCAAGGGACTAGGAAACCAGAAATGTATATGAGAAAATGGAAGAGGGATCAAGAAAGCTTCACAATAAACACACTGAAAATTCAGGCCAGCCTAAATATGGACTAAAGATTTAAGGTTGAAATGTGAGAATAGATCTTAGGATATATCGGTAAGGGGTGGTAACCTGATGGTTTGTCAGACAGCCTCTAAATAACAACAGTAAAACAGAATCAAAAGAGAAGCTATTTCACTGGTGTGGCTTCTTCCACTCCCATCATTCAAAGGCACATGTGTGTTGTGCCAGGCATGGCAAAAGTTTCCACAGCAACAAATAGTAAATCTCTTTGACTCTATGGGCTCTGTGGCCTCTATCACAATGATTAACCTTTGTGTCAGAGCATGAAAAAATCCTTAGACAATAGACAGATGTATTAATGAAAACCACAGGAAATTGACATAACTTTGTTGTGAAATCCCCATCAAAACCAATACACAGAAGCCACATATTAGTTAGGCAATGACGAAGACTGAAAACGTGGGCTTCCTGCCTTAGTGGAATGTTAAAGAGTCACTTTAAATCTATCAACAAGTGTATCTACGTGTGTCCGGTCTATATAGATATCGATATGAGTATGCATGTGTGTATATGTGTGTATGCCCTGTGACTAAGACTTCGTTTCACCCTATGGCAAATATGCAGAAATTGAAAAATAATCTCTGTCTTCTATGAAATGTTGGTCTATTTTGAGAAAGATATGGGGAAAATAAAATGGGGGAGATAGAAATAATTACAAAATATAATATAATTTGACTGTGAAGTGCTCTTAAAAAGGTAACTAAATGACTTTGGGTATAGAATGCTCATATGTAAGGGGTTTTCTCTCTGTCTTTGAACCTGAGAGTGGTTAGACAGTGGCCAGCTGCGAAATCTCTTATATGCTGCATTTCAGCTGCTGTCATGCTTTGGAAAAATGGAACAATGACTCATTTTTCCAGGGTTATTATTTCTATTTCTTAGTTCTGCTAAATGTCATATAGTCTGAAGAGTTATCAAAAGTGAAAAAGTATCTAAAAATTTAAGTGGATGTTTTCAGATTTAATCATTCTTTAATAGATATGGTATGAGTTTCTTGAAATGTTTGTTGCCTTGAAATTAGTTTCTTGCTATCTTTGTTACAGTCTTTTTTCTTCTCTTACAGACAACATTTCAAATTATAATACATCTTTATGTGACAACAGATTTCTATGTATGTTGATGAGATTTCATGGATTTTGCCTAAGAAACATAAAGAATGTGGTGCATAAATACACTTTACAACTTGCCAGATTAAGACAATATTTTTAAATTGTTAAATTCTTGTTTTCAAATAAAAGTTGCAATAATATAAATTTGCTTCAAGCTGATATAAAAAAATCGTAGCTTGGAAGGAGCCCATTATCTTTGCCTCCTGCTAGTAACTATACAATAACAGACAATCTGTGATTTTAGGATGGAGAATTATATTAGTCATTCAGTGCCATGGTATTGTCTTTGTAAAGTATCCTGAACAATTTATTTACCACACAAGTTTGCATGATCTATTTGTGTTTTTCTTTACTGTCAAATCTAAGATTTCTATTGTTGTTGATAAGAAAATGTTATATTTACCATGCTTTTCAAGACTGATTGAAAATCAGACAAGATTGAAAATTGGCACTTTAAGATAAATATAGCCAAGACAAGAAAACAGCCAAAGTGTCCATTTAGGAATGAAGAAATTATTGCACACACACACACACACACACACACACACACTCACACACACTGGAATATTATTCAGCCACAAGAAAGGAAATCCTTCCATTTGAGAAACATGGATGAACTTTAGGAACATTACTCCAAATGAAAGAAATAAAAGAAATATAAACACTGTGCTGCATGATATCACTTATGTGTAGAGTCTAAAAGAAACTGAACTCGTAGAAACAAAGTAGAAATCTTATTACTGGAGACTGAAAGGTTAAGAAAATGTGGAGATGTCATTTGAAGGATATCAGCCTTCAATTATAAGATGGATAAGATCTGAGGATATAATGTACTGCATTCTGAACATATGAACAATGCTGTATTATATATTTAAAGCTTGCTAAGACAGGAGATCCTAAATGCTCTTGCCACAAAACAAGAGCAACAGTGAAACCAAAAGGAAGGTTACAGATTTGTGAGCTAATTGTGACAGTCATTTCATAGCATATATGTATATCAAAATGTATACCTTAAATGTTTACATTAGTCAATTATACTTATGTCTGGAGAGGATTGATGTGATCTACAAATATGTGCAAGAAAACATCCATATTGTTGAAAATCAACTTTTCCTGCCACCTAGTGAAATCGGAAAGATCCTTTGGTAGTGGCTTTCTGTTGCTGTAGGAAATGGCTAAGATAAATCTACTTAATAAAATAAAAGGTTTCCTTTGGCTCACAGTATCAGAAGTGTCCATCTATAGTGGCCCAGCCTTGCTACAGTAGGCCTGTGATGGCCCAACACATCATGATGAGAGCATGTGGGAGAGAAGGGCCTGCTCACCCTGTCATGGCTGAGAAACAAAGAGGACAAGCGGGAAGAGCTGGGGTCTAGTATCCCCTTCCAGGGCATTTCCCCAATGACCTAACTTTCTCCAACTCGATCCCTTTTCCTAAAGATTCCACCTGCCCCCTAGCAGCACCACACTATGTGGATCAAGCTTTAAACATGTGGGTTCAAGATCTAAACTACAGCAATTCTCCCTTTGAATTTATGAAGAACTCCTGGGAAGAGGTGTTATTATTTAGCTTTAAAAAGCACAGCCATATTGGTCTAGAAATGTTAATTTTTTAATTTTTATTTTTAATTTTTTTCCATGTGTACAGGGGTAACACATCATACTAAATATGTAAGGTCACACCTACGTGGGTTTGATTACAGAAACTAATAAAGTATTGTCTAAATAATGAAAAAAAAGAATAAGATAAAACTATAAGAGCAAGAAGCAATTTAAATATGTTCAGGGACAATGTTCATCTCCAGAATTAAGGATTATTTTAATGTTACATCATTGCCTTTTCTCTTTTACTTTCCTTTTTAGTTTTATTTTAGGATTCCTTTTTTTTAATGTTCATGCAGAGATTTCTTTAACTGAAATACCGAATAGTTTCTTTGGTGTGAAAAACTATAATAGTACACAGGATCCTAATGAGATAATTAAAAATGTGAAATAGGAAGTAAAGGGCTAAAGGTGTAGGGAAAGTGGGAAGGGTGGGGGAAAGGTAATAAGGGAGAGAAAAAAAATATGAGAAACTGAAAAAATGGAAATGTTTGTAAATGGGGAAGGGGAGTAGGGGGGTGAAGGGAGGGCAGGGATAAGGGGAAAAAATGAGAATCAAAACCTATTATTTAAAGGTGCAGGATCCCAATGATGAATGTAACTGTATTGTATACCTAGATTGCACCAATAAACTCAATAAAAGGAAAAAAAACATGGCACTGGAAAAATTATAGCAAGTACATTTCTAAAATGAGCGGACGGCAAATGATCAAAGAAGGGAGCTGTAAGTGTAAGAGTGCCCATTTCTAATAATTCCGTTAAATTGAGAGATGTCCAAATATCAGCATTTGAAGGAGTTGGGCTTGAGACAAGGCAGAACATTACGAAGAGTTTAAAAATATGAGAAGTTAATGGAATCATAAAAGATATGTTACAAATGATAAGATGGCAGTCCTCATGTGATGCATGAGAAAATTGGGGCAGAAAATAAAAGTTTGAGTTGATGGATTACATCAAAATTATGGGATTACAGTTAAATGCAAATATTTATTTTAAAAAAATGAACATGGCCAATTTTAGAGTCATGGAGAAAGTTTGATTTTTTTTAAAGGTTGGGCTGTGGCTTTTTATATGACTATAAATTTAATGTGAGCCAGTAGTATGAGGTGGCTATTAAAAATAAAAATAAAAAACCTTGGGCATGGTAAAAATGTCATAAAGATCAAAAGAAATTATGGACACATTGGAGTCTGTGATGTTTAGGCTACATCCAGAGGCGTGTGCTACTGTGTCTGTCATGTTTTAAAAGAGTACTTGATGTAACAGATGGACTGGCCAGTTGTTTTAAACATTTGAATTGCCATTGATACTGTTCCTTGAATTATTCTTTCTTTGTAGTTAAAGTTTTAAGACGTAGACTTGATTCCTTAAGTCGCAGGCAGCTACTGTTAGAAAAATATAATGAAAGAGACACTTCCATTCATTAAGAGTTAAATGGAATAGCTTCCCTTTTGTCTTAAAAGTCAAAGATGCTATGTTTATTTAAATACATGACAATTATGAGAAGACATAAAGAAAGATAAGCTCGCAGAAGTACCAAGGTAGTTTATGAATTGGGTTCTTATACTCTGTTAGCTTTTGAGGGCTTTGTAAAATATGTTACATGGATCTCAGGACTCAATTTAGAAACTGAAGTGACCTGGGAATTATAATATGTAGTGACAACTATGATAGCATATCACTAGGGATACTGTTACCATTAAACAGCAAGAGTCAGAAATAGAGTCACACTGACTTTATCCAAAGCAGGAAACAATCAAAGAAGCGTAAAGCAGAACCTAACATGCAGAGTGATGGTGACTCCACTTTGAAAGGTTTCATGAATTAGTAGGGTGATACTTTCTTAAACTATTTTACTTAGAAATGAATCAAGAATGCCTTTGGCCACATGACTTCTCTTTTTATTTGCTACAGATTCCTGCAATCCTACAAGTAATTATGATAATTTTCTTTTTCTTTTATTTTTTGGGAGATGGGCTAAAGTGTTCTATTATGTGTCATTTCACAAAGACAGAGCAGGTGATAGACTGAAAAATAGTTTCTGTTATTTTCATCTGTTAATCAGATGAAAAATCTAGTTTGGTGTTGGTCAGGACATGACATGCATAAGGGTGCTCCATAATGAAAGAGACAAACTAAGTTCCATTCTTTTTTTTCCTCATTGAGTTTATTGGTACTTTTTAGGTATACAGTACAGTTATACTTATCATTGGGATCTTGTAGCTTTACATGACAGGTCTTTGTTCTCATTTTTCCCCCATTCTTAAGAGCCTCTCTACTTGAAAGTTATTTTGCTTAAGCCAACTTTGAAAGGACCCTTTTATTCCTCAAATCCATTGTCTCCCCTGGCATGGCAGATATACAAATATACATATAATGTTCTTTTATAATCTAGAAATCTCTGAATAAGAACATATTTTTGTTTTAAATTGCACAATACAAATCACACATTGTTCGACTGAAATATTTTTCTCTCTCAACTGAGTTTATAGCCAGTTGTTCTTTGACATTAACACATTGAAGTTATTCTTAGTGTGTTGTTTAAGAAAATATTGGAAATATTAGACATCTTCAGGGAAATATTTCTTAAAACATATTACCAGATGGGTGAACATTTATCCTTTCCAAGAATACAAAATTTGTGACTCATTTTTATCTTTGGTTTTCCACTGTAAAGAATGGGTGTCAGCTTCCTATGTAATTTTGATTTGTTTATCCAGCAGTTTTGTTTGTCCGTGCAGTTTTCTGTGTGCCAACTGTGGTCAATATTTGGTTTCCATAAAAGGTATGAGTTTTCTTTGAGGCTATCTTTTCTTGCCATTGCCAAACCCACAACTGATGCACCATTACTTTGACTTTTGTTCTTAATTTAAACTTGGCACAGATCTTCTCTTTGGTGTAAAACATGAAACATACTCCATTTTGACATAGACGCTAGGGAGGAAACTATTTGTTTGACATTTTCTAAAGGAATATATAGACAGGATGTTTGTATTTCTCTTGTAGGGACAGAATTAGTACCTGAATGTGCCAGTACCCACAAATTCGGGGTTGGCACTGCTGTTAAAATAAATCTAGCCAAGAGTTCATTTTTCTTGGTTTATAGGTAAAGACAGATAAAGACACATCAAAATGTCTCAGTTGAATGGAATGCAAGGCAAGCCAAGACAGACACTAGCCTGAGGCTCAGTAGATTTTCACTGCTACAGTCCTACAGTACTGACTCAGTATGTACAGAAGTTAAATCCAGACTACTTGAGTTGAAATCCTAGCTGTACAACTTATGTACTTATGTAAAATATTTAGCCTCAATGAGCTTTTGCTTTCAAAACTATGCACGAGGATATTAAAAGTTGCAATTTTATAGTACTCTTATAAGGACTAAGGAAAAGGACAAAAGCAGGGTACTGTCCTCTTCTTCATTATCATCTCCCAAAATTGAGTGCACATCTTGTATTTCTCCTTAGTGAGACTGTGTATTTGGGTCTTTGAGTTACCTTTGGGCATTCTGAGTTCACTGCTATACTGAGAGTGTTTTACACTTTTATTTTCAAACTGAACTGAAACTCTCACTTGAAGGGGCTAATCTATTTTCAAGATATAAGCCTCTCCGTTTTATTTTATGAGTAATTTAGGTCTAATAAGCTCAATTCATCCATATTTTGGAAAATATTTGGCTTATGTGTTATAGGAGCTATGTGGAGCTAGGAATGGAAAACACTCAAAAGGTAAAAATGAATCTCCACTAATTCCAACCTGTCAGATCAATCCATTTATTTATATTTATTAAGTGTCTGCAGCCAACACAGTAAAGAAAATTTATCATTCTTTTCCTTGCCTATTGTAGGCACTTCATAAAAGTTTTTTCAACTGAAGTTTATGGCAAAACTTTTCACAGTAAATGTTCCTTTAAAAATGTTCTCCAAATCACTTCTTTTAAAGAAGATGACCATTCAGAAATTGAGCAGTAGCAATTGCTGAACTTAGTGGTGGCCAAAAACAAACTTCAGTCCTGTATCTAACGACAGCTTCTTGGACACAACCTATGTATGTTTCTTTTCTCCCTCTCCGTTTAAAGACAATCCCTAGGTCTGGACCTACTGCTGATTTTGCAGATTTTACTGGTTAGGTCATATTGAAAATGAGGAAAGCATTAAAAATGAACACTTTTATTCTGTTTTTTTGCTTTGCCACAATTTAGCAGAGAAAAATGGGAGGGGAGGATCAATTACTATTGTTCTCAACATTGAACTTACCATTTTTAAAGAAATATCAAAGAAGAGATAAAGTGTCTAAATTCTCATCCAAAATGAAATTATATTACACATGAAAGGTGATTAATACTTATTAAAATAATATCATTAACATTTATTCAAAGACCATAGTAAGAGGTATTTTCTCATTCCAATTTTCTGATGCATTGAAAAGGAATCGCACTTCTTTCCATTAGTCAGGCTCCTACTTTCTGTGCCATTATATGTGATATAATTGACCCCAGTATTTTGAGTATTGATATATGGGGGAAAAGTCGTACAGATATGCCTAAGTTTGTTTCAGGAACCATTAATAAGGAGACAATGATATTTCGTGCTGAAATTAGTTTATAAATATTATAAAGGAGCTTTTCTAAAGAAATTACATAAATAGTTAAAATAATGTTCAATCATAGGTGATTTTCTCTACTAACACTTGATACCTATGAGTAAATGGATTGACCTGACAGGTAGAGGTTAATGGGAATTCATTTTTACCCTTTGTGTTTGCAATTCTTAGCTTCACGTAGTCTTAGAGAACATAAGAAAAAAATTTGCAAAATATGGGTGAACTGTGTTTACTAGACCTCAATTGTTACCATACCTTTCTTCCAGCTTCATCCATTTTGGCCATTTACCCTCAGTTCCTTTACTGTCCCCAAGTTAATTTTGACAGAGAGTTAAGAATACCAACCACTTGGAGCCACTGTCAAAGACATTGGCAGAATTACTCATTGGTGCATATTCTTAATAAGACAAAATGTTAGAGAGCTTTTTAAGCTATAGTCCAGTGCAACTTATGGCTATCATTGTTTCTCCTTGTTGGATTACTTGTTGTGACCATCATTCCTGATGAACTAATTGATCTAGTTTTTCTCTTAGATATTTATAATTCATAGCATGAGGTTGTAGTTCTCTCTGTCCATACAGCCTAGACTTTGAATTTAATTAAATATTTCACTCTTACCCATTAAAGCTTGGAGAGTTTTAGAAAGGAAGTCACTTCATCATAATTTCCCATTTCTCGCTGCTACTAAACTAGGCAGGATGACAATGTTGTTGACTAGTATTAGTGAGACTTTGCAAAAATCCTAGGAAAATGTTAATGTTCCTTTTGGCTGTGCTTCCAATGGCTTAGCTGTTTATGTGATACTGTGCCTAAATTTCTCATGAGACCAGTGATTTTAAGAGGTTTTGTTTTCCCCTGCCATGGAACAGAGTACTGCCAGAGTCATGTTCTGCATAATAGTGTTATTTTCTTCCTGACTTTAGGAGAATCCTAAAGACATAAGCAGTGAACATTATAAACAAAAACAAGCAACTTATAATTGTTTATATAAATAGAAAATATTTATCAAAATCTTTCAATATGAATTTTAGCAGTTAGGAACTATAATTTCCTCAATTTATTTTTCCATCTTTTCACTGTTAGATATGAAATAAAGCCCGTTGATGTGCTTTTACATAGACATATGGATCTCAAAAGTTTTTGTCTTTCTTTTATTCCTGAAAAATATCATACTTAATAAGCCTGTTTTCTTTAATCGACTGTTTCTGGAATCGACGTAGATTATTTATGGCACAATTAATAATTTCCAGTTTACATTTTCCTAGTATAGTTCATCTAAGGTAGAAACAAAATACATGACTTTACTAGAGGCCATAGGTATTTTGTTTTTTTTTTGCTTATCCATACTCATACTGTACTAACTTTTGGGGACACAAGGACACAAAGCTCTATGATTATAATTGACAGGGGTCACATTTTCTTTTCTGAGAAACTGGTGTATAAAACATGAGAAGTTAAAATAATGTTGAATTAGAAACCATCCCAATAAATATTTAAAGATAAATTACTTTAAAGACCTTATACCATAGGAAATTGTTTTAAAGATCTTATGCCACAAAGATCTCGTGCCATACATGACAAAGCCTAAAATCCTTACCATGGTCTTTTATAAAAGAAATACTGAGCTGGGGGTTTAGCTAAGTGGTGCCACCACCTGCCTCATAAGCACTAGGTCCTGAGTTCGATCCCTTGTACCAAAAAGAGAAATATTAACTTTTGAATCTTTGCCCTATAACTGAATAGAAAGAAATTGCACTTAACTTTGCACTCCCATTTTTTTCCTCTCTAAATATATAAGTATCCTCCTCCTAAAAGTGAGGACTATATGAAATAGTATGCACAGACTTCAAGCAAGTAGTGATCAGTGCACTTTACTATTGCTCATACTATTTAAAGCAAGGGCTAATAGAAGTAAAATAGGCTATAGAAACTGAAAATCATAGGAATGAATATGCTTTCAAAATTGTATCTCATGGCTTTTGCAGTTTATCCATATGATGCTGGTTAAAATGTCACAATTATTTTTAAAATTTTAGTTTTAAAATACCTTCCAGAAATATGTTTGTGTATTTTTTCCACCCAGTATATTGTCCTACTTATTTTTCTGGACCAGGAAATCAAGGTGTTCTTGGAAAATTTTAGATTATCTTGGCACTTCTCTTGTTAAATTTACTGATGCCAGTAAGATAAGCTTCTTCAGGACCTGTGTAGTTTTGAATGTAGAATTTCAAATTTAAAAAATGAAATACATCCATCACTCTATATGTTATAGCCACAGATTATATAAAGATTTTAGATGGCTTTTCTGAAAGACTCAGTATCTCAGTAATGGTTTTAAAATGGTATTCTGAATTGTTCTTATTTTCTTATTTGAAAAGTACACCCAAAAATATGGGTACACTTTGGAAGTCTTTGAGATCTACAGTACCACAGATGCTTGTCATCTATATTTAAAAGGTACCCTTGTACTGTTCCCTACCATTTAAAAGTTATATATAGTAGATTTATCTCATCCTTGAGAAGATTCTTCTTAATCATTCTACTTTCTAAAAACGCCTAAATTGACTCTTAGCATAAGTTTTAGTTACCACTTCCATAAGACGAACCTCTTATTTTCTTAACATATTCAACTTTTTACCTTTTACCTTTAGTGGGTAATTAATTTAATTAAATTAATGGGTAATTAAATTTGCTTATTTATATAGCAAAAATGACGTAAGACAAAGGTTTGTTTCTTGCTCATGTTAAATATTTCTGGATCCTTTCATGTTCTTTCTATCCTAAGATTCAAGGTGAGAAACAAACCATTCATGGGGCATTCTAAGGTCACGGCAGATAGGGGAAGGGAAGTAGTAGTTGATAGGATTGTAGCAGTTGCTTTACAAATATTGTGTGTGTCTTCACACACACATAAAAATTAAAAGTAATTAAAAGACATATGGGATCCAAAAACGTTACAAAATTTGCTGAAGTTCACTTGGTTTAAAATAGTAGAACTGGGATTCAATCTCAGTCTCAGATCTTTCTTACCCTCTCATTTAGGAATATGTGTAATTCCAGTAAGCTATAATTTGGGCTTTATCTGACAGATAATGAAACAATATTAACTGAAATGATTGTGGAATTCTAAATACAGTCCTTTTTGTCTTAGAGAACTCATCAAATAAAACCATTTTCACCAACAATGTAGCTGAGGTTAACCTGAGAAATGTATTTAGGTTACCTTTAATTATTTTACTTATCTGATATATTTGTTCAAATGAAGAAATATTGATTATTCCATGTTGTGGGTACTCAGCTCTCAATTAATAAAATGTATGAGATTTTAAATAAGGTTGCATTTTTATGAATACAGTCTGAGTCTTTAAAATATTTCTGAGTTAAATTCCAGTTTGGTTCTAAAGAAATCGGTGACACATTCTTACTAAATTAGTTGGTGTATCACTGCTAGATTCTGATGGTTTTCACATAATTTCTGGCTGAAGTAATAATTCAGTATACAATGTACTTCCTTGCTAGATCAGCTATAAATCTGTAGGAACTAGGAACTTTTTAATGGTGAGTTAAAGTACGCTTTTGAACATTGTGAATATCAGAGTATCTCTGGTGGAGAATATGTTTAATATTTTGTATCCTATTTGAATCAATATTAAATCCAGATCTGGCAGGAAGTTTCCATGTATATAAAGAACGTGATGCCTTTTAAGTCACTAAGCAGCCATGTAAAAATCTTTTTAATGTTTTTCCAAAGCAATTATCCTTTTGTCAGGTTTTTATTTACATATTCAAGTGGAGATGATTTTCATGCTGAGAAAATATCTTGGCCTTGATACAGCTGCCCTATATGTAATAGGAATGGGAAGACTGAATTCTAGACAACTACAGAGCATGATCCAAATTTGCTTTGGAGTCTGAGTCATTTTTTTTTTCTTTGTTTTGTTATACATGTGAATTTCAAAGTAAAATGTTAACCTATGTTATCATCCCTAAGATGCCGCTCTTGATTTTTTCTATTGTTTAGTGTCACTTGTACTAGTAAGAGTTGGAGAGTTTGAAAAGGAGTCTTATTTGCAATAATACTGTATCTATCAGTAGAACTTCTAAGCCATCATTATGAAGAAGTTGCTTTGAAAAAGAACTCCATTTCAGATGTCTTAACAATGTTGATTTATAGGGTAGGCATCAGTGTGTCCCCAGAATAACACCTTTCACTTATATTCCCAGGAATTTTTTTTTTTGCAGAAGTATATACTGATATGAACATTTTAAATTTATAAATATCTATTCATTGTGTGCTCATGTTAAGAAATCCTAAGGTGTAGGGGAAGTGGGAGGGTAGGGGAAAGGTAAGAAGGGGGAAAAAAACCATGAGAAAATGAAGAAATAGAAATAAAGATCTGTGAATAGGGAGGGGAGGAGGGGGTGAAGGGAGGGAGGGGACAAGTGGAAAAAATGAGAACCAAGACCTGTCACGAAGAGGTACAAGATTCCAATGATGAATGTAACTGTACTGTTTACCTAAAATGTACCAAAAAACTCAATGAGGAAAAAAAATCTGTAGTTACATAGAAAATTAGTTGATAATGCACTGAGAATTTCACCGTCTCACATCATTTTTATGTGTATGAATTGCATCATTTCTGCCTTAATTGACTATTTTCTACTGTGAGAAAAATTTAGAATTCTTATCATTGTTCTTAATGCAAAACCTCTCCAGAACCTGTCTCTAGTGAAACAGTATACATGAGCTGTGATAAAAACAGTGGTGAATACAGTATTTAAATTAAAATGAAGACAGTAGAAGACATACTGCATTGTTCTATCCTTGCTACTCTTGCACTTATTCTGTCGTTCTTGCCACTTTCTGAAGTGGTTCTGAGAGCCCTCTTCTGTGAGTGTCATTTCGTGTCTGCTGAAGTGTTCTGAATCCATTCAAAATGTTTACGGCAATTTCTGTCAAATGAAAGCATTGTCTTTTAACCTCATCCACCTTATTCATTGGATCTGGCGCCATGCTCGCCTGGCTCTTCTCCAAAGTCAAAATAGCCATGAAAGGTAAACATTTTTAAATCAGTTCAGGGCATCAAGGCAGCTGTGACAGCACACATAAAGATTTTCAGAAGGGAGGACTTCCAGTACTGCTTCCAAAAGTATCAAGAATGATGAGGTAACATGGGGAAGTGTTTTCAATAGGATTAATGGCATTGCATGTTTTACTTTCATATTTTTTCTAATTTGGACGTTCACTACACTCGTTGATCATGCCTTGCAGAATTTGCCTCCACGGTTCCCTAATAACATCTAATGCTCATTGCTGTGACACTGCATGTAGTGGTCTCTCTCTCTTTTTAAAATTTTATTGGTACATTTAATGTGTACAGTATAATGACATTCATTGTTGGAAATTTGTACCTTTACATAATCCATCTTGGTTCTTATTTTTCCCCATTCCACCTGCCCTCCCTTCAACCCCTCCCTCCCTATCTACAAATACTTTTTTTTCATTATTTTTTGTATTAGTGGTGTCTCTTAGGAATGCCAACCAGCTTCTGGTGGCTCTCTGGAAGTTGTTCTTTTGCACACTTACAACCCAAAACAGACATTTGTTCAGTACATATTAACCAATTTATAATATAGTCATGTTAAACTTCCCATTCAGAAGTGTAGGGGATGAACACAGAATAATACATCTTCTAATCATATTATCTCTTGAAACTTTTAGGCCATGAGCACCACATTTCTAGAGAATTGTATCTTAACATGTAGGCCATATCCTTATCTTCTACCCACAGCCACCAGTAGGGACCTTTGAGAAGGAAGAGCAGTCTCAGTCATGAAAATAATATCCTCTTCCTTGACCATACAGTTTAGGACTAGAAGGCAAGTGATGACAATGATCAGAAGAGCCTATTAGCATTAAAGGAAAATAATACTGCAACACCTTCAAGGAGGTAATAGGAATTGCTACCACCACAGAACTCTTTGTTAAAAGAAACTGCAAAGAGGAAGGAGGGATATCACTGGCTTCTGTGGGCAAGAATCCTAAGCAATAACAAAAGCTTACTGTTAGCCATGCTGATTTCCATTGCTAAAGACCAGAAACATCACTAGTGTTGCACCACCAGCAGGTAGGTATGGTTTCTGTGCAGCCATAAGGCTTGACTCCTAAGGCCAGTGATGGAACACAAGTTGAGCAGATCCCTGATCTCACCCTCTGTCCAACCTGAATGAACATCACTCAGTATCCCTTATGTATGTCCACTTTTTGAAGCCTAATCCTGTACAGTCCTCTGAAAGAACTGCATATTTGACTAACCGGTGGTAGGGATCCCTTGCCAGGATGCTATCCTGGAACAAGGACAAAGTCACCAAATCCCAAGAGAGATGGGAGAATTAACTCATCAGAAAATCCAGTGGACTCTGCAGTAGGGATAAAGTTTTGAACAGAGCCCCAAACAGAAGATATAGGAATGAAACCCATGACATTATGGATTTGAGTTTGGGGTGCCTCACCCAAATAATGTTACAGATCCTGGAGGGTCCAGACAACAGAAAGTGCTGTTGATAATTTCAAGGAAAGCACTCCAGGCATGGGTTATATGGGCCATGGGACCTAGAATGGGCCTAATTTTTCTAGTTATAAATGTGGCACTACCTATGGCAGAGTTCCACTACAAAAAAAAGTTTTTCTCTTTGCTCTGAGTCATCTTTTCTTTATAAACTCATTTTTCTTATTTTTTTTAACTAGCTACAGTTGATGAATACCTTGTGAAGTGTAATAACATTTTGGATGCTGGTCCTGTGCGTGTGTGCCTGTCTATGCCTAGCCAGTGTCTTTTCTAATTAGGTTGTACATCATATCATCTGCATTGTTTATATGTTTAGTTGGCATTTGTATAATGAGTAATAGAATCTGTTCAAAATCAATAAAATAACCCCTTTGTCACTTGTCAATGCAAACATTACCACTTAGGCAATCATCATCATTTTGATGCATGTTTTAAAGCTGATGCCTAGGACCCTGGCCATTTTTAAATTGGTACCAGTCATCAGTGACTTTGAATAAAAAAAAATATAAAAGTAAGTAGATCTGAATAATTTTTATTTAGGGGCTTTAAAGAAAATTTAATTTTCAAACATTTCAAGATTACTTTCATTGTGTTCCAAACTAGAATTCAAACTCATTTAAATTGGCATTTAATTAAAGAGATATTTATTTTCTTTGTTATTTTATGGGGTTTAAAAAAGAGTTATTTATTACATTGGCTTTCCAATATTCCAAAACCTTATAAAATGTGTCATTGTTATTGTCATTTCACTTTATTCCTGTTTTATGTCCTTGTAGCATGTCTGTGACCCTGAATTAGCTCTAAGATTTGTCATTTGTAAGTGCAATGACTAATTCTATAAATGTCTGTATATTCATGTCAGTGCACAGGAGACATTTGGGACAGTGAATCTGGGCCATTCATGTAACATATATCCCATTCAGAAGTTTATGGGTCTACAGCAGTAAGCCAGCCCTCCCTGTGCCCTCTTGTAAAATCCCTTAATGTTGTATTATCAGTTGTGTCATGTTAAGAAAACTGCTTAAAAAGTTTCACAAGCATAAAACATTACAAAGGCCATTAAAATTTTAAAATGTCATTTGGAAAGTAGAAGTCCCTAGAAGGCTTAATCTTTTCAAACATCCTTCTCTATCTATTAAAATCTCCTTGGAAGAGCTCAGTGTTTTCATACTCAGGACTAAAGGAGACTTCTGACTGCAGTCTTGTTGTTGCCCCTACATTTCTGATGTTTCCAGGTTCTCTAACGTCCTTGAGACCCTTGGCCACAAACCTGTTTTCCAGACACTTTGGCCTTAGTCCTGTGCTCTCTTGCCTTTCTAAATGTCAGCGTCAGCTCCGACCTCATCACCCCAAATTTGTTCACGGATTGAACACTAACTGTAAAAGGCTTCTGAATTCTCCATTCTAGGCCAGTCATGTAATCTATGAACATGAGTGATCTATTTCAGAGAAGTGCCTCTGAGCAACACTATCTACCAGAGGAGAAGTGCAATTGAAAAAGAATTTGATAGATGATATTTGAGATGTCTGAGGACACAGAAGCAGCAGCTAATGACTACATGTCAGACATTCAGCGAAGAAGTTTCGTAAAATGTGTTACTAGGAAGTCAAAGAAGGAAAGACCACTGAAATTTCAGGAATGTCACGAATACAGACAGGCACTTCTGGAAAAACCATGAGTTACTGAAGGAGGACTGGGGTAGGCGCTTCAGCCTTAGTTCACACAAGGATTGGCAAGAATGAGGCCGGGACAGGTAGAGAAAGTATAGTTGAAGAAATGAAAACGAAAGCAAGTTTTCAAGTTCGACATGCAGACTGAGAGTTGGGGGCAGAAGAGGAAAATGATTAGATAAGAAAAGATACCAAGGCAAAGAAGCAGAAGAGGGAGGACCAACAGAAAATCATAGCATAGAAATAAGAAAAATGATGTAGTAAAAGAAGGAGACAGTCCTGAAATTTATAGGAGGAAAATGAAACCAAATGATTATTAAATTTCCGAACAAGATTTGGCTCTGTGGACCAGCACAGAGAGAGAAATGACTACAGGTTTAGAAATTTGAGGGATGTGAAGATATTCAGTGGTCAAAGTTCTTGAAGGGGAGATTCAGGAAAACTCATTGTTTTGTCCACTGATCTAGAAAAAAATTAGATCACATTTATTACAGAAGGGAAAGGAAAGGATTGAATGGAAGGAAGATGCTGATGATACAGGAAACAGATTATAATTACTTTAGGAGAAGGTATGGAAAATCTGTCAGTTTCTTTCACACATCAACAGTACCTCTTTCTCTGTTTCCTATCCAAGTGAAACTTAAACCACCCCTTTGGCACAACATTACTACAGCTATTCCTTTTATTTTAGTCTGAGAACTTGGCTCATACTTCCCCTAGTGGCTATTTCATTCCACATTTCATGGCCTCCATATGTATTCATCAAATTGCTATCTAAGGGGAATAATGGCCAAGATAATGGTTTTAACATTTAATATTCAAAGAGGACGATAGATGGATGGATGGATAGATAGACAGACAGACAGACAGACAGATAGCTGAAGGAACTTACTGAGTTTCAGGCTACTTACTTCAACTCTGGGCTTTAGTCTACTTTTAAAAATGATCATTTTCACCACAGTTGTATCTATATTTCAAACTAAAACTTTTTGGTTTCTAAACTTAGACAATTAAAAGATCTATAAAATGGGGACAATACCTATTAGGAAATGTTGTGAAAAATCAGGGTATCAGTAGGTGGGCCCCAATCATAGGTTCTCGTATGGCAATTTTGTTTCTTTACCTAAGTTTCTCCAGCTCATTAAGTCTTAATTTTGACTTCTACATATGGGTAGATTTATGGTTGGATTTTCTATAGGATAACTGTGAAAACCATATATGGTGATCTGTGCAGAACGATCATTGCCAATGTGATACATGAGTGTGTACATAATAATCACTCATGGCTCTCTTTCTTACATGAATTTTGCTCATTTAATTGCCTTTTCTCAAAAAATAGAAAATATTTAACAAGGCTTTACTATGACCCAGACATTAAATCTTTTATATCAATTAATATATTTAAGGCCCTCTAACATTTTAAAAAAGCTCTATATAAAGTTGCCATTGTTTTCCCTGCCATCTTATACCTGGGGAAATTGAGGCATGGGGAGGTTCAGTAATTTGTTCAAGGAAACTCTAAAGAGCTGAGCCCAAATTTAAATCCGGGGCTGATCAGTTATAGAGCCTGTGCTCTTCAACTACTGTATTATAGTTGTGCATACTTACGAAATAATTCACATTCAAAACTGTGTTTGACATAAATTATACTTGATATAAAGCACAGGCTTTCAAGCTTTCACATATAATTTCTAGTATAACTTTAGACATATGGAAAATGCCCAGTTTGGCAGTAACAAGTAACAGAAGGGTGCAGCTCCCACAGTAGTCCTGCAGTCTGTCAAAAACATTTTTCTGATAGTGCAATTGCTGCTGTATTTGAATAGAGGAATGCCGATTGGTTTTATGTATTTAGTCAGTGCATACTTTGATGTCTGAAGGTTTCTCTGTACATTTCCTTGCTTCTGAAGAATAAATAAATACTCCACATTCACAAGAATATTCAAAAAGATAATTTTAATGTTATTATATGTTTATAATTTAGTAAAATAAGTTACGAATCATTTAAAGTAGCTTATTAATAACCAGAACCAAAATGGTTTAGTTTTATAATTAAATTCACATCTTTGGTGCCAGTGTTTAAAATATATTGCTGTGATAGGAAGTTAGATTGTTGAGCAAGAAAGTAAAGAGTTACTATCATTATCAGACATTTCTTGAACATATCCTTTATTAATTGGTTCAGTGAAGTCGGCAGAAAATATTACTAATTTTAAAGACTCTTCCTCATGTTATGAGATTATTACTATCAAGAAGTTTATCTAGTAAAATGAATATTTGACTGTGTAACTAGGATATTAAGATTTTTTTCTAGTGGTACAAAAGGAATATTGAATATCTAAGACAGACATTTTATTTATAATTACAGAAATATATGAGAAAGAGGGTTGTCTTTTTGTGGAAAATGATGGCCTTGAATTTGGAGGTGTTATATTTGAGATCTCCGTAGTCATTTGGAAACATCAGGCACAGCCCCGGAGGGCTTGGGCTTCTCTTCCATTCCCTTCCCTTCCTTTCTGTTCCCTTCCACTCCCTGCAGCCCTCTTCCTTCATCGGCATCACTTCAAAGCAAGAGGCAGTGATTGTCTCTCAGGAGGAGTAGTGGCACTGAGGAGTGTACTCATAGGAGTGAAGAAATCAAAAAAGCGGAAGCTGCAGGTTCTGCGGGAGGGTTATAGATGTCCACTTTACAGTATTTCTGGTGGAACATTCTTGAATGAAGAGAAGTTAGAGTTAGAGAATTGCCGGTGGTTTTCTGTTAAAGTAGTTCCAGGAAGAATGTCACTAGGTTTGAGCATGTCACTGAATAAGAGCAATCGATAAAGTGGCCTTCCTATATTCAGGAGCTTGTATTTAGTGGACTTTTATCCAAATTCATTTAGCATTCTCAAGAAATGGACCCAGAAAATCGAAAGTGACTTGGAGGCAGTTCTTTTCCTAAGTTCCTCAGTATTCACCAAGAGCTTCAGATGTGAGAAGTTAAAGATAGCCGAGCAAGAGCATCTTCATCACAACCCATTGAGCTGACCCAAAAACTTTCTACGTTTGTGTGAAGTCTAGGACATCACCATTTGGATTTAGCTCAGCCAAGAGTATAACCAAGGTGAAAAATTAATGTTGCACATGCAATACTGATGTCTACTGACAATAGCCAGTATTTATCATTGTGAACCAGACAGTGCAAAGGACGGTTTATCACAAATTTATTCAGACCTTACAAAAATCCTGAGCTAGATATCATCATTAACTCCATTGACAGATTAGGTTGGTAGGGCATGGAGAATTTATGTAGCTCACTCCAGGTTAGTGTGCTGATGAAGGGAAGACAGTGCTTAGATTTAGGTCTAACCTAAGTTAATCTGATTCTTTTTTATCTTTATTAAATTTGTTGGTATATTTTAGGTGTACAGTACAGTTGCATTCATCACTGGGATCTATGCATGACTTATCAGGTTCTTATTTTTCCCCATTTCCCAGCCCTCCCTTCAGCCCCTCCACCCTTCCGTGGTTACCAAGACATTGTTTCCATGTTTTTCCTTTTCACAAATTTTTTCTTTTCCCTTACCCCTCCCACTACCTCTACTCTTCTACGCTTTCCTTCCTATGACACAATATCAATTATACATTTTAATCCTTATTTACACTTTTACTTTTTCATAACAGAGAAACTATTCAGTATTTACACATGTGACTTATTAATTTATTAACTTATTAATTTCACTTAAAAGAATGGCCTCATTATGCATCCACTTAGCTATAAATCTCTCTAGTTTCTTGTTCTTTGTGGCTGAATAGTACTCCATTTTATATAAAAAAAATCTTCTTTATTCAGGCTCCAGTTCATGGGCAATTGGGCTGTTTCCAAGTTTTAGCTATCACAACTGTGCCGCTATAAACATGGATGAGCATATATCACTGTGGTATGATTTTTATAATTCTTTTGGGAAGATACTTAGTAGGGGAATAGCTGGGTCAAATGGATTTTTTTTTTTTTTTGTACCGGAAATTGAACTCAGGACCTTGCACTTGTGAGGCGGGTGGCAGAACCACTGAGCTAAATCCCTGGCCCTTAATAGGGCCTTCTAATCCTAGTTGTTTGAGGAATCTCCATATTGATTTCCACAGTGGTTGCCCCAGTCTGCTCTCCCACCAACAAAGAAGGGCTCCTATTTCCCCACAATCCTGCCAGCATTTGTTATTGGTTGATTTCTTGATAGCAGCCATTCTTTCTGGGGTGAGATGGAATCTCAGTGTTGTTTTCAATTACATCTCTTTTTTTTTTAATCTCATTGGATTTATAGGTATACAGTACAGTTACATTCATCATTGGGATCTTGTACCTTTACATGGCGGGTCTTGCTTCCCACTTTTTCCCCTTATCCCTGCCCGCCCTTTACACCCTCCTCCCTTCCCTATTTACATCTCTTGAATGACCAGTGATGTTGAACATTTTTTCATACGATTAGCTACTTTTACTTGTTTGTCAGAGAAATGTCTATTCATTTTAGATGCCCATTTTTGAATTGAGTCTTTATATTTGGGGGGCTCTGATTTTTTTTAGTTCTTTATATATTCTAGGTAGTAGACCTTTGGAACAGCTGGTCAAATTTTTTTTCCCATATTGTGGGTTGTCTCTTAGCTTTCTTGTGATTTCTCTGATAGTGCAGAAGATTTTTTAAAAGATGAGATCCCAATTGCTGATTCTTTGTGCTAGTTCCTGTGCTACTGAGGATTTGTTCATAAAGTCTTTGCCTATGCTGATGTCTTTAAGAGGTCTACCTAACCTATCTTCCAGCAAGTTTAGCGTCTGTTTTCAATATTTAGATCTTCAATCCACTTGTATTTCAGTTTGGTGCATGGTGGAAAATACAGGTTTGAGTTTAATGTTGCAATCCAGTTTCCCAACACCATTTATTAAAGAGGCTATCTTTCCTCCAGAGAGAGTGTTTGGCTCCTTTGTCAGAGATGAGAAAAAAGTTACTCTGATTCTCTCAAGGCCTACGCAAGAACTTTGTATGCTCTGTGTAATGGAGATAAAACAAAGATAATTTGAAATCCAAAGGGAAAAAATTACATAAATTTTTGGAATCCTTCAGTAAATCAGGAAAAAGCTAAGTTTTTTTCATCAATTTAAGTATTTTTATTCATAAACATTTGAATTAAATCATACTGAATTGAGTGTGTGATAGTGATAGTAATAACATTTTATTAATGAAGGCAAATTTTTGATAAGAATAATGGCAAGTAGTGTCAGCACTTTACTAAGCTAAATGAAGAAGCAGTCCCTAGTAAGAGTTTTCATACTTCTTGAAAACTGCACTGTGCTTTATGTTTATTGACCATCCTTTTATCTTAATTTTCTATCCTTGATTTCAGAGGGTTTTTTTTCCCCAATGGATAAACTCACTGTCACATAAGAAGCTGAGAAAACATTTTGATTTTTCAAGTAGTTGGGGTCTGCTGAACCCTTATTGAGGTTTGAGAAGACTGTAGGTGGCCAAAATGTGCCTTTGGGACACACATGTAGCACGAAAGCCCCCAGACTTACTTGACTCACTAAATTTGCTTGCTCGTCTCTCCTACCAGCTGTTTCTGTCTCCTGTCACTGTTTATGTTATAACTTTTTATGAACAACGCATAAATCTGGACACTTTCGTAGCATATATATTATATGAGAAACTGTCATATTGAAAAATACTGTTTAGTTTCTAAGGCTTTTTCATGCCAAAAATGTTACCATCCTAAGTGACAGAAACAGATATTGTTTTCCCTGTTTAAGAACTATATAGATATCCAGTGACATAGATATGACATCATTTTGTGACATTCATCTGGGTGGCATGTCTTTCTATAAGAAATAGAGATTTCTTCCCTCCCAAATAGTGTTGGTCATCACTGAATCTTCTTATCAGAACTCCCTTTGCTGACAGCATTCATTTTTTAATTGTTTTGTCTGGTGAGAAATCTGAGACATCAAATTACATTGAAATTACAGTAGACAAAAACAAAGGCCATAATTACTACCACCAAGATCTCAGCAGAAAAGCAATAAAGAAAATTGCATCTTCCATTGGACAAACTCTATTTAATGTCTCTATTATCTGTATTTGGTTTAGAAGGACTTCTATATATTTTAAGAAAAATTGACTGTGAATACTCCATTAATTTATTCACAGATACTTATCAAGTGTGTGCTACTGCTAGAAACATTACCACTAAAGATATACACTCTCTGGGTTAATGAAGTGGAAAAATAATTCCTGTCCTAATGGAGTTGAAAATCTTAGCAGGAAGTCAGGAAATAAATAAGAAATATAAGTAAAATACACAATATGTTAGACATTGATAAAAGCTATGGAAAAATGATAAAGCAGACAAGCAAAACGAAATTGCTGTTGGGCTGGGGGTGTAGCTCAATGGCACTGCACCTGCCTTACAAGTGCAAGGTCCTGAGTTAGATCCCTGGTACAAAAAAAAAAAACAAACAAACAAACAAAAAAAAACAACCCACAAATAAACAAGCAAAAGCATTGCTATTGGGGAAAAGGAGTTTTGCATTTTCAATAAGATACTCCTCATAGATTATCCTCAATATGTGTTTTAACAACTTTATATACAATTTTACCCATGTATGTAAGATACAGATTTTATATGTCAGCTTAGTTATGTAATGACACTGCACCCTATTGTTTTTCAGTTATATCAACTCCTTTGGTTATATTAATGAATTTAAAAAAGCAGTAGGATTTGGTAGATTCATGGTCTAATTTTTGTCATTACATAAGGCTATTCCATTATTAATCACTATAGTGCTATTTATTTAGTTGTTTAAAAATTCTGTTGTTTTCTTATATTTATCCTATTGAACTCATGATTAAAAAATATGATCATAAGATGAAAATTATTTAGTTTTCACAACATTTGAACATTAATATTACTGAATCAATGCATATGAAATGGTTTTCCTGAGGATTCAATAGCAATAGCCACTTGTTATTTTTATGCTCAAGTGAGCAAGATGTGTGGTTACACAGTTACAGAGACTAGAAAGAATAAGCATGTCATCTTGCATTCAGATGCTCAGATGTTTTTACTCTCACAAAATAGCAAGTCTCTTCTGTTACACAATAATTGTCTTTCTTTCATCCACTTCCATGAAGAGCTAGGGTGCACTTTGTTAGTTTTCACAAACAGATGTTGATTATTACCTGCTTACTTTTCTGTATAATCACTACTCAATCAGCAACATAGAGGTAATAGATATATTCGAGGCACTTCTGAAGATATTGTTTTGGAATCATCACAACAAAATACTTATGAAAAGCTGATATGAGAGAATGAATATTTCTGGAGCATTCCTTACAAGAGATACAGATTTGCCATCCTCTTAGATTGGGAATTACAAACTCAAAGAATGAAAGGGGCCTAGAAACTAGCAAAATTTATTGAAAGCCCCTTTGTGACTACTAGTAGGCTAGAGAGCAAGTGGCCACCTAAAGGACAGTCATTTGTTAGCTTCATAAAACTCTCCTACAGATAGACTCCTGCAAGCAGATGACCAGTGTGCAACCTTATATCTAAATAAACAACAGTTATTTCCCTCTAATTAAGTTGGGCTGGCCAAAAACTATATGACCAAACTATATTATTCTATTTTTACTTAAAATATAATTTTATTTCAATTTTGACATACCAACCCAATAGTTTGCAAGGAAAAAATGAAACAATAAAAATAGTAAGATATGGTTCTACTTAGTATGTTTACATATCAGTGTTCATCCATGAGGGTGTGAAGAATTTCTGTGTGGTCTCAATGTCAATATTACCTGTACTTCTGCTGTGAGTGAATGGCTGACTTCATGGCTCAAATAAGTAGATTTGGAAGTCACCATTTTATAGCAAATGCTGATAGCTTTTGGCATGCATATTCTTCTTGAGAACAGGTTCCTACTTGCAGCTTTGGACTGTGTCTTGTAAAACTTAATCTAAATTCAAGACCAAGCTCTATCCAGTGGACATCATGTTATATTTATTTTGTTTTCGACCTCATTAGTGAATTTATCTCATCTTTATTTTCATTTCCTTTTTTATTCATTCCTTCATGTATTTGCTTTAAATCTTACATTATGTTGCTATTTTGCCTATTTCACTTGTATATATGTATGCAGACTACCTTAGAACTTTTGGGACTAAATAAGTTAAATATGAATGAATAGGCAATTTCTAAAATCTGTAGTCATCCAGGGTTTTCTTCTCATAATGGCTTTGCTCCTAGCTGTATTGTTAAATATGTCACAAATTCCAATCTGATTGTTATCAAACATAATTGAATAAGATAGCAAAGTAATATATATAATATATATAATATATATTATACATATATAATATGTATAATATATATAAT
>NW_022900927.1:41383932-41384488 GCF_012274545.1 Fukomys damarensis
ATATGTATTATATAATATATATTATACATATATAATATGTGTGTATTTTCCTATACTTGGGTCTTATAATAAAAATACGTTCACTTTCTTAGGTGTGCATAAAGAGACAAGTTCCCTTCAAGTCCTGGAAGCAGCATGTAAACTAGAGTCAGTCCTCTCTGTGCATGCATGATTGTCATAACTTCATGTGGCACCTTTGTATAAATTCAGAAAGAATGCTCTATCCTTCCAGACAATAGAGTATAAGCTTAGGATCATGCCTCCGTCCTCAGAGCACAACAAAGGCTGTAGCCCCAACTCCCTGAGTCGTGGACTTTCTAAATTTTGGGGAAGACACATTTGCAGAACCATTTGCAGAGAGAGCCCTCTTAATGTGCTGAGTATGAATTTCATCTGCCACATGTGTCTGACCAAGGAAAAAAGTTGAGAGCTGATGGGTAAACTTGAGGTTAGCAACATTTTACAAACATAAATAAAAATAAGTAGCTCTAATTACACAGAAAAAGAAAATGAGTCAATAAGGTGGCTTTCTGTTTAATAAAAAAAAAAAAAAAAA
>NW_022900927.1:41385882-41425959 GCF_012274545.1 Fukomys damarensis
TTCACTTTCTTAGGTGTGCATAAAGAGACAAGTTCCCTTCAAGTCCTGGAAGCAGCATGTAAACTAGAGTCAGTCCTCTCTGTGCATGCATGATTGTCATAACTTCATGTGGCACCTTTGTATAAATTCAGAAAGAATGCTCTATCCTTCCAGACAATAGAGTATAAGCTTAGGATCATGCCTCCGTCCTCAGAGCACAACAAAGGCTGTAGCCCCAACTCCCTGAGTCGTGGACTTTCTAAATTTTGGGGAAGACACATTTGCAGAACCATTTGCAGAGAGAGCCCTCTTAATGTGCTGAGTATGAATTTCATCTGCCACATGTGTCTGACCAAGGAAAAAAGTTGAGAGCTGATGGGTAAACTTGAGGTTAGCAACATTTTACAAACATAAATAAAAATAAGTAGCTCTAATTACACAGAAAAAGAAAATGAGTCAATAAGGTGGCTTTCTGTTTAATAAAAAAAAAAAAAAAAAAAAAACTAAATTTTGGGACATGCTGAACTCTTCCAGCATTTAATAGCTAAATTTTTTGGTAGGATACAGACTTCTTGAAAATTTGATGAAAACTGTAATCCTTTTGTAGGCAAGCATGACAAAGGCATAAACATAAAATTATTTTATGGAGTTTCTACAAGTTACCATATTTAGGTGACAAACCCCAGCTATTGACTATGAAGGGCTCCCTTATTTATTCAATGATATGTTTAGAGAAGGAATAATGTTAAACTCTTTAGGAAGATTGAGTACCATTCCTTTTCAATGCCTCACAAACACTAATGTCTTGTCTCATTAAAGGAATACTTTATTTTTGCATGCTTGAGAATGTTCTTTCTGAACAATTCTAATCAGTACTAGGGAGTTTTATGCTATTAAAATAATAAATCATAGGAATAATATAATCTTTTTCCTACCTAGATAATCCAGTAATGGTGAACCTTTTGAAGGTCTCAGTGATACAAACAGCCTGCTGTGACACAAGTGCCATAGGTTCGCCACCCCTGACCTAGCATAATAGTTCAGATTCTACTTGGCTTATTTTGATGCTTAACCATGTTTAATAGAAAAGGAAATATTAAACCATTAAACAGTGAGTGAAATATTGATACTTAATATTTTTAAAAATTAGTAATTAACTAGAAAAATGCTCAGTTACACTGCTAAGCTAATTCTATAGACTACAGAATAGTTCAAACAATTTAGTTGCAACTTTATAATATAACACAGGGAAAAAAGAGAATAGAAAATGCTACACTGAGATAATCAGGGATCTCTTTAGTCAAATACATTCTTCCTTCTGTTTATTGAAAAGCTATGCTATTGTTTTTCCAGAATGTTGTAAGGAAAACATATCTCTTTGTATTAGCAATGAGAAAAACATTCTTTTAAAAATATATGAATTAAATTTTGTATATTAGTCAACTGGAAAATTGTTTCCAGGCAATATGTTTTCAATCCTTACTAATAAATGTTTGTGTTATTATTCAACATCAAGTATTCTCTTTGGGACACAGAAAAACTGAATAGTTTGTTCAGTGATTATTAAGATTGATGTATCAGATGACTAAATTAAATTGTGGTATATTTTGTGTGTGTTGCAGTCTGTCATTTTCTTATATTATTAACCGACTTTGAGATAGATTTTTAAGTTTTTTATTAGGTACTAGCCTATTCCACTCTGCATGTGTGAGAGGCTTAATTATTGGCATCCATACTTATATTTTGCTTTGTAAAGATACTCTTATGACACTTGGTGATGTTTCTTATTTCCATTATATGTATCAGTTGGGATAGATGTCATAAACCATTGAGATTTGTGGTTTGGGGTTTAAATTTTGTCACAATATTGAAAAATCTCACACAGCGGGTATGAATTAATTTTTTGGCTTCTACCCATAAATTGTGTGAAACCAATGCTGAAACAACATCTCAAGGGGCACAAAACCATCACTCCAGAAAAATGAGCATATTCCATAGCTGAGTTCTCTGTAGCAGCTTGTGTATACTTGGGGCATTCATCACTGGTGAAAAGGAGGCTGTTCACCTATAGTAAACTTCCCATTGGTGGGAACTAACACGTAGAGTGGTGTTTCCATGTTGAGAGACTCTAAGAACCTCACTGTAAATAGACCACAGGTAGTCCTCCCCTGGAGCTGCACAAACACATACGGTTGTGTGTCATTGTTCTCTTGTGGCACACTTTCTGTCCTTCATCAAAGACAGTTTTCCTTCAAATAGCAAAATAATTGCTCGCTCTTTATACAGAACCCTACAGATCTGGGGAGCACCCTTTCTTTTCCCCTCAATGAACAAGTCTGTTCAAGAACCTAAATATATTTAAGTCCTCATTTTGCCCCTTATTCATTTGAAAAATTGTCTCTTCTGTCCTCCTCTTGTGAAAAATGGGACACACGGGAATGCATGGCGGAAGCCTGTGTTCTCAGACTGCCTGGAGATGAAGTGGAGGTGGGAGGAAGCACAGGAAGACACAGTTGTTCACAATTGTTTTTCTCATTGTTTCATTATGCATCACATCACAATACATCCTTGGAACACATTTTTAATAACTTATATCATGAATTCTATTAGTATACTCTATTAATATATGATTGTTTAAAAATATGTAATATTAACAACACCATTTTTTCAAAGGTGCTATATTAATACCAGGTTTGGGCCATCAGTTCCAGTTGCCATTTAATGATTTACTGACTAGAGCTGCTGATCCTCTTCTTTGCACTTGTAAAGTGTAAGTTTATGACTTTTCTAGACTCAGAGGGGAAACCTCTGCCAGTGGGGTATGTACACAGATTCACCAGCTGTGGAGAATGAGGAGGCAGTAGAGATTTGGTGGCCTCTGATTGCCAGTGTCTGGCAGCCACATTTCCTCGCCACTTCAAGGTGGGTGGCATTGTGTCCAGGCAACACACTTAAATGAGTGCTGCAGCTGAACCTAACATAGAAGGGCTCAGTCCATAGAGAGCATATGGGGAGGAGAAGACCACAGTGTGAGCCTCCAGGGAACTTCCTGTCTAGTTAGGTGGGAGAAGTTTAGAGTATGGAGAGAGAAAACGAAGTGATATGAGAATTAAATTAATGGGCCAATTATTTCCATATATGGAAAGAGGTAGTCTTCTTAGAGAAGTGGACACTTGATCTGGGTCATATGGGATGAAAAGGACTGAACTGAAATTTATAAAGTGAGAATATCTTCTGTTGGAAGAAATTTCACTAAAAAGTATGGCTGTCTAATTGTATGGACACATACAGTTAAATATAGTGATATGACTTTGCACAAATACGTAATCATCCTGACCTTCATATTTTTCACCAATAGTACGAGACAGTAGTGCCAATGTAATATGGACATTTTGACAATCAAATAAGTGCAACATATTCAAAAGGATTAGGTTAGTACCTGCCGTTCAGTAACAACACTCAGCAGTACCTGTTATCATGCTAAGGAGAATAGCAATACTGTAACTTCCACACAAGTATCCTCAAGTTTTAACTATAGCATTCTTTCTTTCCTGGATTATTATAAATTCATCTCCCTGGATTTAGCTTATTACCACATGGATTAGAATGAAATGAAACAGAAGTTCCAATAATCTCCTTAGAGAAAAAAATTACATCAATGCCGTGTAGACAGGGAAAAAGAGTCATCAATGAAAGAGGAAGAATCCAGAAAGAAGGCAACGGCAACAACAACAACAAATATGAAAATAAAGGAACAGAATGCCTGTGTTGCTGAACATAGAAATACTTCATCACTTAGGTGATAAAACTGGGAGAAGTTTGTTTTTTGTTGTTGTTGTTGGTGGTGGTGGTTTTTTGAGACAAGGACTCACCATGTAATTGAGACTGACCTGGAACTCCCTATTATGTAGCGCAGGCTGGTCTCGAACTCATAGTGATCCTCCTGCTTCAGCCTCCTGAGTGCTGGGATTACAGGAGGCTGCGTCACCACTCCCAGCAAGAAGTATTTCTTACTAGTGTGTTGCTTTGGATTGGTTAAGGAATAATCTATTACGGCATCTAACATGCACAGAACTGCATGATGGCTTTTACCTCTTCTATTAATCTATTATTGACATTCTAGATAACAGCAGGAACTGGAGACTGATATGCATTAAATGGCATCTAACATGCACAGAACTGCATGATGGCTTTTACCTCTTCTATTAATCTATTATTGACATTCTAGATAACAGCAGGAACTGGAGACTGATAAATGCATTAAAATATGTGTCATCATTGGAGCCTCAGACTATATCCGAACTAAAATCTGAATTTGAAAGACTCTATACCTGAGCATGGGCACTTAGCAGAAGTTGGGCCATTTGGGGATACAAAACCGAAACAGGACAATACAACTGATATCCTATCATCTGAGGCAGGACATTACCTACTAAGGGCATATCAGGTTATGAGTACAAGTAAGACCCCACAGCAGAAGTTATCCCATTCCAGGGTTCAGTCAGTTTTGCCACTGAAGTAGTTTCTTGAGTTAGCATCCTTTGTTGTCTATGGTTCTTGGATAATTGGAGTAACAATAATTTGGAAATATCAATTTGAGTGCAGTTGACATTGGAAGATATATCAGTCAAGAATCTTTGTACAAAATTGCAAAGGCTGACTTCAAAAGACAAAGTGGGAATTCACTAGAATAATGTAGGCTCAGTAAAACAGAGGAAAGCTGGAGGTCCAGAGTTGGAAAATAGGAGCTCCACACTAAAGGGGCCGTTCTGCTGGCAGCAGGCGTGGTGAGATTCATGTGATCTTTATGCCTCCACTCTCTCTTCATCACAGTCTTCATGCTGCCATGTGTTCAACATTTCAAAATTTTGGTAAGCTCAGACAGATTTAGACTCTACCAATGAATGGCTCTGTCTGTCCTGGAGAGGATAATGCAGATATTACCCACTGGGCTTCTTTGTGGGAGGCTGTCATTTTCCAAGACCATGTGCAATGGGAGGGCGGTCTCTTACACAGTGATTGGGATATGACTTAAGAAAGGCTTTGGATGTTAGAGAGATGGCTTCCCTGAGGCACTGAGATGAAAAGGTAAGGGTCTGAGGGAGGGAACAAAAGAAGTTGAAAAGAATCTAAGTTTCTAGTAAACAAATCCCAACAATGACAGCCATGGCTGTACTGAAGGTCAGACAAGTAAGAAGCGAGAGCATGGTGCAGATCTCAGGACAAATGTGAACAGAATCACAGTCTCAGAAGAATTCTTGCTTGGTTTATAAGCACGGTGCTATTCTTGGAGTCCTGAGGGGATGGGATGTGTTCTTTTTGCTTCATGGCTTCTCTGACAAATAATGATAGACTCTGATGAAAAGTGATGGACTGTGATGTGAAATTTAAGATGTCTTAGATGTCAAAAACAGTTAGCAAAGGGTATACTGTGGAACCTGAAGAAACCTGTGGTCATTCTCCCCACTTTCCTTCTACAAACTGCTTAGCAATAACCCATCTATCCTGAGATGAGAAGTATTTGTCTTATTAAACCTCAAGCAAGTGAAGGCTTAGTGGGAGCTGATGATTTTATTTGCTAAACATAGATTTTTAAGAATTTTGCCTTGGGATTTAGGATCAAACATTCTCACCTTTACTGTGGGAATCTATGAAGTCTTTCCAATAAAAATCATTGCATTTACGATTTTGCCAAATAATCCCTCTTTTTTTTAAAGAAATAAAATCCCTATTTAATCTTTTTCTCAGAAATAATTGAAAGTGCCTAGTTTGTTATGTTCAAAACTGCTTTGTGCTACTATTTATTTCTTTTTGAAAAGTATGGTAGAAAAGACGCTAATTCTGATTATAGTGAAATAAGAGAACTGATATTATTTTATTTGGGTTGTTTCTTTTCTGAGTTAAACTTTTATTTTTACTTTTCATCCTGCAATCACTTGCCCCCTATCATTTCCAAATGGCGACTGTTATACATGTACTTTAAAATTTTTCATATGACATTTTAATGTTGTTCATATGTTAACATTGAAATGACTATTTTGTCTTTGTAACATTAGGATAATTTAAAGGGAATGTTTTCAAAATATTATTCTATTTCATGGTGAAGTGGGCCAAATGAAATATTTTTGTTCGTTTGGGCAGCATGTCAACAGCTTTGTAGCTCAAAAAATAACCCTAATTTGTTTTAGCATTTTGAAGCAGTTCAGATGGAGGCAGCATACAAGGTGGACCATTGAAAAAGGTGCTATTAAAGTTGATGTTGAAAGATAGGATTACAGAGAGAGGAATTACGTGGGAAAAAAATTGAGTCTTTGACTTTTGCCTCTTTCTTATCCCTTCATCCAGCTAATTGACAGTTTTGTCACGTCTAAACTTCAGGGTCTCTCCTTTCCAGGTTCTCGCCACGGGCTGGGGGGGTTGGGGCTGCAGCACCACACAATCTCAGCCTCTAGTCTTGCAGTACATGCGGGCCCCAGTCCTGCCCTGTCTTTCGGGGGCTCAGACTCCACTCATTTTCCATCATGGCCTACAGTATTCTACAAGAAGGTACTGTTATTTCAGAAGTATTTGTTACTTAGAGTTGGTTGAAAAGCACTCTCTGCAACCTGTTTCCTTGAACAGTGACAGCCTGAGGTTGAAAAGCAGGTGAATGTCAGCGACATTTGGGGGAAAGCAGAGTCTCCAAATCCTAGAACTGGATTACCAGTGTTGACCATTCTGGCTCCTCATGGGTGTTTGCTCTGTGATTATGACTAACATCTCTGTACACAGGTGTCCTCACAGTGAAATGTAGATAATCCCCGTGGGATTCTAGTAAGCATCAGCAGACCCAAGTACTGCATTTTTTTCTGTGAATTTAATAGATATTACACACATATGTATGATTTTTTAAGAGATTACTGAGAATGGTGTTGAAGTGTTTTAGTGTAATTAAAAATCCTGGATGCAGTACAACAAGTACTCATGCACTATTTTCTATTCTGTCTGTGGTTGTTTTTACCATGGGTTGTTGCTGAGTGTGGTAAGCAGATGCAGTGGCAGCGCCCTTGGGACCATAGCGTGACACAGGCTCTCTTGTGATCCTGGCCAAATTTCTTAACCTCTGTTCACCCCTGTTGTCTCATCTATAGAAATGCTAACTTGCAGTACACGATCTCTAAGGTGTCTTTCAGTTCTACAGAATCTGTCAGTATATTTTGACTTAATGAGTTTTTCACATGGAGCACTCTTGAAAGCATCTTTTTTTTCTTCATACAAAGACTTTTTCAGGTGTTTCCTCCTCTTCTTTCCCACCCACACTTTAGTTCTCCTTCCTTCTATTATGTAGACTTTGTAGAGACTTTTGCTTTCAGATTGGAAAAAAATAATAGGATGCCCATTTCCAATTTACAGTAATTGAGGTTGCAAGAGCTTAAATTCTTAGAGTAGGGAAAATCAACCACAATAACAACAAAAAAGCAAAAACTTAAATTTGCTTTCTATGTGAACACGTCCTCCATTGCCTAGATTCCCACATTCATTCCTTCTCCCATTTTCACTAACCTCATGGATGGTATCTCTGTCTATCCAGTCTTTCTGAGCTGAGTTCTGGAAGCCATCATAAAAGGGTCACAGTTCTCTGTTCCCCAAACCACAGTAATTCAGTACCAGAGTCAGGACTATTCTACTTAACATATCTAAATTTTATCCTCCCCATATCAATCTCATCGCCACTGCTTTAGTTCAATCTTTAATCATTCAGTTTTTCTTACATTATGCCAACTAGCCTGTTTCCTTTATTCAGATCTCAAATCCCTCCAATAAATCCTCTACTCCACTGCCACAGACAGATATCTGAAATGTATGACTGAATATTGTGTCCAACTTCTTACCAACTCTCCATCAACTACTTTTTGCCTAGTTAACTTGGCTTATTTATCCTTACCTCATTCTGGTTTTGATCTGCTAACTTTCCAGCTACTGCTGAACTATTTTCTTTCTCTCTCTCTTTTTTTTTCTTGGTACTCACTGTTGTACCTACAGCTTACCGTTATCCTCCTGTTCCTGCCAAAGTCTAGCATAGCTTTATTTTCTCATATGCTCTGTTTGCCAAGTATATACACTGATCTTGAAAGACTCAGTAAGTGACCGTTTAGCAGATTTCAATCCTGTGAAACTTGTCACCAAGCCAGTTTACACTTAGAATAAAGAGGAGCCCTTAATGTCCTTTTCAATAGACTTAATCATGAAAATGATTGCAAATGTTGTCACACTGTAACAGAGATGACACATGGACACAAGCTATCTGCAACCTAGCTAGTCTTCAAAACACACACATCTACCAGAAATATGGTGTGATGTGCTGAATAGCTCTCCACTCAGTGCCCTCTTTGTTTCCATAGGCCCAATAGACTTCCCCTTCATTTTGTCCTTCTTTCCTTCTTGACACATTCTTATAGAAGAGAGTATTAGAGAGTATTTTACTTACATTATGGAATAGGTTCTCTGTAAACATCCAACAAGCTTACCCCTTAGAAACTTACTGTGAGTGACTTAAACTTTGTCTTATTTAATCCTCATGACTCCCCTATGGCATGAGTAATATCATTGTTTCTGTTTTATAGAGGAAAAGTTGAGATTGAGAACTGAGAGAGACAGAAAACATGGTTCCAGGATGACCAATGTCAATATAACTGAAAAAGGCCCTGGTCAGTCTAAGCCACTGATTTTTATTGGTAATCAATTGGGGTAAAGGCAAGCTATGTGCAAAGGCAGTACTATATGCAAGAAGGTGCAGTCGTGCTGTTTTCATGGAAATTAATGTAAGCAAGTCTCCAAAAAGACAAGACAAAGCATTCTCTAATTAGGAATAGAATAGACAAAATACATGGTTGTAATTAGAACATTGTCTTTCTAGTAAGAATATTTTAGTGGTGAGAACAGAATTAGGGTGCACGTTACTCTGACCTAGGCATGTAGGCTTTGGACAGCCTCACTTCTATAAATAAGCCAATTGTGGGGTTAACTCTTTACAGCTTGCTTTGGGGCATAATCAATATTACAGTCCCCCACAAGGCATATCTCTTAGTGGCTATGTTGCAGCATTGTCCTTTACATCTGGTAATAGCCAGGTTCATTCAATGATTCCAGAGCAGGAATCTGCTGACAGATTTCCTAATGTCCCAGGTGCCTAGTTATTCCTGGAATGTAAACATTTTCTTAGGTCTTACTAATATTAAACACATACCAAATGAAAATTTTCTCATTGAGCCTTCTCTAAAGGAAAAATATAAACAATAGTGAAGTGAGTAAATGAATAAATAAAATATTATATCTATAATCAATTATAAAAGGAAAAATAGAGCTACCAAAAAATAATCAAGTACTATTACTTGAAATCAGGAGCTCTCACTCATTTTACTTAAATTTTGATAAAAAAGTATAATTATTTCTTTATATTTTCTGTTAAGGGGAACTTAACTTGTGATTTCCAGCTTATTAGCAAAGGAAAATACTACATTGGAGGTTAGGAATCTGTTCAAAAGCAAGAAGTGTTCTCCAACTATCAGTAAAATCTTTGGCAAATAAGCAAACTGTTTTAGGGTCCTCATTGCCTTCTTAGATTTAAACCATTTAAATGGATTTCAAGATCTCTTCACCTCTAACAGTCAAGATCAGTCTTCCAAGGACCTATTGATTTAGAGATCAATCTATCCAGCTACCTATATAAGAAGTTATTATTTTAACATTTTTTCAGAGCACTTCACAAAAGCCAGAGATACCTGGAGTAAGCAGAACCTTGTTTAACTCTAGAATGTGTGACTTTAAAAATTTGTTCAACTTCTTTTTGATGCAAAATGAAAATAACAGCCCTTTTCATGCTGTCTGTGAGAATGGAGATAATGTGTGTACATGTTAAAATTATTACAATTATTATTAAATATTTCATCTACTTCAGATTAGTAATTTGGTAAACACATTAGTTTTGTGGTTTACTCTTTTGTACCTATGGCTTAAATACAAAATGTTTTAAAATTAAAAGTAGTTTTTAAAAGTCAAAGTAGCTTAAAGGATATTTGTTTTGTTTTGTTTATGAATGGGGGAACTACATTCACAGTAAACACAAACCTGTTATGTGATTAAATTTACTTTAGTAAAAGCAAGTTGAAATTAAGCATTTACCTTTTGAAACTCGATGTTATAGTATATAATCAAATTTAATATTAAGTGTCACGATATTGTTTTAAAATTATAAACAGTGGCATAAACAATTATGTGAGCATATAATTCTAAAACTTTAAAATATGAAAAAGTATTTCACTTAGTAGCTGTGTACCATAAAACTATTTAATCTCTTGGATCTTATTTTCTGCACTTGAGGATCAGAGTAAAATTAAAACTTCCAGTGATATATGCTCACCCATGTTTATTGTGGCATAGTTTTTAATAGCTAAAACTTAGAAATAGCCTAACTGCCCATCAATTGGAGACTGGTTAAAGATGTGATTTTTAAAAATAAAATGGAATACTACTCGGCCACAAAGAAGGAGAAACTAGAGACATTTATAGCTAAGTGGATGCATACTGAGGCCATACTCTGAAGTGAAACTAATAGGACATATGTGTAAATACAAAATAGTTTCTCCGGTGTGTAAATGAGAATTAAAATGTATATTTGATGTTGTGTAATAGAAAAAAATGTATCTAAAGGTGTAGGGGAAGTGGGAAGGGTAGGGAAAAGTTAAGAAGGTCAAAGAAAAGGTAAGAGAAAAGGTAAAAAATGGAGAGAAAGTCTCTGTAAATAGGAAAGGGTGGAGGGGTTGAAGGGAGGCAGGGAAATGGGGAAAAAATAAGAATCAAGATATATCATGTAAAGGTACAAGATCCAAACGATGAATGTAACTGTATTGTATACCTAAAATTACCAATAAAGAAAAAAGGGAAAAAAATTAAAACCTCTTTTATAGGTGTTATAATTAAATGAGATAATACAGTGCCTAAATATGTAAATATTATATTTTAATGACTATTTAAAGTACTGTATAATAATTGGCATCATTTTTATTGTTAATTTTCCATTTTCCAAAGCAAAACATGTTGCTATAGTTTGGGTATTAAATGTTCCTCAAAAGTTTATGTACTAAAAGCTTGGTCTCCCCAGTGATGCTTGGGGGAAACAATAGGATCTTTGGAAAGTAAGAAGTTCATGGTGATTGGTTGTTGTGTCCTCAGATGGAATTGTGAGACCATGGCACATCCTCATTCTGTCTCTGATTTTTTGCTCCAGCTATGACTTTTTACTCTGAAAGATGCTTCCTCCATAACACACTGCCCTAGAAAATAGGGCCATCAGTTTTGGACTTGAGCCTCTAAAACCAGGAATCAAAATAAATCTCTCATTACATCACAAATAGTTCCTGTTAGGTGATTTGCTGTGGTAATGTGAGAATGACCAATACAATGGGAAGAGAAGGTGGTAGAGGAAAATACACAAGTAAGAGTGTGGCTAACAGAAGAAATGATAAATTCGGGTTCCTTATTGTAACACTGTGTTAATCCATTTTCTGTCACTATATCAAAAACCTGAGAGAAAAATTTAAGGGAGGAAAGATTTATTTCAAATCAGGGCTTTAGAAGCTTCAATCATGGTAGAATGGATTCATTGTTTTTGGGTCTGTGGTGAGGCAGAATATCATGGTGGGGAAACTGTTCACCTTATGGGGGCCTGGGAGGAGAGGAAGAGAGAGACAATCAGAACACTGCAAAGGTATCTCCTTTAAAGGCATAACCCTAAGACCTACTTCTTTCAAATAGGTTTCACTTCCTATCTTCCAATCTTCCTATCTTCCTATCTTCACTTCCACATCCTACCCGCCCATTAGAGTTCATTGATGGATTAATCTATTGATAACGTTAGATCGCTCATGATCCAGTCACCTTCTAAAGACCTCACTTCTGAAAATTGCTGCTTGGGGACCAGAATATCAGAGCAGAACATTTGGAAGAGACCTGGAAGCGGAATAGCTGGGTCTAATGAAATTCTAGCTTTAATGATTTCCACAATGTTTGTGCTGATTTACATTTCCACCAATAATGTGGAAGGGTTCCTTTTTCTCCACAGCTTCTCCAGCATGTGTTACTACTTGATCGCTCGTTATAGCTATTCTTTCCGAAGTGAAATGAAATCTCAGTGTTTTAATTTTCATTTCTCTAGTGGCCAATGACATACACGATTTCTTCACAAATCTGCTGTCTCTTTGTACTTCTGTAAAGTATCTACTCATTTTACTTGCACATTTTTCATTGGATTTTTAATTGGGGGGGTTCAGTGTTTTAGTTGTTTACGTACCCTAGATATTAGATTTCTGTCTGAGGACTAGTTGGCAATTTTTTTCCCATCCTGTAGATTTTCTTCTCACTCTGTTGTTTCTTTTCCTGCTCAGAAGCTTTTTAATTTGATATGATTTATTTGTAGATTCTTGGTACTACCTCCTGTGCAAATGGGGCTCTCGTCAGAAATTTCCTGCCTGTGTCTTTGACTTTAAGCGTTTTACCTATTTCATTCTCCAAGAGATTAAGAGTTTCTGGGCTCATTCTGGTTTGTATTCATGACTAAAAACTTGGCAGAGTTGCTGTCACATAAAAATTGCTCAGAATTACTTTCTTTCTCTTTGTATTATAACTGTTAAATATATTAGATTTTTTAAACAAAAGTAACCCTAAGTGAATGTAGTTTTAGATATATAATACATTTTTAAAAATAATTATGACACAAAATTTTATTAGCACATGTTATATATGATACATAATATTAACTCATTGAAGAGAGTTTGTACATGTGCATATGCATTTTCATCTTTTTTTTTCTTCCCCTTCCTCTCCCTTCATCAATCCTCCTTCTATCTCTAGGTCCCTTTTCCATTTTCAAAAGGTCTACATAGATTTGTATTTCAACTCTTTGCCTATAATTTCCGCTGCATATCAGAGACATTCATCTTCGCTCTTTAATGGTTTCAAAGCAAGATGGTTTTTGTCTAAGCTTTCTGGTCTCAGCAGCTAAGCTGCTGAGTAATGCACACGATGTCTCCCACATCTCTCTACTTGGTATAGTAATTTTATTTATATTTGCTGCTGACTAAATAGTTGATGGATGAATGAATGGATTATTTGTCTTCCTTTGGGCTTCATTTGAGAATTCCTAAATTTTAGATAGATAGATAGATAGATAGATAGATATAGATAGATAGATAGATAGATAGATAGATAGATAGATAAGTAAGTTAAACTACTATTTTAATAAAGCCATGTTTAACAAGTAGTCTTGAGTCAAAAAGTGCTTGTATAAATACAGGAAATAATTCTAGCTCCATGAATTTGTTATACAGATTGATGTTACTTGTAACATTTTTGGTTTCTTAAATTTTGTTTTTGGCCATTCTCTCCTTTCTTAATTTAGCCTAAATGCTTAAGGATTATTGAACAGAAACAGCAAAAAAGAATGGCGATATAATTAGTCCTCCTTCTATAATTGATACTAGGAAAGCCAAGCTTAATGAGATTTGAGAAGTCGGGTGTGTTTCAAATACCATACTAAATTATTGTGTCTTACATTCACAGTTTAACCATGGTTATTTGTGATTTTTTTAGGAAAGAAAGAAAAAATTATTTGTGATTATTACTCCTAGGTAGTCTAAAGGAAACTAGAATTCTGCCATGAGAAATTCAAGAAATTATTTTGAAGGGATAGATTCTAGAGTAATGTAAATTTGTTTCAAATACAATACATTAATGAAACCAAAGAACCTTTACTCTTCTTGTATTTTAGTTCCTTGAAAACTTAAGACAATTTAGAAGGGGACATCTGTTGTATGACACCCTGTATTCAATGGCATTTTAGTAACAAAAGTAACATTGCTAGGTTTAATTTCTGGGTGTATTTTCTTTATTTTAGCTGGAGAAACAAGGAGTAAGTTACTATCTTGTTATATTTTGTTATTTTTTAAAACTCAGGAAAATATTTTTGTGTTGGTTATTCTTTTTATATAAACTGTGTCCTTTCCATTATGCTAACTTGCTTACTTCCATTTTGAAACAAAATCACTGTGGTAATGCTTTCTTGTGGTGCATTACAAATTAGTTTAGCTTTAATATCTAGTAGATTAATTGATTTGTGTATCAGCTCTGTCTTTGCTTGGGTTGCTGGTTGCTGCAGTGCAGCAAAAATTGAGTTGCCAATATTTTTATTGGCTTGTCACTTTTGCTTTTGTAAAAATATTAAATCAAGAATGTATTACAACCAGATTTCTCAAATATGTGACTATTCAAATTATTTTGCTCCAGATTATTCTAAGTTTTGCCTTTTTTTACAGTCTAAATTTAAATTCTGTTGGCCAATTTTCTGAACATAGTATTTTACATTTTGTAACTGTATAAGAAAAGTAATAGCTTTTATACCAAAAATCTGTTCTTTTGTTACTTAGTGAATAATTTATTGCTTTAAATTGACATGTCATGATTTCATTAGTGGACTGATAATGGTTTTACAATCTGAAAATATTTTAAAACTTGGGGTGATATTGCAGAGCAGTAAGAAATGAGCATATTTTTCTTTCCAGGATTAAATACATATAGTATGAGAAACACTAATTAAACTAAAACTAAGATATTTATTTTAAAAGCCAAAGATGAGTTTCTTATTAAACTATTGTCTCTATTAACCTACATATTCAATAACATTTTTTAAACTTTTTAACAAGTACTCATTCTTAGCACTATAAAGAAGGAGACACATTTTCAGACTTAGTCTTAGCTTAATACTAAAAAATGTCCTTGTGTCAAATCAGTTTTTTTCCTAATTCAAAAAGGCTCATATAAAAACATGCAAAGAGTGATAAAAAGTAAAGCAAATAGTGTTAAGATCACTTTTCCTAGGGTGACTAGTGACAATGCAAGCAATACAATTTCTGAAATAAAATAATTTAGCCTTTTAATTCAAAATGTGTCACTTAAAAATGGCTTACAGGATATTGATTACTTCTTCTTGTGCCCAAAGCACACCCATTTCACATCAGAGAACCGGCCATTCTGCATACTGTCATGGGGAACTCTTTCTTTATCAAGGTGTTCTTGGGGCGGGAGCACAGCTCAGTGGTAGATGACTGAAAGGCTCTGGGTTCAGCTCTGAGCACAAAGTATAAAAGGCAAAAAAGGGGTGGGGGGCTGACTGAAGGGTAGCGATGTGAACCAGGTTCCCTGATTCAGATTGATTTTCCAAGAATGTGATCCTTTAGCAGAAAAACAAGTCTATGATTGATCCTACGAAGCCTTGGAGAAATTGATCATTAATTCCTAGCACTCATCTCACAAGACTACATTTATTTAACTTTTCTGCAGTACCTCTATGTCCTCCTTCCAATGTTTGTATTTACATTTGGAGGGTTTAATCTCAAATCATAAAGCTATTGCATCAAAATAACCTGAGAGAAAGTAGAACCCATAAGAAGTGAAAGGGCTTAAAAAACACAGAATTAATATATATTTATACAAAGTTTCATAAGAAAATATGAAAAATAGAAGATAGAACAATTAATGCCCACACAGCCTTCATTATATTAGCTTGCATGCCTAATAATAAGCATTCAAATTAGTCTATCACTAATCCAAAATATTTCACCAAAGAGTAGCAAACTTAGACTTCAGTACCCAGAGTTATTGTTTCTTTTCTTTCATCTAATATAAATACATCTGAGTGATTTTCTTTTTTGCTGTTCCCTTATAACACTAAAAGTAGAGATACAGAAGTCAATACGTTAGGAATTAATTCAAAAGGCAAATTTTCAATCCCCTTCTCAGATATGTTTAGAGACTCTGCAGGGAGGACACAGCTCTATATTTTGCCAACTCCTACTTATAATTCTGAGGTGCCAGAACACCGAAGAACCAGTGATCTAAAATTATAAGTCTAATTGCCCATGTTTGTCAGTGCCCAAGAAGACACATGACCCTTCATATGTGCAGAAAAGCTGATATCAGTAGAACACCCCAGTATCTTTTAAATATTCTCTGTTCTCAACAAATTTCTTAAAAATTCTTTAGGGCAAAGTGACCTTCAAATCAGAAATTCTGCTTTTGCTGCTGTGATCTGACATTGAACTCTGTTTCCACCATACTGCACCATGCAAATTAAAAGAAACAAATAGAGAAACACCAAAGTGGTAGAGATATTTGTTTGAAATCTTACACCAAGAATACAACAACAAGAAGAAGAGGTTGAATTCAAAGGGATTTACTGGGTTAGAGCCAGTAGAAACAACTGATGCGTGGTAAGCAAAGGTAGTTAAAGAAGACGAAAAAACCCAACAGATCCCTAAAAGGGACTATGGAGAAGCAGTCTGTGAACTAAAACAGTGAGCTCTCTATAACACAGCCTACTTTCCTCCTTAATTACCCTGAAATTGCCCATTAGTGGGACTAACCTGTGATTAAAGAGCAATAGCCCAAAAATAAAATACTGAATGTGCAACTTTAGAACAAGTTAAGACTATTTTAAGGTTTTCACCTTGTTTGTGGTTTTAAAATGTCGATTAGGATGCTGCTGGGAATAGTGGGTTGGGAATTTCAAGATCTTCTTGAGTGTGACTTCAGGAGAGAGAGAGAGAGAGAGAGAGAGAGAGAGAGAGAGAGAGAGAGAGAGAGGATTTTTGTTTTTCACTAAAGCTTTGCTGACTTTGCTGTCCTTTAAATTTGGCCCAGAGTTACTAGGGATATCCTCAAATGCTGGGAAGGGAACCATCTCCACCAGCAGAGAATAACAATGTAATGAAATAGTAGCTGAGCCCTGGTAAGGGCTGCACTTTTCCTGAATTTTAGTGCTGGCTTTATACACAAGTCGGATTCTTTATTGTATCCAAGTAAAAAATTTAGGCTGAATAAATAATGCAAAAAGCAAATCATTTGTGGACAGTAATTTAAGTCACGACCAAATTTTTAACTTAGTAGTCTTTTGATGATGAGATTATAGTTGCTTATACTACTTATATTGAGGCAATGGATGTCCATGGGTCAAATAGACATGGGAGTGGGCAGCAGTGCAATTACTCTGAAGCTCCAAATGGTGAAACATGAATATTTTGCCCGGTGAAAACACTGCTATGTTATTTTGCTACTATCTTGTCACTACTAGAACTACAGCATATACACTTTCATGAGTAGTTACTAAATATTGACTTTTTCTTTCAAATAATTGGGCAGGCTAAAGGCATCTACTAATATTTAATAAGTCAAATACAATGCATTGAAAATATCCTGATATATCTCCTTAAGACTTTCCAAATTTTTGTCTCCAGTAAGTTACAGCTGTTGAAATTACATTGCATTTGGATATAATTATCTTTTTCACCAGCATCTTTGGTCTTATGCAAAGTGTGGTCATTGCTTACTGAGATGTCACAGCTCATAAAATTCCTTTTTTCTCGATATCTTATCTCCACATCTTTTCTGAACTGTGCACTGTAATTTTTAGATTGCCAAGTATAACCTATCAAAATAAAATTTTGGCTGTGGTACTTAGCAACCTCTAGATACATAAATAAATTAGTATCTAATAGCTAAAGAAAACTGGTTGATTTTTCTATTAATATTTCATGGTGGTTTGGAACTTCTTAACCACTCAGGAATGCTGAGAAATTGAAAAGAATTACGTATCATGCTGATCTCATATATCAAATGAATGTAGAAGACACAGAGTTAAAAACGGTACTGTTGTGAATTATAAGGTAAAATTTCAAAGGAAGGAAGATTAGTGGGAGAATAATTAGTAAATTCGTGAAATTCCTGGATAATTGCCAGCCATGGTAATAGAGAGGTGAACTTTATATTCATTGAAGAAAGTTAAAAATGAAGACAAAAGAGTATAAGCAGAATGTATGGAAACATAGACTATTATCTTATTTTACTACCAATATATCATCAATTGTATTCATCTGTATTTTCAGACGTACTAGCCACTCTGTGTGAACAAACATTTTAGCTCAGTAAGAAAAGAACATGTTTTCTTAGAGAGAAGGAGTGACTATCTCCTACAAAGTAGATACAATGGGATATTAGTTTTAACCTCTTGCATAGCATTGATATTAGATCAGCATTTTTAGATAGTCTCTGTGATGATGTATTTGGCTGTATTTCCTCTGAGTTAATTGTTCAGGACTATCCAGAAGTTCATGATCCATTGCAAGCACAAATGGAAAGTGAAGCATCCAGGTAGCTTCCGATAAGCTCTGTAATCAAGATCACTCTTGCATGGTGTCCAGTTGTGAAACACAGAGGTGCTCAGCCATCTTCAGCATCACTCATGGGTACAATAGTTTTTTTTTCCCCCATTTACCTTCATATTTATTTTATATTTCCTTCCACCTCTCTCCCTCTCCTAAGCAAGAAGAGGAGAACAATGAAATTTATATCAATAGGAAATTATGCAAGTTATTTGACATAAATAAGGTGGGTTTAGCACTTTATGCTTCAGCTCATTTCTAATAATCTTATGATCCCTAAACTATGGAGAAAGAAATTTTCCAGGGGCCATTTACAGTGAACAGTTCGGGGAGTACTAAATTGGTGCATAAGAATCCTTGCTCATTACCAAACTGAATTGGTGATGCCTCTATAGCTTGTATTTTACCTGCTTCTCTCAAACAGTAGCTATTCCTTTTTGCTTGTTTTTTTTTTATGCTATCTTTTCTAGTCTACTGTTCTGGTTTGTTGTGTAGATAATTATTGACCCTTAATCCTAATTTCCTAATATATTTTGGTGATCACTTTATAGAAGTGATCCTTATTAGGAGATCACATGCTGAGGAAGAAATGACAGCAACAAAATGTAAATGGCAGAGAGAGAAGTAGCAAGGAAGCTCTAAAGCTTATCTAAATGGAGCAGCCTATTTTGAGTTTACCTGGAATTGCTGTGGCTTCTTTAAGATTCTCTCATGATTTCGCACTTTTATATTATTTTATTTTTATTTTCCAGAATAATAAACCCTGTTGCTTCCCAGAGATACTTTGTTTAAATCAAATCCTCTGAAGAAAAATCCAAATGGAAAATCTGCTGAGTTTACTTCATACAAAAAGTTCTTTTTTTAATCTGTAGTGTTTTCTTGATAGCATTTTAATGATTAGTTTTTCTAGTGATTCTGTGAAGACCACACTATAGTTATTGCAGAGGAAAATGTTATCTCCAGAAGAAGAAGAGATTTCCAGAAGAAACTCACCTGATATTTTTCTAGCAAAGTGTTTTATCCTTTACCAAAGCTCTTAGCATCACCTCTTGTGTGATTAAATGGTCACTTCACCTGTATTATAGTTTTGTCATATTATTTTGATTATTTTTCTTCTTTATATACACTGTAGGAGTTATGACCACCACATTTGTTATGTAAGACACCTCTTAAAACCTATCTTGATCCGTGCAAACTGGTGAGGAAAAAAATCAACATTCCTCTGTCACTGATATCACTTTAAACCTAAAAGGTAAATAAACTAGATCAATTAATCTTGATTACTCACAATGTATATACATGGTCTCCCTATTTGTCTCATGTTCTTACTACTACTAGCTCTGAACTAGTAAGAAATATTTCTCAGATAAGAGACAATAGGCCAGTGAATTAGAACCTGGGACTGATGAAACAAAACTAGGCTTGTCCACAAGGGCATAAGTGAAGAAAGGTAATTATCTTTTTTGACTAATATAAAAATTAATTTAAGGAAAAATGGGGGTTTAATAATTTAAATAATTTTAGTTAGCTATAAAATTGAATTCATTTTTCCTAATGTTTTACTTAATGTTATTTTTCCTAATGTTAAGAAAAATCCCATATACCTTGTTTTATGAGAGTCTGAGATATGTACAGTGGAAAATGCAAAAATACTATTATTACAGAAAGAACTGCAGAAATAAAATCTCTAGAATGTACATGCTTTCAGGCACAGATTTTAAAACTGTCCTATGAAAATGATATAGTCTGTAATGAGCAGTTTTAATGTGTTAATAGGAAACAGAGAAATTGGCTTTATGGGAAAAGAGTCCATCCCATCCCTTTAGAATTATGAAACTTTCCATTTATGTTTGTTCAAAGATTTTGTTGTGTTTTCTTTTGTTTTGTTTGCCTGTTTTCTGTCAAAAAGTGTGGAAAGTTGGCAGTGTCTTCCCAGGGACTAAATCTGTGATTGCTAACATCCTTTGTTTTCAATGACCACATTTAAAAGTTAACATTTTGTTTGAAAAGTCTGGAATAAGTCACTGTATTTATGAGAGTCCAGGTTGGTATCTGATGGTCTCCGTCAGAAAATACTGAGAGCAGGAGGCAAGTAACACATTATTATTCTTTATCATTAACATTTTGTTTTTCATCCTATCTATATTTGAGGGTGAAAAAGAACTTTGGTTCTATAAATTTAGACATTTATGAGAGGGATTTTCCTTCACTTATGATGAAGAATATCAAAAAAAGTGATTTATGAGTCAGTCAAGTTCAGTTAATGAAAAAGTCAGAATATTTTCAAAGTTGCGGAATAGCTCATCTGTCTGACTCTATAGTAACATATAACATCGCAATTTTATATGTAACATTGTTGATAGTCCATCAAGTTTAACTGTTCCATTTTATTTTGTTTGTGCACATTTCCTCCGTATTCTTAAAAGGCATCACAGGCAATTCTGATAGACTTGTCAGTGAGAGCGAAATGGATGGATTTCAAAGCTTCTTGCTGGTATTGTAGAAAATGGCAAAGAGGGCTGGGGATGGAGCTCAGTGGCACCATGTCTGCCTGGAAAGCTCTCAGTCATCAGCTAGATCCCTGGTACTGGGGAAAAAAAATGGCAAAGAATGAACTCATGGCAGAAATAGATCTTTCTGGGAATTTTTTATGAGACCAATAAAAACTATTTGATTTTTTTTGTTCCAGCTCCATTTTCCCCCAGTTTTCCTTTATGCATGATCTGAATATTAACCAACTGTGATATAAATATGCTACTCATTCTGAAAGTGGCAGAGTTGACGGATGAGAATTTTAAACTGATATTCCTAAGTGTGAAAATTCCTTTTCTTTAGAATACAATCTCATTTATTGCCAGCTACTTAACAAAAAGCTATCAGCAGATTTTTCTTAATTCTTATTATATTTGTTTGTGGGATCTCTACAATAGTAAGATTTTAGATACAGAACTTTATCAGTTGTTTTCAACTCTCATTCTTGTCCTACTCATTAAAGCTTATACATATTTTGTAGAAGGATTTTGGGAAGGATAAGTAACAGAATATTTGTGAAAATATTTAGGAAAAGTTGTGGGTAAATAGGGGGGAAGAAGAAAATAAAATATATTTAGCCTAAATTTTCGACTTTACTAAAAATTAGAATCTCCTCAAATATGTCTTACATTAATAATGATTTTTAAAAAGTGCTATGGGCCTGGGCATTTAGCTCAGTGGCATCATGCCTGCCTCGCAAGAGAAAGATCCTAAGTTAGATCCTGGTAAAAAAAAAAAAAAGTCCTAAATAAGTCAGGTATTTTAGCAGATACCTATAATCCCAGGACTTTGACAGGCTGAGGCAGGAGGATAGAAAGTATGAGGTCAGCCTGGACAATTTAACAATTTAGCAAGACCCTGTCTCAAAATTTAAAAAATAATAAATTAAAGGTTCTGTGACCTAGCTCATTGCATACAGTACAAAAGTCCTGCATTCAAAACCTACTGCTACAAAAAAGAAAGAAAAAAGTCATATTTACAGAAATTTACCGTGATTTTTCAGTGTTACATTTTTTCATTTATCTGCTTTCATAATATAAACATTTAAAGCAGAAAAGAGGAAGATATTTTAGGGCAACGTGTGTGTGGTTCATGAAATCATTCCTCAGGGGATATAAGAGTTAGGTAACAGTTACTGATGCTTTCAGAAATTATCCTTCCATTTCAAAAAAAGAAACTTTTCAAGGAATTCCAAGAAGAACCTTTGAGACTCACATAATTTGGAAGTAGAAAACTTATATTTGGAAATCAATACCAGTAGGAAAATTGATTGGGCAAAGAAAATGGATGGTGATAACTTAGATGAATGATTATCAGTAACAGGAATATGTAAAAGAAAACTCCTCTGGTGAGAAACAGATAAAAAGGAAAAGGGAAACTTTGAAGTGTTCACTCAGAGTTTTAAAATCATGCACTGGAAACTTGCCTCTTTAGGGTAGGTTTTCCTTTTTTTTTTTTTCCAGCTTTAATTGAGTTTATTGGTACATTTTAGGGATACAGTACAGTTACATTCATTGTTGGGATCTTGTACCTCTACATGACAGGTCTTGGTTCTCATTTTTTCCCCTTACCTCTGCCCTCCCTTCACCCCCTCCTCCCCTCCCCAACTACAAACACTTTATTTTCATCTTTTCATTCTCTCACATTTTTTTTCCTTTCCCCTTTTACTCTTTCCCTACCCATTCCACCTTCCCTACACCTTTAGCTCCTTTCTTCCCATTTCTAAATTTCAGTAATCTCATTAGAATCTTATGCATTGTTGCAGATTATTCACACCAGGGAAACTATTTGGTATTTACTCATGTGTGACTTATTTATTTCACTTAGGAGTATATCTTCAATATTTATCCATTTTCCTATGAATGAATCTATTTTCTCATTCTTTATGGCTGAGTAATATTCCATTTTATAGAAAAACCACATCTTCTTTATCCAGTTTCCAACAGATGGGCAAATGGGCTGTTTCCAAGATTTAGCTATTACAAACTGTGCCACTATAAACATGGGTGCACATACTTCTCTGTGATATAATTCTTTTAGTTCACTTGGAAAGATACCCAGCAGAGGGATGGCTGGGTCAAATGGAACCTCCAGTCCAAGCTCTGAGGTATCTCCATATTGATTTCCATAGTGGTTGCACCAGTCTGCACTCCCACCAACAATGGAGAAGGGTTCCTTTCTCCCCACAACCCTGCCAACATTTGTTATTGTGTGATTTCTTGATAGCAGCCATTCTTTGTGGGGTGAGGTGGAATCTCAGTGTTGTTTTCATCTGCATCTCTCGAATGACCAGTGATGTGGAACATTTTTTCAAATATTTTCTTGCTGCTTTTACTTCTTTGTCTGAGAAATGTCTGTTCATTTCAGATGCCCATTTTTGGATCGGGTCCAAACACTATATTTCACAGAACTAGAGAAAAAAAAATCCAAAAATTCATTTGGAACCATAAGAGACCTAGAATAGCAAAAGCCATTTTAGACAACAGACACATGGCACCAGGCGTAACAATTCCCAATTTGAAACTAAACTACAAAGCCACTGTGATTAAAAACAGCATGGTACTGGCAAAGAAATAGGCCTGAGGATCAGTGGAACAGCCCGGAAGACACAAAAACAGATGCAGATGTACTAAGCTACCTCATCTTTGACAAAGGAGCTGACCATCCTCAGTGGAGGAAAGATAGCCTTTTTAATAAATGGTGTTGGAAAAACTGGATGTCAACCTGCCACAGATTAAAATTAGACCCTTATCTTTTGCCATGCACTAAATTAAAATCCAAATGGATTAAAGATCTAAATATTAAAACAGAAACATTAAACTTGCTGGAAGGTAAGTTAGGCAGAACTCTGGAAGACATTGGTATAGGAAAAGACTTTATGAACAAATCCTCAGTAGCACGGGAACTAGCAGATAGAATCAACAACTGGGATCTCATCCTACTAAAAAGCTTCTGTACTTCAAAAGAAACCATCAACAGAACTAAGAGACAATCTACAATGTGGGAAAAAATTTTTACCAGCTGTTCCTCAGACAAAGGACTATTATCAAGGATATATAGGGTAGATTTTCTATAGATTTTTTTAAACTAATGGATTAGATGCCAATCTTTGTGCTGTTGTAACTGAATGTTACAGACCAACTTAAAAGACGAGAAGCGAATGTCTACCATTCTAAAGGCTGAAAATTCCAAGATCAAGACAGTGGTGTCTGATGAAGGCCTCCAGTTTCAAAGTTGGAAGGAGAGGGGCAAACACATCTTATCAAGTCTTTCAGTAAACAAATTTGACCTTACATGACTCCTTCGTAATCATCCCATTTGGAAGGCCATACCTCATGGCACTAATGAACTGGGAATTAAATTTCAAAGCAAAATTTGGAGGTAGCAAAAGCATTCAAATCTGAGCAGTATCTGATGGAGAAATACGGACTTAGTTTATGTCAGGGCTGTTGAGAACACGGCCATTGCATACAGCTGCAAAAGTTGTATGTTTTCCCACTGCATAAGGGAGTGAAGAGCAGTTCATCGGCAAGGGTTGTCCTGGAATTGCTGCTTTTGTCAATGAATAAATGGATATTCAGGGTATGTAACTGACTTTGCGTTGCTTCCTAACTTCATACTGCTACCATATTTCCTAAAACTGTCCTGAATATATTTTATTTCTTTTGAAAGATAAACCAAGTATTGAATAACATTTTCAGAAAATAGGTAAATATCAGATTCTGTTTTCGTTATCATACCTCTTCATTTTTTATTTTAGCGTCATATATTCACATAGATGGAATAATAGGCTTCTTGCTGACTGTCTCTCTCTCTCTCTCTCTCTCTCTCTCTTTTTTTCTCTCTCTCTCTCTCTCTCTCTCTCTCTCTCTCTCTCTCTCTCTCTCTCACACACACACACACACACTTAGACCCACACATTCACACACAGGTGTTTTGAAACATCTCTGGATTTCTTAGCGATAATGTTACCAACTTTTCAAGTTATCGAGTCAAGTGGCTTTTTAGGGTGAAGGGATAAGAATCTTAAATCATACCTGAAATTTAGAAACTTTTCCGGAGATAAAGATAATATTTTGAGGTCACACTGATTAATTTAACTCAGATTAGGGTTAAAATCATAGGCTGATTATATGTTAGAATTTCAAGGTAAATGAAAATTTTAAATAGAACTTTATAAAAATGTTTTCTCAATTCTGGAAAAAAAAATCAGATACACCCTCAAGATACCTGATATTAGGAAAGGGAGAATTATCCTTTAGATTTATAAAGGGTAGAGACAATGAAAATAGGTTAGGTCTTAAAATACTGGGTTGAAGAAAGTTCTCAAATGATCTAATGCTAGGCTTATAGAATTTTCACAGGTATAACTTGATAACTTCATAAATGTCATTTTTGATATCTTCAAATGATTATGCTTATTATATCTTTCTTTTATTTAAGCCTATTTTATGTGATTTTCAAAAATAACTGAAAAATATAAAATTGACATGGGGAGCATAGTAAAAAAAGATTAATTTTATAGAATTTCATTTTTACATTTTATTGCATATAAAATGATTTGATAACACTTACCAAGTTGTCAAAACTTGGTTTAAGGAGATTTTCTGTACCTTTATAACACAGTATATTTATGTACATATATGCCAACAGAAGTGGACCTTTCAAGCATAAGTATTTTTAATTTTGAAATCTTTTTGGGTATTTATCTAGATGCATAAGTCTACTGTTTTATTGTTGTACTGAAATTTATGTAGCATGACTATCCAAATGATTATGGTGTTTTAAAAAACAGCCATCCTGTCTCCATATATGTGTAGTCTTTTTAGTCTTAGGAGTTGATATCATAAATGGAAGAAAATCAACAATTAATGCCATTACAAAGTATTCTACATTTGCTTTTCATTGTATTTTATGGTTGAGGTCTGTGTTTGATTAGTTTTATTTTCTCGCATAATTCTATCAACATAGTTGAAGAACCTATAAGATGGTAAGTGTGTATCATGGAGAATGTATACTTTTCACCTCTCCTGAGATCATCCTAACTTTAGTGGATAGTGTTTGCATTTGCAAAAATCCATGAACAGTTTTATTATCATATCCTTTGTACTCTTCACTTACTGTGGTTTAGCCAGGTACCTCATCTTATTTTCCCCTGCTTCAATACTAAAATAAAGATACATCTTGGATTATTGCCCTTTCAAAATATTGTAAGCCTAATACTTCTACATGCATCATATTTTCCCAGGTATCTGAAATAAATTATGCCAGTGGGGATTTTGGTAAGATAGATTCTAAAATAGATCTTACTTAGTGTTTTAAGTGTTTGAAGCTTGGTCTGAAAAATAAATTTAACTCTATATTCACTATATTTTGCTTCTTTTTTTTTTCTTTGGTATTGGGGATTGAACTCTGGACCTTGTGCTTAGGAGGCAGGCAGTAAAACCACTGAGCTAAATCCCCGGCCCATTGCTTCATTTTATTATGACTAAAAATTTCCTCATAAAATATGAAGACAAATTATTCCAAGTGATCATTTAACATTCTATAAGTGCAAATTATTTTTTTACTGAAATTTAATGCAAGTTCTTATCTGGATGAAAGATAATAAAAATACAAATTCTTGAAGTCTAATGTGAAACTAATAACACTCAACAAATTTGCTAGATGGACTGGAGGAAAACAGTTAAAAGTTTGACTTTTTCTTTAGGCTTCTAACTATTATAGACTAATAACACTTATTCCTCTAGCCTTAAATTCTAAAAACTAGACAGGAGTCTGTAAAACAATATTATTTAGCAATTAGACAACACATGTCAACAGGTCTACGGTCCCCAAAAGTAAAGCTATCAAGAGGAGGCCCATGATTGTGCCATCTTACATCTTAAAACCAGTATCCAGATTACAGGGTAGGGATGGAGAATCCAAATAGAGTCTGCCACAAAAGTATATTTCTTTATAAGAGGTGCCAAAGTAACTGCAGACAAAACCTAAACATTCCTTAATATAGGTTAAAAGAAAATCTCAAATGTGGGTTCACTGTATGCCTTTCAAGGACTACTTGACATCCATTATAGAACAAGTTATAAAATCAAAATGGCTACCAGCCAGTAAAAGTTTACCAGGTGTGTATAATACAATATAACGTGACTCAGACACAGGAAAAAAAGATCCATAGAAATCTATTTCACAATGACAGAGATGACAAAATTACAAGACAGGAGTCTTATTTAAGAGTGTTATTTAAGCAGGCAGAATAAATCATGAACATGATGATAAAACGAAAGACATAAGACACTCAAGTAGAATTTCTAGAGATGAAAAATTCAGTATCTGAAATAAAACTAGGTATCATTAGAACAGATTAAATATTGTAAAGTTAAAAATTAGTGACCTTGAAAATATAACAAGTTAATTGATGGCAAAAATGAAATAATAAGTCTTAAAAAGCTAGGAGATTAGGAATGTCTGATACAAATCAGGTTGTCCCACATGTGTGTAATTGGAGCTCTAGAAAGAGAGATAAAGGGGAGGCAGATAATATTTAACACTTCAGAAAGCACTGTCTAAAATTCTGCAATGTGCTAAAATTATAAAGAAAACAACTGCAAACAAAACACACACAAATACAATTTGAATTGCTATGAAAATGAATCTTAAAAGGAAAATGTTAAAGAGGAACTAGATAAAACAGCCAAGATGGTGATGAACACGTATCACCCTTCAGATACACCTCTTATCAGTTATGCAAGTGAGAAAACAGTGAATTAATTATCTAGGCATGGTGACACACACTTGTAATCCTAGCATTTGGAAGGCTGAAGTAGGAGAAGCACCATGAGTCCAAGGTCTGCCTGTGCTGCAAAGTGACTTTAAGGCCAACCTGAATTACGTCATGAGACCCTGTCAAAACCAAACAAAACAAAAGTAAATAAATAAAACAACCCCACCCCCCCAAAAAAAGTAGAGAAATATCATTCTTATCGAGGAAAAAAATTGTTAATTTAGAATTCCACTAAAAAATGAAGGACAAATAAACTCTTTTTCCATCCAAACAAATGGTGGACTAGTTAACCACTGGCAAATCTGAATAAAAGAATTTCTGTAGGAAGTAATTTAGGGAGGTGGAAAATAATTCTTGTGGAAATATGCACTCATACAAAGGAAAGAAGAGCAAAAGAAATGGAAATTATATGGTTAATTATAAAACTTATTTTTAATCACTGTTATTTCTCTTTTTAAAAGATAATTTACAGAAAAAAAGTAATTTTATATATGCAGAAGAAAGTGTATGATAGCAATAACAAGAATGTAAGAAAGAACATGAAAATATTGTGGGAAGTTTGTACATTATATGGAATGAACAATAATATGATACCAAGATAAATTAATGGTTTATATAGTAAACCCTAGCAAATATGAAACAACAAAATGAAATATTATCATCTACATGAAATTCTCTTCTAAAGGCACAGATCAAAGTAAAAGAATAGAGAATATCAGACACTAACAATAATATGATGGTAAGAAATGTTAACACATGTATAAAGGGACTTTCTGTCATATGTATTAAAGGATTTACTTCATTAAGAGTAAACAATCCTAAATGTGTATGACATTAATGATAAATCTCCAAATACACAAAACAAAATCTGATAATGTTAAGACAGCATAGAGACAACTAAATGTTGCTAAAAGCTGTGAAGAGTGTGAGATTATGCCCTGCTTGCAATCTAAAAGCCACACTAGCACGTGTTTGTGGAGGCTGCCCCCACTCCCGTCAGATACTAGTAATAGTTTATTGCTCACAGCAAGAGCAGTGGTTAGAATTTCATCTTTTTTTTTTTTTTTTTTTTTTGGTACCAGGGATCAAACTTGGGCCCTTGTGCTTTCAAGGCAGGCCCTGGAACCACTGAGCTAAATCCCCGGCCCTAGAATTTCATCATTTTTTGTGCTATTTTCCCAAGACTTAGCTTGTACAGCACAGTGTGACAAGAATGAGTTATGACTGCTCATGCATTGGTTTAAAATGCAGATGAGGCACTTTGACCATAGGAAAGAAAAGTCTTGTATAACAGCTGCGAACAAACCTCTCACCATTTTTCCAGAACTCAGGCATCTGCTTCATGCCATGCTTTGCTCCAGAAGCAAACATTATCTCTATGTTTCATGGATGTTTGCTATTCAACCCTTTGTAAGGGTAAGTTAACATAAAGGTACAATTATCTGTTAGTAAGATTGCAAAAAGGCGAGTATCGGAAGGATTGTGACCTAACAAAAGACAACCTCCAGACTAGGACAAATACTTAAACAAAAACCACATATCTAGGATGTGAGCTATGTCTAAAAGAACCATTAAAATACAACAAGAAGACTCCCAAAATGGGCATTTTGAAGATGTTACACTAAAGATAATATGTTCAGCAAGTAAATGTAGGAAAAACAACTCAACCTCAAAGTTATTAGGAAAATTCAAATTAAAACTGATAAAACATGACATGTTTCTAGAAGAGCTAAAATTAAAGATTGATAGTACAAAGTACTGATGAATAGTAGAGTAATCAGAACTCCCATGCACCATGAGTGAGAGTTCAAAATGGCATGTTTTAGGGGAAAATTGGTAGTTTCTTATACAATTAAATTTATAGTTATTTAATGGTCCTGAAATCCCCTGTAGTTATTTGTTCATTAAAAAAGAAAATAAATACCCACACAAGCCATGTGCAAATATTTATAGAGCTTTATTCATAATGTCCACAATCTGGAAACAAATCATGTGTCTTTCTCTTGACATGTGTGTGTGAGTGTGCGTGTGTGTGTGTGTGTGTGTGTGTGTGACAAATGGTGTCTTATCTACATGATGGACCACTTCTCAGCTACAAGAAATAATTTGTATTATCCATCACAACATGAATAAGTCTCAGAAGCACAGCTAAGTGAAAAAAATCCAGACAAAAGTATTATTTGATTTTACTTACAAGAAAATTTAAGAATGGAAAAGCTAATGACAGAAATCAGCCCTTCAGTCTATTCCTGGGTTGGGAGTAAGACATTAACTTCAAGGGGGCATAAGGAACTTTTGGGCTATGAAGAAAAGAATCTACATCTTGATAGTATACCTGGTCACATTGAGTTATTGCATTAGAATTCTAAATTTATTATTATTATTATTATTATTATTAGTAGTAGTAGTAGTAGTAGTAGTACCAGCGATTGAACTCGGGTCCTTGCACTTGCAAGGCAGGCCACCGAACCGCTGAGCTAAATCCCCTGCCCAGAATTCTAAATTTCTATCATGTATGATTTTTTCTTCAAGCTGTTAAAAATAGGAATGTAACTCTCCTGATTTTATCAAATATCAGAATTGAAATAATATTTTTTTCTTTTAGGAAGCGTGTTTGATAGTGGATCATTTTTTTCTCATAATCTGTTTCTAATAAGTGATTACTGGTTTGCCAATTTTCAATACATGAGATTGTATTACTTAGTTTGGAAATAGCATCACTGATACTATGTTAGAGCCAGGTGAGAATTTTCTTGTCACCTAGAACCTTGGCTTTAGATAGCCCTTGTGATTTTTTCCTGCTCCATTTTATGGAAAAAATAATCAGGAATTTATTTCATTTTACTTTTGAGAAATTTCTCCCCCTTTTCAGTCCTTTTATATTCTGGACTTATTATACCTCTTGACCTTACTTCTCTAATTGTCAAGAATTTCATATTTCCTGTGACATTAGTAGCTAACATTTTTAACGCTTTCTACATGCAGTCTTTTCTAATGATTTTATACAATTATTTTCTTTAATTCTCACAGTTCCTTTGGGAAGGAAGTACAGTTTTTCCCCCATTTCATAGATGATGAAACTGAGGTATAGCAATGTCCAAATTCATACAGCTATTAAGGGAGCAGGTATTTGATTATAGTACAATTTAGGAAGCGGTTCTCAGAGCTATCACAAACTTCAAACCTTATAGAGTAAATTCTAGTGTGTAAGAGCTTAATTTATGTAAATATGCTTCCCAGACCTCTCCCTCTCCCTTGTGATTCTTACTCTGTGGGTTTGGGATGAAGTCAATAAGCCCTGTATTTCACGAGCACTCCAGGTGGTGGTTTATTGAATTCAGTTTGAGAAACCTCATTTCAAACTTCACAGTCTACTGTGCCTCGTAACTGCTACCTTAAATTAATTACTTGACTGCTCAGTGAACAACTCCTAGCCCTCAGAATGCTGATGTTCCTTTAGGATGAAATGAGATGACAGCTCCAGACACACAGTGAATTCTCTGCGATAAATTAATTAGTTTTCGTTGCTCTTGGTGGCAAATGTTTTTGCATGGTTAGGACATAGTTGACCATAGTTACAATTTCAACTCCATATTTCATTCATAATGAAATAATATTAGACAATACACCAAAGGCATTGCAATGTGAACTATTATCTTATTGACTGGGAATAGTTTTTTTATTTGGAATGTTCCAGAGATTACAGTGTGTTCTTCCTTAACATATGTTTCTAAAATACTAATAAGCTCATTTGCAATTGGTAAATGAGTCAACTATATTAGTATAAAGCAAAAGACGTATAGCTTTATGTGAGGCTCTATCTGTCACTGGGGTGATTTGTTCTGGGGAAAGGGAGGCAAATGGTCAAAAATAGAATTACAGTACAATCTGGGGTGGGGAAAAAAAAGCCCTTGGCATGAATGATCTATAGTAAAAAGAATACTTTGGGCTCAGCTTTTAAAAAATTAAAACAAAACAAAACAAGTGCCTGTATCTGGAACTTATTCATCGTGGGCTCATCTCTAGTTCTGAACAGTTTTTATATATTTCCAGGTGACACTGACCCTCTTTCCAGATCAAGAACAAGCCCATTGTCTCATAGTTTGCCTTCTACCTGGATTTTTCTACCATTTCTTTTTAACACTTCAATAGCATTTCTACTCACTGAAAAAAATAATAATAACTCTGGGCTGATGCACTCTCAGGTGGTCCAAATTATCTTCCAAGTTACCAGTGCTGTCCTTGCCGGTGATCTCCTCCCCAGATTGCCTATGTTTTGAATGGTCTTCCTAGAATTCATTTTTCTTGCAAGTCCTGTTTGTTTTTAGTTGTGACATTTTGTTTGCAATGTGAGGGTGCATATGTCTCATATAACAGAACTGTCATTTTAGGAATTTTAGGAACATTAGTCTGGAAGTTATAATGTGTTAAGTGTTTGGTAAATTACAAAGTAACTTCCTCAGAGAAATCATTTCATTTCTCTATCACCACTCGTGTTATATCTGTTTCTTAATATCCTATTGTGTAGAGCTCTCTGGGTTACTTTTTGAAATGTCTGCAAAATGTGTAACTTGTACTAGAATTTATTTTTATGCTTTATCAGCAAAAACATATATTTTACTATAGTTACTGGCTTATTCATCTATAAATTATGTCTCCTTACCTAAACATACGTAATAATTTATAGAGACATGAGTAGTTGGCCAAAGAATACCATTCCTTGACTACAGAGACATTTTCTACACTAATGGTCATGATTCTGGTAATTACCAAATTTAATTGAGTATTTGTATTAAGAATCAAATCATTTTTCTAGGAGCTTTGATTGTACTTTTACTGATTCTTTTCTATTATTGATTTTCTAAATAGATTAAAACAAGACTAATTTATCTTGCATAATTCTTAAATAGAAACAGAAACATATGAAATGGAAATCCTACTGTTAGAGAGGAAATTGCTATTAAACTCTCAATACTATCACCCTAATATGATTTTTACTACTAAGAGAATTATTTTTCTCTATTTATTTTCTTCATGCAACAATTTTAAGGAAAATAGTAAGGGTGAATCAGATCTTAACTTAAAATTTTGCCTCTGACATACTTTTACCAGAAATTGCACTCAATAAAATATTTTGTGAATGGGATTAACACCATTCATTGTCATTGAATATATATATTCACACATTTTTTAGAAGCTTAGAATTTTAAGTTGAATTTTATCTTAAATAACAATGCCATTTAAAATTATTTTAAAGATGATTATTAGAGTGAAAATCCCCACTTTCTAGCTGCTACAGACTTTGTTTACATTGTTCAGTGTATCTGAATCAAAATCCTTTGTCTGGCAATGAGGAGAAAATAATCGCACCTATACTTTGGAGGCATTGCAATGACTATATATAGTACATTATGTGCTTAGTCCAGGGACTTCCATGTAACGCAATCCATGTAACTGTTAGCTGTGAATATTTTCATTGTCATCATAAAATTTAGGAATACCAATATATTTACAATCTTGATTACTATTTACTGTATTTCATAACCCGGGCAAGTGTGGTCTCCTGAATAACTTAACTGCTTTAGTCAGTTGCAGTATACATGAATTTAACCAGATTTCATAGGATGAAACAGAATGAACGCCAGGCTCTGGACTGTCAGTAGTGAAAAATAGCTGGAAATCAGACAAACAGCTTCATTGCTGAAATTGTTTCCGGGCTAAAAGTTCTTCCAACAGCTGTTTGTTTTGGCCATTAACATGTCCATTCTTCTTCTATTTTTTTTTTAAGTTGGGGGAAATATCATTTTCGTTAAAAAGAGAATAGAGGTTGGCTATTTCTGAAGTCAGGAAGAACTCCTGTCCTTACACTATTGTGATCTTTTGGCTTCTTTGACGCTTGAATTGAGGGCTTTTCCTTTTGTTGTTCTCTTTATTTACCCTGGAAGCGCAGACTCCAGACTGCTGTAGTGAGAAAAGGCAAAACTAGGAACTGTTTAATCTTAGGGAAGGGGCTTTTGTAGCATTTACCTTGCAAAAAGTTTACTCCCCAGGGGAGTATTTAGTATTACATAGACATTGAGTCATACAGTAAAAAGGGAGAGGGGGTGGGAGGGAGGGAAGGGGGGGAGGAGGAGAGAAGAGAAGAGAAGAGAAGAGAAGAGAAGAGAAGAGAAGAGAAGAGAAGAGAAGAGAAGATCCCAACTTTTAAGAAAAGATACTTAACTGAAGATGAAGGGAACTTTTACTTCATGAAAGTTATATTATTAGTGTTTTTTTTTTTTTTTTAAATCAGGATGACTGCTAGTTTTGTTTAAAGTATTTGTTCTGGAAATACTAAAGTTGGAGTCTACAAGACTGAGGTTAGAAGTATTTTCTTTGGCAGCAAAAAGATACTTTTATAGAAGCCATGCCTGTACTCGGGGTTGCCTCAAAACTGAGACAGCCAGCTGTTGTGTCAAAGCCTCTTCATACTGCTCTTCCGATAGCAAATGTTGGCACTGCTGCGTCAAAGCATTATTCTTCAGGACCTCTGGAACTTGCTGAAACAGAGAGCTCAATGCTTTCTTGTCAACTTGCATTAAACTCAACCTGTGAATTTGAAGAGAAGAAATCTTTCCAAGGAAAAGCCAAGGAGAAAGAAGACAGCAAGGTTAGTAGCTGAGGGTTACCTATAGACTCACATAGCTAAACTGCAAATTTCCTTTTAGGAGAACTACAAAGCATGATGTGAAATGGGGACTAATAGAGGAGTAAAAGTGTAAGACAGTATGTTTGTAGAGTAACTGAAAACCTGGAAATTTGACTAATGTAAAAATTATAATTTTAGCTTATAGTGGCAAAACTCATGAGCAAATTTCAATGAAATGTGCATGTTACAATTATGTTAAAATTAGTATTCCCTATTGGTAAAGTACTTAATTACTTGTTAATATAGTTAATCCTAGCTTTATATATATACATATATATATGCATATATATGTATATATATATATACATGAGTATTTACACATACATATATGTGTGTGTGTGTGTATGCAAAAGGAGTTTAAGGTATAAAAAATCCTACAGACACCAGCACTTTTCTCTAAATATGATTTAAAAGAATTCTGTTGGAATATTTGTGTCCCAGACTACTCAATTCATTATTATATGAAGAAAAGTATTTTCCTTGATACTGCTCATTTGTATGAATTTTCACATGTGAATCGAAACTCTATTGTTTTACTTATTACTGACATCTTCTTTAGGCATTTAATCTATGCTGTTCCGTGAGCATTAGCGCATAGTTCTTTGTTACTGAGCCATACTAGTAGAGTTGCTTGCTCTAGATGCAAAATTCCAGCCTGCCCTGCAGCTAATGGCTTTCCTGAGCTCTTTTTGTACTTTGAAAAGCATCACTTTTTAATGACGCATTAACTGTGATGTTACCATTCTCACTCGGGCTTCTTAGTTAATGTTTTGATTTTGCTTGCCTTTTCAAATGTAAGTGGGAAACAAAAAACGCTGCACTTAGAGAAATTTATTCTGCCGGTACAAAAGAAAGCCCATTCCTATTGTCTGAAATTCTTATTCCATCTATCTTCACCTGTCCAGGTCTTTAAGTTTCAACCCTAATGCCACACTGTTCGTAAAGTCTTTGCTATCTCTCTATTCCTCTTTCTTTCTTGTGATTCTTTGTCTATGGAAATATGTATAGTACCCATATTTACAAATATGTATTTTAATTCCCTGGATAACTTCTTTCTATACCCACTACTCTGAAAATATATGGATTCATAGCTTACTCTTTGCCCCAGGTGCTTTCACTGAGGCTTTACACATAATTAAAAATTAAGTATTAATGGAATGTATGAATAGAGAAATGAATGAATTAATGAATTAGAAAGAAGTAGTTCTGAGAAAGTGTTAAGTTTTTCCTGTTTGGATCATTTCATTTATTAAACAAGGAGTCTGAAACAGATGGTTTTAAAAGTTCTAACTCTACCAAAGTATTACCTAATTATGAAATACCAGTTAACAGTAAATATTATAGTTATACTTGTCAGTCATGTGAGCAACTCACAATGAAAGCAGAGAGCAAAAATTAACAAAACACTTAAAACATTAGCTTTCTGCAAATAATTAAAGATGAGCACCATCCAACTTTATTCTAATGTTCTTTGTATCCATAATGTAATCCATAATTTGTCTGATGGATTCCAAGGAAAGGATGGAGAGCCCCATTTTCATTGCTAGATGTGGCTGTCATTAATGTAGGTTTAGTCAAACTTCTACCTAGCTAAATGGCCTTGGTTTAGGACTTGACCACTAAGAGGATTATTTTCAATACAATTTTGCTGATCACTTTGGTTAGCAAATAATAATCAAAAATTCACCAAAATCACTCTATGCCAAGCACAGTTATATTTATATTTCAATAGAAATCTTTTTACTGTATCACTTATCAAATTAAACACTTTTCCAAACAAATGTAAAGAATGCCCAGTCAGCATGTCAGAATATTTCTGAACGTTAAACTCTTTTTAGAGATTTTTTTTTTTTAAACCTTGGGGCAAGAAAAAAAGGAACTGAAGAAAATAGAAAAAATAACCAAGGTAATTAGAGAGACAGAAAGGGCTGCAAACATAGCATATTCAAAATAACAGTAAAGACAGGGGAAGCATTTATTTTTTAAACTGGGAGATAAGCTGTAAATAGCCAAACTCCTGACTTCAGAAAATAGTCAGTGAGCCAGGTTTTCTTTGTTTCACTCACCATCATCCATTTGGGGCTTCCAACTCTCTATTTTGAGTAGATACATAATTTTCACTTGATTAAAAAAGATATATTTTATTTCATTGGGTATTTTGACATCTCATCCACTTACTTAGAGTTTCAAGAACTTATACCTAGCTATAATAGAGACTAGAAAATGCATTGTTTACTATAGGCAGCCATTATGGGTTCTATTTCTAGGTGAAAATAAACCATAGATAGTACCCACAATAAATGACTGTCATTAAAAAGCATTTATGTGGAGTGCTCAGTCATTGTACCAAACGGTCTAGTTTGAGAGTTTCTCATTTTATTCTCATACCTTTTCAAAGCTATACTGTATATGAAATGCCCGAGATGTATCTTCACTCTACCACTTCCTACACCCTTGTTTTTCACTAGGGCATCATTCTGGTCATCTAATCTTGAATTCCTAGGCTGATACCTAATGATTTATACAGTCATCTTACATTCTATATGTTGCTAGAGACTAAACATTTTATTTCTATACCATGGCTTGTATTCATCCCTTTCAGAAGCATTTCTGTCTCTTGGTCCGTGTGTTTTTCTATCAGTTGTTTCAGTCGTTCCAAATTAATATCCTGTCTCCTGCGCATTTTCGCAAGCATACATCCAACACATTCACCATGCTGACTGATCAAAACACTAGCTTCTTCTCGTGTCCCTCCAGCCCCCCACCCTCTTCCCGCAGCCCCACTACCTATTGGGTCTCCTTTGTATATTTCCTGAGTGTCTCAGGTTCTTCACATTGTTCAGTTCCACTGTCCCTAAATATACACCATTTCTCAGTTTGAGGTAACATATCAGTGGAAAATGCACTGTAATATGTCAAGGGCTTATGTTTTGCTTAGCTATATCTTATTCTGATTTCTCATCTTGAATTTTCTAATCTCTCATATGCATTTGCTTTTCTATTCTTTCTGGGCACTCACCCAAATGAGGAAGAATTGCTTTGCCTTAGAAGCTCTATATAAGAGTCAGTAGTTTAAGGTTACAGAAGAAGAATCTGTTTTTTTTGTAGCTCAGCAAATAACATACAAGCATTAGATAGCTCTTCTCATGATAGTTCTTTAGCCATCCGAAACACTGGGACTATTTCCTTGGCCTTTACTTCTCAAATGCTGCTTGACCTGCAGCTCTTTCACACCTACTGCTGTTGCCAACTTCTTTCCACGCTTGTGTCCTCTTTGCTTTCCCTCTTGAATTACTTATACAAGCATAAGGTTTTTAAAAAGTGTTATTATAGGAAGCAATAATTTTCCAGTACCTACCCTGTATTTTATAGGAAGTTTCTCATTTTATTCTCAAATCATTTCAAAGAAATAACTGAGGTATAGAAAAAATAGGAGTCATTTTTTAGAACCAGCTGGTAAATAATTTCAAAATCTAGAATTTGAATCCAGGTTTGTCCCAAAAGGACTTTTTTAAAAAAATCAATGTAGTACAAGATCCCAGTAATGAGTGTAACTGTACTATGTACCTAAAATGTACCAATAAACTCAATGAGGAAAAAAAAAAATCAATGTATATTTTTTCTTCATGACTTAATTGCAATATTTTTTCTAGTATCACCCCGGTCCTCCAGATCTCCCTGAATTTTTGAAGATATATTTCAAAAGTCAAAATATAAACAAATTGCTCTGACAGTAAAAGGACAAATGAACTCTACTGATTTGTATGAGGAAAGGAAATTTACATCCTACTGAGAAATAGAAACTACTTTAAAAAGTTGGTTTTACATCCATGTTAATATGGATGTTCTTCCACTTTTCTTACTCTATGAGTTGTAAGGGCAATAAGAATAGGGATTATTTTTGTTCACAAAGGGCTAGGACTGATTTGAAAGCCCAATATACTCAAAAGAATTTTATAAGTTGTATGCTTAAGCACAAAGACTAATATATACAATCATATTGCATAAATAGAATTACTAATGAGGACAGTTTTTATGACTGAGAGAAATCCTATTTGGATAGACCATTAGAAAACACTTGCTGCTGTTGGAATTTAGTGGGCAGATAAGGCTCAGATTTAGAAGAAAATTATTCTTTTAAGGAGAAATTTGAATGGAATAATGCCTGGTGAATAAACTATAATAATGGAGCAATAATATGTATGAAAGATAGAAGGCTTGGTTGAGATGATCAATGGAAACAGACTTCTGTAGGGACACAATGGGGACCTTTTTATTTACGAATGAGGCAAAATTACATTGGCAATGGTATATAGGAGAATTCATTGCTAAGGAGGATCTAATACTAATTGATGTTTATAGATGCTTCCGTATGCTGGGTAGGGAGCCAAGCATTTCTGAAGTATCTCCTTCAGTATTCCTAATAGCCTAATGATGCAGTTATTGTTACTATTTCCATTTTACAGATAAAGAAACTGAGGCCAGAGAAGTTAAGTTACTTCACAATATGTAGATGTTATAGTGGGGTAGAGCAGAGACCCAGCGTAAGGCTGTATAGTCACAGACCTCTTAACCTCTAAAAGAAGCTGCTACCATACTGAGTTCTACTAGGAGAAGGATAGAGATCTAGGGATGGACTTGGTCTCTGTATAAAATTGCGGGGCTTAAGTATTAGACTAACATTGCTAGCAAACTGTAAGTAAATCATTGGTTGTATCCCAATTCCTAGAATTATCAGAAGGCAATTAAGTTGACATATGAACTCTGCTGAATTTTATGAGTAACAGAAATAAGTAAGAGGAACCCCACGACAGAAAAATAGCAGCAGATGTCATAGAGTATATCTCTGGCTCTGGCTTCCAGCTGTTTCCTTTTGGAGGGGTTGCCTGATTGCTGAGGACTGTTAACACTCTGGTTGGCTTGCTCACATTGTAGCGTTTCCAGAGCTGGCCAGGCCTACAGCTGTAGAGGTCAGCCTTCCGGTCCCTGGATGATTCTGCCTTCCTTGCCTGATTCTGCTGTGCTTGCATATTTAGTTATTTGTATTTAAAGAGACATGATTATTCCTTTTTATAGTTATAGCTCTTACTTCAGACTTTATAACTAAAATTTTCATGTTTGATTTAATTGTTTTCACCTGGTGGTAGTTATGTTTTGAAAATGTCGTAATGATGGTTGAATTTTTACATTTTCTTTCCTGGCAGAAAGTTCAGGGTTTGGTACTTGTAACACATATTGCTCTCAAGTCACAATTGGTAGAAATATGACAATCTGATACTGTTTTGTGTTACTTTAACTTGTGGTTTATAAAGTTTTTAAAGATTTACATTTCATTTTTGAAACCACAAAATTATTAAAATTTTCTGTATCATTATTGTGTTAAATTTATTGGAAACACAAACTATTCTTTTGCACTTCAACAATTTGTGTATATTTAATGCCAACTTGCTAAACACATTGTTATTTATTTCCATTACCATAACCAATATTCTTTCTTTTGATGGAAAAAAAGTGCTCAATATATTGTTTATGAAAACTTAAAATAAAAAAGAGTTCATTCATGTTTTAGCAAAATAATTGCTTTCTGTTTGTATCTGTGCTCCCACATTACCAACAATTACATGAAGTTGATTTTGAACCTGTTTTACTGGATGCCATAATTAAAAGCACATCATATATAATAAGAACTCAAAGATTTGAATTAAACTTTTCCTAGATCTAAAGGATAAATAATGTAAAGCCTGTGCTCTTTGGTCTCTGTTATCTGTAAAAGTTAAAGGACAGAAGAATAAATATATAACCTTAAAATATCTATTTCCCTTCTCTTTTCTTTTTTTTTTTTTTTT
>NW_022900927.1:41426058-41468345 GCF_012274545.1 Fukomys damarensis
TTTTTTTTTTTTTTTTTTTTTTTTTTTCGTTTTTTTCCCCCCCTACTGGGGAATCAAGCTCAGGACTCTGCTCTTGCAAGGTAGGTGTGGCACAGTTGAGCTAAATCCCTGGCCCTTCCCTTCTCCTTTCTGATTTTGTCTCTTTTCAATTTCTACCATTACAATGGATATCTGGACCAGAATTTTTCATTGTTGGTACTGGTGATACTAAGATCTGCTAATTCTGTGTTGAGGGTAGGAATAGTAACTATTCTAGGCATTGTAGGATATTTAGAAATACATTTGTCTTCATTCAGTACACATTTACATGACATTCTCCATTTGAGAATCAAAAATATCTCCAGAAATTGTGAAACATATCCTGGGAAGACATAATCAAACCAAACTGAAAAGTACTACTTAGCACCAATTTCTAATCACACTTTGGTTTCCACTGTTTAAAATCATAGTAAAAATAAAAATAGAAATTTCTTTCTCCTACATTAGATAGTCTGTGCTTCCTAATTTGGAGACATAGTTTTTGTATATGTGCTGCTGAAGTGAGCGCTGGAGACATAGTTTTTCAAAGAGTAATTTATTTTCATTGCCATTATGCTAAACTTGGCATTTGTTTTGCTTTTCTTTATCTCTGGCTTCTTTTTGCTTCACTAAAGTTTACCAGTGGTTCTGAAAAGTCATCTCTTCTTGTTAACACTTTACTTCTGGTCTTCATCATTTTTTGTAGCATCTGACATATACAAGGTATAAAATACGTTTTTTTAAAAACAATACTACACACTATTTGGTAATTCTACGATGTAGAATGCAACAAAGGAAATGGGGCAATTTGAGGTAGTTGAAAGATGGATATCAAATGCCAAAATGAGGAGTTTAGATGTTTCTATTCTGCATAGCACAGGCAAAGAATGCTGAGTCAGTTACTGTCAGTTTGATTGGCTCCCAAGACTTCTGGGGAGGTGATTGAATCATGTGGATGTTATATTCATTAGTGAATTAAACTGCTGAGGTCTACAGCTGAATGTGTGGTTAGGAGATGGGAGCCAAGTGAACAGTGTGGATGGCTAGGGTGTGACATTGGAGGGCATGCTTCTCGCTTGAGTCCTTCCCTGTGCTCTGCTTTCTGGCAACCATAAAGCACACAGCTTTGTTCTGCCATGCACTTCCAATGACGCCTCTGTTTTGGAGTCAGCTGATCACAGACTGTGAGACAAAACAAACCTTTTCTTCTTTAGGTTGTGCATGTCCGGAACTTTCCCCCAGCAACAGGAAAGTGTACCAGTACAGGTGCTAAGTGCCAAAATGACCTGAGTAAATATATATTTAGGAAAGACAATGATGAAATCAAATGTGTAAAAACCAGAAAGGGGGAGAGAGCTCTAAAATACAGAAGAGGAGGGTGTGATAGATCAAATGCTTACTGAATTATCAAGCTCAAACAGCTGACAGAAAAACAAGTCTACTAAGAGAAACTTGACCATCTGATTACTGTGAGCTATCTACCGTTAGAGTTCCATGTCTTAAAAGATAAAAACATTCTACTTGTGCAAAAACGTATGGTTTTGTTGAAAGATAATTTGGTAATTTGGCAACAAGTAGCAGTTAAATCCAGTGATTATCCCTGACACTTTGTGAGTTCCTACCATATGCTGGATGCCATACCCAATTTATTATAATTATCCCAGTTAAACAGATATAGGAACTGAATTCAGAGAGATGCTGAGGTGGAGCTCAAATTGCAGCCTGGTTCTGCTTCTTTGTCCTTATTTTCTCAGCCTCACTCTGTCTTGGGCTTCATAACTCTGTATGAACAATAGTCAAAAGCATAGTTGTCCTTTACTCTTTCTGTGAATAGTAATTCATGTGATAGGAAAATAAAGACAGTTATGGATTCTTGCCAGGAGTACTGAATTAATCTTTGTCAAATTTCATTTGGATTCCTTCCTCTTCCCAGATTCTCAGTGTTGCTTTATTTTTGCTTTAAAATATGTTTTTGTTTGGATTACTAATCACTGAGATGGGGGGGAGAAATTTGATATCTGTGGGAGAGTTTCCTAATTGGTTACATGACAGGACTTCCCCATTGCAAATCATGGAATAAATTGTTAAAAAAAAGTGTAGCAGTTCTTCTGGGAGGGGAAAAATCACCAGATAAGTGCAAGGCAAATATTTACCATTTTCTGAACAAAAAATTTACTACAAAGAATGTTCATTGGAAAGCCCCACACAAATCAATGAAACAAGTTTTTCAACATACCTTGATGTGATAAAGAATTCTTTCATAAAACTTTGAAAACTTGAGGTATGCAGGTACAAAATGTTTCCTAATGAAATGTGGTAAAACAAATTTTATCTGCTGTCAAAATGACATTGTACTAAAGTAATACTATCTTCAATAACAGATTGTCTCCTAAATGGCAGAGGCTTAACACATTAGAAATACATTCCTGACTGTTTAAATTGTGTCATATGATCAGGAGTCTACAAATCTGAACTTTTGTCCACTTAAAAAAAAAGTTGTTTGAAACACAGGTATAGTGTTGGTTCCTGTTTTGCTATATGTCTACTTTTGTGCTATAACGGCAGAGATGAGTACTTAGAATATACAATGTATGCGTAAATAAAATATTTATTAAATAGTTCTTCATGGGCAGAATTTGCTGACAAACATGCCCAGGAATTCAGGTTCTTCCCATCTTGTGGTCTCCCTGTTCCATCTCTAGCCAGTCATCAATGAAAGAAAAACAAAATGAAATAAGATTGTCTGAAAGGCTTAGAAACTTTATCACTTCTTAGTTCCATGGGTCACAACTACCTAATGGAAAGAGTTGACCAGGAAATATAATCTATCCATGTACCCAGAAATTAAGGGAAATGGTTTGGTGAATTATCAGCCAGCATTTAGTTATCCAGAGACTAATTAATTAGATGCTCAAGATAACTACAAAAGTTACCACATTAAAAATATTTTGTTACCCAGAACTGTCTTCCAGGGCCTCATTAAGTTGTCCTGATTTATAGAGATGTATCTTTAAAAAAATAAAATAAAATATTGAATAAGACCATAACTTCTAAATTATAGATGGAAAAGACCTTTTAGTTATCCCATCATTATAAAAATACATGAAGGCCATATGCACTAAAGTATGATATAAGAAACTCCAGGTAGTCTCCTGCCTAATCTGTTTCCTCCCTTACGAAATTGCTAACCACCCTTTACTCTTGTTGTAAACTGCTGATCCAAACTCACATCCTCAAAGCACTTCCCTGTCTGACTCTGTATTTTTGCTTCTACTTTTCTCAGTACCCTGTTTTAGAGATCTCTTGTGGCTCCTGGAAACTCTAGCAGTGTTTAAGGCCAGGGCAGTTAAGATCTGAATATTAGAAAAAAAGTTTAAAGAATAAGGGTGGAATGAGGTGTCTCAGCAGGAAGGAGGCATTTGCTGGCTACTAATATTGCTAAATGGGTAACCGCATGGACGCGTAAGGGGATGTTCACTCCCTTGGCCTGGAAATCCCATTTAACTACTTGTCAGAACATCTGAAATTGGTTCCAACAGGAACTAAGAGGGAATGTGTGAATGGATCTTTGAAAAACCCACCACCGATATTGAAAGAAGCAACTCATTACAGTTCTTTCTGAACATGTTAAGTAAATATAAAGAACAGCTCAAAGAACGATGGATACACGATGGATTTCTAAATAACTTCATTAGTCTTTAGTCTTAGTTATGCATTATGAAGCTATATCTAGGCTCTACTTCTCTTTGAAATATTTTTGTTAAACTTAGGTTTCCTCCAGTTAAACTTCTCACAGATTATATATTTTTCTTGTCCTGAATGCTAATATTTTATATAATTTCACAGCATCTATTTTGAAAAATTTATTGAATTGCTACAGTGATATTTTTGCCAAAACTTTTATTATTATTTTGACCCATATATTTTTGAAATCTGTTTCATATTTATCATTAAGCCATCTGCTTTTTACTGTTTCTTCCTTCCTTAGCTGGCTTTTTGATATCCACATTCTGATACCTTCTTCCATAGAACACAAGTTTTATCATTAACAACAATGTTTTCTTAGCCGTTTTCCTGATTCCACCTACACCTACTATATTTTATAAAAACCTGCTAATTCAGTGAGTGCAAATCCTTCCAGTTACCACTTCTAAGACTACACCATGGATCCTATATATCTTTTCCTGTCCTTATTAACCATTTATCCAGTCAGTCTAGCACCAAGTATGTGTTAAATAGTCCACATGTATACGGCGGTGTTTGTCAGTGTGTGCATGTAACTACGCTCATACACACACACACACACACACACACACACACACACAAACATACCAAAACACACATATAATAGCTTATCTTAACATCACAGCCATTGTAGAAAGTATACTTGTAACAAGTAGGAATTCTTTAGGAATTTACCTTTACTATATTTGTTAGCATTAAATTCCTAGTTAATGCTACCTAGAAAAATAAAAAATTATTATAATGCAGATTTTTAAACACATATCCTTTATTATATTTAGAAGAGAGTTCCTCTTTCCAATTGCAGCAATCAAAAACATCTCCTGACAGTGACAAATGCCTCATGTGAGAGGATCGCCCCCAGATTACATTCACTGATTTAAATCCTGTATTATTTGAAAAAAATAGTTTAGTAGAATTAAAAAGGTAACTGTGAAACAGCCAAAATTTCTTAAAATATGCAAACAAAAATTTGGAATCATAAGAAAATAATAGTGGGAAAGAACAAATCTAGATGAAAGAATAGTATATAAAATGAATGCTATAAATTTCTGTATAATTTCTAGAGATTACCTGTTTGTATCTCACATTTTGAAATGACGATATAAAAAGGTTGAGTAATGTGATTTTAATTAATTTAATTTAATTTTAATGTCTTTGTCCATTTGTTTTGCTATATCCTAATACCATAGATGGGAACATTTATAAACAAGAGAAAGTGACTTCTCCCTGGGTGGGAGGCTGGATGACCAAGGTCAAGGCAACACTCACTTCACTGTTTTTGTTGTGGTCATTGCCTTCTTTCCACATATTCCCTATGGAAGAACACTGCATCTGCACATAGCAGAAGGGCAGAAGAGAGGGAATCCAGTCTCTCTTGGATGTTTATGAAGTTCCTAAGCCCATCCATATATGGCTCTCATGACTGAATCACTCAAAGGCTTTATCTCATATTCTAACATTGGTGTTTAAATTTCAACTTACAAAATTTTGAAGACACATTGAAACCATAGCAGTACCCAAAGTATGACCTAGTATTTTTTTTTTACTGACTTTATGGGTACAGTTTAGGTATACAGTACAGTTACATTCATCATTGGGATCTTGTACCTTTACATGACAGGTCTTGGTTCTCATTTTTTTCCCCTTGTCTCTGCCCTCCCTTCACCCCCTCCTCCCCTCCCCATTACAAACATTTATTTCCATTTTCTCCTATTTATTTCCTTTCCCTTATTACCTTTCCCCTACTCTTGCCACTTTCCCTACACCTTTAGCTCTTTTCTTCCTATTTCACATTGTCAATTATCTCATTAGGATCTTATGTACTATTATAGTACATATATATATGTATATATGTATATATATACGTGTACATATATATGTATATATATATGTATACATATATATACTGTGTTTCCATTTTAATATATAATTTAATATAATAAATATATTTATTTATTTATTTTTGGTACCGAGGATTGAACTGGGGTCCTTGCACTTGCAAAGCAGGCCACCGAACCACTGAGCTAAATCCCTGGCCCTTACAGTATATATTTTAAATGTTCTCAATATAAAATGTTATTCAAAGCAATATTGCATCATAGCAAAATGAATAGAAGACCTATGCTTTTTGGAAATAGATAAGGAATTATAAACATAGGTACTTTTTGTGTAAAGTTATTTTTGTATAATATTAATAATCACAGAAAAGGCAAATTTTATATAGAATTTTGAATTACTATATTTATATGTGTGCTGGGGATTTAGTTTACTGCCACCTGCCTCGCAAATGCAAGGTCCTGAGTTCAAGCCCTGGTACAAAAAAATAAATAAATAAATAAATAAAAATAAATAAATATATATGTGTGTGTGTGTGTGTGTGTGTGTGTGTGTGTTATTCAAAAGTTACTGGCTCCATGTTCTTTAATGAAATACGTAGATTTGTGGACTACAAATGCCACTTACAATTTGGGACAACACTGAACTAAAACAGTCTTAGTAACAGTTTCTAGCCTGGAGCTCAGCTTTGCTTGTGCTATGACTGGGAATCAGTGCAGACTGATGGTGCCCAGAGGAAAGGAACCCTCTTGAAAACTTTTGAGTCCTGTACTCTTGATCTTTGACTAATAACCTCTATCATCTTAACCTGGGACCATTTTGTTTCAAATTTTAATCTTTCAGCTAAGATTGACATTTTGGATATTTTTGATAACTTTTAAAGGGATTTGCTGTTATTTTATCAATGTTTAAATTTTACCAGCCTCATTTTTTTAATTAAGTATGTCAAAATGCTCACTTTAAATATTCAGTGCACTCTAAAAAGCACATTAAGTGTTATTGACTTGTAATCCAGGTCTCCAATGTTGGTTGAGGGAACAGTACAGAGGAAAGTGAAGGACAAATTTATATAGGTAATAGCATGGAGTCATACTGGAGGTGACAGGTACTTCCCAAAATATAATGCAAATTATCACAAAGTTTCTATAATCTCAAATCCTTCACTATTAAAATCTTTCACTAAAGATTCAGATGTTGCGTTTCCTGCTTAGGAGCATTCTGAGATTCCATTGTCAAGGTGCTTATTCCTTAAAATTTTAGTTATTTTTGTGTGTGCATGGTGAATTAACTGAAGAAGTTTAGAATTAGTGAGAATAGTACATATTGGAAGATACTTAGGATTAGAAAAGCTCTCAAGGACTAACTAGAAAATATTGGATTAAGAAATAAGTCATCAGATACAGTGACTATCAGTACTAGCTTCCATGGGGCTGCTTAGATTTTAACACTGCAAGTCTATTGTTTTTTAAGTGGTTCAATACCAAGTAAACTGGAATATTTGCTTCTCTAATTATAAATCACGTTTTCTTGATTCTACTCAGACTTTATGTATTCTAATTTGTCTAATAGTCTCATTATTGCACTTTATCAATTTCAAAGCATATTGTTTCCTTCTGTAATTAAGGATTCATTGTCAGAGGCTGTTTCTTCTCTATCTGAGATTTAATAGCATATGTCCCTTAACAGCAATTATTCAAATTAGAAATAATTTCTGTGGAAGTGGTAGTTATTTAAATAATATTTAAAAAAAATAAATTTCATATCTATAATCTCTTCTTGCTTAATCCATTCTGTTTTAACTACTGTTGTAAATTAATATTCCTACCTTTCCTTTTGTAAAAAGGATTTAGAATTATCAATAAATTGTATTTTAGTTCCCTGAGTTCTCAGGCAGTTTTCGACATTTTTTGGTTCTGAGGTCAATGCAATCATACCTTGGGTTACTGAAGTGAATTTGTTTTCCCTGTACCTTTGTAGAATACCTTTAGAGACCAGGACTTTCCTTTTATTTCCACAGCATGAGTCTTCTCCATAAGATACACAGGACATGATCTGAGAGAAAGTCCTTACTTTAACAACAGGCCATTGATAGAATGTTTGGGGACAACGAAGAGAAAGAGAGCATCTGTCTGCACCCAAAATTATCAGAGGCATTTGTGTATGAGAATCTTAGATTTCAGAAATATGTTTTGTCATTTTCCTTCTCTGTTTTCATGGGATGAGTAAAATTACCTTCAAGATAACAACAGATTTTAAATTCAGGAGAAAAATAGCGTCATGTTTTGTCCACTTATGCCAGGCAAAAAATGAATTCTCTCAGGCCCTGCTCAACACATTTTCTTTCGCCCCTAACTTATGTACATTCTATATGAATCAAGCTGAGGCTGTGGAAAGGGTGAAAAAATAAAATCCACCCGAAGGGAGCAGTAGAAAATTCAGCAGGAAAGGAGTCCTCCAAGAACAATGAACAGAGGGGCCTGAGTGTTAACTTTACTTAGAATTCATTCTGCATAAGAAAAGATGCCACGTACAGAATGGGGATCACAGGCCATGCTGTTGCCCAATCTTTCTATAGCTTTGATTAAGTGGTGAATATAAATTTATTAAATTTAATATTTTCAGGAGTTGTAAGAAAATCTCTGATGTCTTGGCCTTGTGTTCATGCTTGCTGTGCATGCAGCTTGTTTCACTTACAGGGAAAGTTGCACTATATACTACGCTACCACAATGTTGCCTTGTGTGAACACATCGAGATGGTGCAGCTGCCCTTCAGTTGAAAGGAGAGTTAGAGCGAGGTCCAGTGTCTGCCTCGCCTTGTTCTCTCTTCTTTTCAAATGCTGTTGTGAAAAGCTTTTGTTCACATGTCTTGCCACCTGGGTCCTCTGGGGGATGTGCTGCTACTCCCCAAAGGCCTTGGCAATGGGTGCTTCCTGTGGAGCAGTGGCCTATCATGTATAAGACCTCTGTAAAGCCAGAACATGAATAGTCAGAATATCAAAGATGGCCTGTGAATCAGCTTAGTAAAACTTCAGACCACAATGTTTTTAGCCAAGAGAAAGTGCCTCAAAGAGCAGATGTGACAAGTGAGTAGACATAAGTCTAGGTGCAGATCTTTCAGTTTCTTCCAGAAAACAACACTTAGATTTCCTGGCAATGCATTTATGTAATGACTGTGGTTTCTTTTGGTAAACTGCATCTCAGACAGGGAGGAAGAAGGAACCAAACTGATTGTGTAAGTTTATAAATAGAAACAACCATGTTAAAATAACACACTGGTTTGAGTTAGGGCATTGGATTTTGCTACTGGCTGCAAAGCTAGGATACTGAGTGAATTTCAGATCCATCCTGTGTATTACCTTCTTAGATTTGCTTAATGAGAAAAATCAGTAAGAAGTTTTTACCCTCTTTATACTGTTCTCCAAGTATTCTGGTACAAATAAGTAAAAAAGTTTTCTGGGCTGAATAATTCAAGTTGGAGACACATAGAAACCTTGTCATTTACCACAAATATTGAATAATGATCTCATAACATTTTTAATACAGCACATAAGTTGCTAAATATTTGGAATCATTTATCCTGGCAGTAGCATGAAGGATGAAGAGGTACCTACCTCATTGTCTTTTGAATTAATGTATGCTATATTTTTCATATTTTCTGAAACACTAGGTAATTTGTATTATATTGTTCTTTGTTTTAGGAAGCACAACAGGTAAAAGCATTGAAATCTTACTGCAGACCAGATAAAAGGTCAGAATTCTCAATGTAATTTTATTTAGTTTGATATATCCTTAAAGGAGATAAATTGCACTATGTTTGCCCATTAGTCAAGATTTATAGATTATAAGTTTTAAATCTCTTAGGGATAGCTGTATAACAGTAACACTTTCCTTAATTTTGGTGGCTACTACTGTTGGCAAAATAACCTTTCCAGGCCAGGCACAGCCTTAATTTTGGCAGTCATTCAAGGTTCACTCAGCCCAATGAAAATAAAATTTCTTATTTAACCTCTTTGTTTAATGAGAGGCAAATTTGATTCGTGTTTGTTTCTTTGCTTGCGATTTCCTAACAGAGTGTTTTGCATATGATGGAGATTTAAAGATAATGCTGAATAAAAAAAGACAAATGATTTTTTTAATTCTAATCCTTGATTTATCTCATCCATGTTTCAAAAACAGTTATCCTAAAATTGATTCATGATTTCTTGACAAGAACTATGATAAGCTCTGTTGTTTCTTTATGTCTATTCGCTATACTCCAAAGTGTCATAATTTTGAGCTTAATATAATATACTATGTACATCTTAAAAAGGATGTTCCAACCCAGGAATGATCATATGTGTTTCCAAACTTGTTTCATAAAATACATAATTTTGAGAGTGAAAGGGATAGTAGAGGATGTTCTAATGCAAGTTATCTCCTTTTTGTATGTGAGTAAAATTAAACTCAGCAAATTGAGATGCAGTATCCAAAAACTGTCATTCTAAAAAGTAGTGTGAAATCCTATGCCACCCCCAATTTGTTTATAACTATTACTTAGGTGACTCTAACATATCTGTTTAGAAAAATAATTATGACTTTATGCATTGAATACAAGAGCCACTGTCTTATAGAGAGTCAGCCATTGCCTTATGTTAAAGAATCAGAAAGGAGATGAGCATGTTGGAGTCATGCCCCAATATCTAAAAGTATCTTGGCCTTGTTGACTTCCCTTGTCAGTTAAGACAAAGCTGATACGATGACTCTATTCAATAAGTATGTACAGTCTATGACTAGGTTTTCTTCATGAATGTTAACAATTTTTCTTGTCTAGGATGACATGCTATCTAGATTTTTCTCTAAGTAGTCATAAGCTCATTGTAGTGTAGTAAATTCACCCAAGAGCACTGTAACTCATATGTTTTACCTAAAGGGTTTAAAATACAATACTCCTCAGATGTATAGCAACAGTAACTCAGCATTTTCTATAGAATCTCTTGATCTTGTATCTCTGTTCCTCCCGAGAGTGATGAAAAGAAAATTGAGAAGGGTGGGAGATAATTAAATGAGATTATTATTTTAGTATAAGAAAGAAAAGCTCTTTTAGAGTTAAAGTTTTGTAAATCTGAAGATCTGATTTCTTGTCAGTGCTTTTTTGCCTTCATTTATAAAATGGCATCTTTGGATAGATAAGTGTAGTGGATTCAGGGAAGGTTTTGTGTCCTCAGGCTAATGAGGGATGGAGTGAGAAAGTGTCTATGGTTTACTTGATGCCTTCTGGGTCCTTTCTGGTTTCTGCTGAGATGGCCCATCTGGATAACCTGTGGGCCTCACACGCTATCCTCTCCTCATGTGAACTCCTGGTCCTGTTAGCAAGCACTGTTGTATTCTGAATTGGCTTTATCCTACTGGAACCTTCTGATTATAGCCGTCCTTGCAGTAGTTCTTAAATTGGATTCAAGCACATCAGAAATGTTGTCTCAAGACTTATCTGCCTGTATTGTGTTGCTATTTTCCCACAACTGGGGCTATTCCATGCAGGCAGGGAAGACCCTATGTCATGGCTATCCCAACTATCAAATGTCAAGTGCTGCACAAGTCCCCATGGCTTTTCCATGTCTTGGATTTTTTCTTATCCAACAGTGTGTCCCAGGCCTAACCCATGGACTGAAGGCACTAGATTCCTTCTCAGGGATTCCAAAGGTGTCTTATCCTTAGGCAAACTTTTTCTGAATCTCCTTGCTTCCTTTCTGCTATTTGAACTCCTATTTATCCTTATTTTACAGTCTTTGGAAATAGATCATACAGCATCTGTAAATATAAAACAGTTTTAGAAAGTGTGAATAAATGTGGCCTGCTCACCACAGAGTTACTTTGTGATAGTGGAACAGCTTACCTTCGAAGTAGCAGTTTGCCTTTTGGTCTGATCTCTAAGATTATAATTTGGATAGGTAAAGGGAAATTTCTGAATTTGAAAAACACTTTTTCTACTCAACAAAACCTCATGCTTAAGACTATATTGCAGTATAGATTTAAAATCATTTAAAATAAATAGCAATGGGTTACTTTTTATAGGCTAAATTCTGTCTTTTTGAAATAATATAGGTCATTATTTCAGTGAATGGAGAAACTATAGGTCCACCAAGAAACTCAGGTCAAGAAGAGCAAACTGAATGACATTTTACTATATCAAAAATAAACTTCCTTCTACATAAATATAATGAATTCATATATCATGACATGCTGAAATTCTCAATTAATTGTAGCTTTTCTAGAAAGTCTAAAGCATTTTCTGGTACTGATCTCAATGTTTATGCTATTGCAAAATCATGAAATGATACAAATAATTATAACAGTGGTTGTAACATACAAGATGAGTAACATGAATAAAATTATGTAACTACTGCCTATGATGTAATTGCGATGGATTTATTTTGAAGGAATGATTACTATTTTTAAAAAAAATTTTATTGGTATATTTCAGATATACAATACACTTACAGTTAACATTGGGATCTTGTACCTTTACATGACAGGTCTTGTTTCTTAATTTTTCCCCATTCCCCTAGCCTTCCTTCCCCCCCTTCACCCTTCCTTATTTACAAAGACTTTGTTTCCATCTTTTTCTTCCTATTACAAAATATCAATTATACATTTGACCCTTATTTACATTTTTAGTTTATCACACCAGATAAACTATATGGTATTTACACATTTGTGTCCTTCCTATTAATTTCACTTAAGAGTATGGTCTCAGTGTGCATCCACTTAGCTATAAATGTCTCTAGTTTCTCCTTCTTTATGGCTGAGTAGTACTCCATTTTATTTTTAAAAAATCACATCTTCTTTATCCAATCTCCAGTTTGGGCAAATGGGCTGTTTCCAAGTGTTAGCCATTACAAACTGCTGCTATAAGCATTGGTGAGCATATATTATTGTGGTATGATTTTTTAAAATTCTTTTGGGAAGATACCCAACAGGGGAATAGCTGGGTCAAATGGAACCTCTAATCCTAGTTCTTTGAGGTATGTCCATATTGATTTTCACAGTGGTTGCACCAGTCTGCATTCCCACCAACAATGAAGAAGGGCTCATTTCTCCCCATACCCTTGCCAGCATGTTATTGGTTGATTTCTTGATAGCAGCATTCTTTCTGGGTTGAGGTAGAATCTCAGTGTCCATCTGCATCTCTCAAATGACCAGTGATGTTGAATATTTTTTCATATATTTATTTGCTGTTTTTACTTCTTTGCCTGAGAACTATTAATACAACAGAAGGATCTGGTATCAGCTTCTTTTAGAAAATTATAGAAAATGCACATAACAAATGATGAACCTTAAGAAATGCAAAACAGTTTTACAAAGTATAGATAAATGTGGCCTGCTTACTATGAAGTTCATGTATGACAGAATAACTCGTTTAAATTCTGAAATATTTTATCATACTTACCTGGCATAAGAGATCATATAATTTATTATATATTTGTTAAAAGTGTTTAGTAAAATATTGAGCTTGCTAGAAAATATTTTAAAACTTTCTTTATTCTAAAGTCTGTGTTGATGTGTAATGTGCACATGAGTACATGTATCAATCATAATGTAGAGTTCGTGAGTTTTCCAAAGAAGAACAGCATGTGCAGTTAGTACAGAGCAGGAAAGAGGAATGTCCAATTTCTGGTATTTACAATTACAATTTAGATCATTTATTTTCATAATGTGTGTTATTCTACTCTATGATCTTTCCTATACCTATTGCACTGTTAATGTGGGCCTTTGTGCAGTTTACATTTTAAAGACTTATGAATAGTGTTTCTGTAAACATTCTTTTACTTGACTTTTTGTAAATAGAGCAAATGATGTCTGTAGCAGATAGCCAAGAGTGAAACTGGAAGAACACAGCAGTACATATTTCAGCTTCGGTGGAGCTTGCCGCAGTCGTCCACATTGGTAGAACCAAACTGTATCTCCCCCTGCTGTCCTCATCACTAGAAGAAGGACACAGATTCTTAGTAGTTTCTGTACAGTGAAATTTCACTGTAGGCTCAATGTGCAATTTTTGGTATCTAATGCAATTCACTATCTTTTCATATATTTCATTGGGTATTGTCTGTGAAGTAGGATTCACATTTGATGTACAATATTATGATATCAATTATCATTTTTATTACATTTCATTAACCATTTTATTACCTGTCATTGATCCTTTGAATATCCTCCTTTGTGAGATATCTTTTAAAATTTCCTGCTTACTGTTCTGATGAGCATTGGTCTTTTTCCTTTATGTTTTATAAACATTTTTATATTTTCTAAACATGAAGCCCTTTTTGAAGACACATTTTGTGTATATTTTTCCCATTCTGTGGGTTGTCTTTTGACTTCCTAATGGTATCTTTTGAGAAAGATAAGTACCAAATTTTAATGTAACTTAATGTATCAAGTTTTATCATTTTAAAGAAACTTTTCTGTTTAAAGATCACAATTATATGCTATATAAAAGCATCCATGTAAAAACCTGAATATGGATAATATATTTGAAAGGTGTTTTTAAAGTTTACTAAACATGAAGAATTGATCATTTTACAAAATAGAAATAACTATATTTTGAGAAAACTAATGTCAAATATAATTTTTGTTTCAGATAATTTCTGATCTCATCAAATAAGAGTAAAATATTTTACTTAACATATACATCTTTTTACCATTAATATGACAGAATCCTTTTAATCACCAGGGTCTGGTATCTCTTAGGGTATACATCTTTTCTTAGATTTTTAGAAAATTGCCTCTCTATAGCCTCCATTAGTTCAAGTTCCTTTATGCATTCTTTCATACACATATTGATTCTACAGTTACATATGAGTCCTGTCACATCTTAGTGTTGTATAGTTTTCAGGGATAAAAAAATAAATAGAAGCCTTGAGGAAGTTAGAATTGAGTTCAGAAAGTGGATGTATTAAAGGGTGTAATGTTTTAGAGTTCATAGTTGTACAGGGTAGTAGGAAAATAACAAAGCCTGGCCTTATTTCCTCTTCAATATTCACACGTATTGGTTTTCTTTCATAATACATGACATTGAAAAATTCTGGAGGAGACGTTTAATTTGATTCATGGTTTCAGAGGATTCAATCCATGCTTGGCTGGTTTCAGTGCAGGAGCATCATGGCTGAGGAGTGTTGTGGGACAAATCTGCTCCCTTCATGGAAGCAGAGAACCAGAACAGTGGAGCAGCACCAGAGAAAAAGGAGCCAGATCCCAGATATAGACCTCAAGGTCACACCTCCATGACCATCCAGAAAAATGCAGACATATGGTTTGCTAATTCCCTAGAGAGCTCTCAAGCCAATCAAATTGATACTTAAGCTTAACCGTCACACTATGCATAATACAGATTCTACTTATGATCCAGGTTTTTCTGCTTTAGACAGTCTAATACTTTCCTCTTAAGGTTAAGTTTAAAAATGAATAGAAAGCAATAGTCCCTGTGGTGGTTTAACAGAGAAAGCCATAGTTCCTTCAGTTCCTGCAACTGGAACTGCCTGTTTCTGTTGATTGAAATTGAAGTAACCAACATATTCTTGGCTGAGCCTCATAACGTTTTCACATACCAACTAGATTGAATAAATCCCCCAGGTTTTACTCTTAGGCTTTTTGTCAAGCAACATTTTTAATTAATTCAGGAATACATAAAATGTGCTTGTCACTAGGAGTAGTTTTTCAAGAATGCTTTATGGTGTAGAAATGTTTTCTCTATAAATGTAAGAATAAAAGATATTGAAGTGTATGAACACTATGTGTGCCTATTGTATGTGTATTGTATATGTGTTTGTGTATGTGTTGTGTATATACACATTGAAATAATTAGAAATAAAAGTACCAAAATGCTCATGACATTTATCCTGGATGATAACATGCGGTTTAAAATCCAAGTAGGCTAATTTCAAGTTTCTTCTATGAATTCTATCCTCTGATTATCTTTTCTAAATTTTGAATCAAATTGGATGTCATCTAAATATTAAGTGTACATATCAGTTACAATGTATCATTTGGGATGTCTTCTAAAATGTTCGGGTAGGTAATTATCTGTTAATATTCTTTAATTGCACTACCTAAGTATTTGTGAAATTATCGTACCATGCTACTATGCCACCTGAATTTCAATGTGTATTTTGCAGATAAAATTAGTAAATAATCATCAAATGTGCTTCTGAAATCCAAATGCTGTATCTTTGCTACTCCCTTGGCTATTAATTTGGTAATATTAGTTGGATAGACTCTATTCTTAGTAAATTTGTTATATCTCTAAGGGATATTTTTTTTTCCTTTCTGACAAAGTCTCTGTTCATGATATAATATATCGTAAAAATGTGATACTATTTTGTAGGTCCGCCATTACAGTGGATTACAGGAATCTACTTCCATCCTGAATCTAGGCTGGAATTGAAATTTCTGTTCAGTCATAAAGCACTGTTGAAAATATATAGTGTTTTGGGGCCTAGAATACAGAACCCTGTTGATTTCTCGCTTGCTGTCCTGGAGAACCGTATCATCTGATTCCTAACAATTCCTCTCATCTGAATTCTAGGGCTTTATTTTTAGTTACAATGACATTTCTTTCATTTGTTCATAAACAATAAAAATATTTTAGAAAAAGTCTCCTTTTATTGTTTTTGGCTCAAAGGAATTAATCATATTTTAACGATTTTTCAAGACACTTATCTAAATATTCAGATTTAATAACATGTTTGAAAACTGGGGATGATAAAGTCTGTACATGTTGATAAAATACACAGATAAAATGACCCCACACAGTAACATATTTATATTTATGAGGCCATGAAATCAGTTATGCCTTTATGACACAAAGTTCTGCTTTTTTTTTATTATCAGGGTGTTTGTATCAGTGTGCAGAGATTATATGGTAAAAAGGAAATGCACTTTAGGTTCCAAATGCTATCCATGTAATTTGCCAAGAGTAGAAATATATCTTGCATTTGAGACAAAATATAATCCATGTTTATATCATGGCTTTAGGAACTTCAAGGGGTCAGTTCTATAGGAGAGTTCCAGGGGAGTTAGGAATCTGGCCTGTGATTTTTACTTTTGGCAGTGGATTTTGAAATAAAACAAAATCTCTTATAATATTTCAAAAAGTTATCCATCATCCACATTGTAAAATACATTGCAGTATTTTAAACTCTGGAATATGGCTTCAAAAATTTGCTATTCATGGGAGGTGGAAAACATGAAAAGAAAATGAAAGTGGGAGATGGAAGTTTGCAGGGATTGGGTTCCATGTGGATGTAGAATTTGACTCAAAATACATATGTTTCAGGAAATATTTGTTGAGGACTGTGTTGTTAATTAAGACTTTCTAAGGTTCAACTATACCACTTCAGGTTCTCAGGAAGTATGTAATGCTTATAGTCGCCATGGTAAAGTTAATATCTAAGGCTCCAGCTGTTTACATACACAATTCTAACTGATTTACCAGAAGGATTGGTGAGAAAACAGCTCTCTTGAAGACAGATGGGAGGTCACAGCCATATTTTATTACACTATCTCATTGTGGTTTTTTACACTGTGGGAATTCCACTTCCAGAATGAGGAGAGCCTCTCCACTTTCATTTGAGCCTGACCACTTTTCTTTAGGGAAAGCAAAGACTCACAAATCAAAAGTTTGTTCATGTTTAACCCCAGGAAAAAAAAAAACTTGAAAAGAAAATCTTCCTACATAAGCATGCCTATCCCTATAACAATAACTATTCTACTAAATGAAATGAAATGTTACAGACTGATGAAGTTCGTAGCTGGGTACGCTTAGCAGGGTAATGGCTCAGGATAATTCTGCTGTGGTCTTCTGCTGATGGAGATGCAGGATCTTTACCCTAACCTAAACTCACAAACCTTTCATATTGATTCAACGGCCTTACAAATTCACAGGTATTTCTTCTAATTTGTTTTTAGTACAATTGTAGAAAATGTAGAACTTTGTTCTTTATTTAAATGAGTAAGAATGTGTCATTCATAACAACATATTTTGAGGCACCTCACTAAAGATTGAGAAGTAGAAGTTAGTTTTACAATTAATTGAGATTTCCTTTTAATCTCTTTGGGATGGTAAATAAAATTTCAATTCAGCTGTTACTTTCTTTGATTCATTCTTGGTGAGCTTAATCATACTGGGATAACTTCTTTAGGATTCAGTTATGTTCCAAGATTATTTAAAAACTATATAGTAAGGCACCAGAAAGTATTATTACAAATGTGTCTCAGAAACAATATAAATCCTATCTTAAAATTATTCAGCTTTGTCTGAAGAAATATATAGTCTATTGGGTGTATAGCTTTCTGACCCTAAGGCAAAGATTGTATGACAGAGTGAATAACTTTTCAAGCTTAAAGAAAATCAGATGTTGCTCTCTTGGTAGAACAGTTTTTTGAGTGATAGAAAAAAATAAAATGATAACCTCTTTTGCTGTGTGTTTTTGCTTTTTCAAAAAATATTCAAAATGACAACTTTCCCTCAGTTTGAACCCTGTAATTCTTCATAATTCTCATACTTCTTGTTTCCCTTGTCTTGCTCACACTATCACCATTTTCATTATTCTTTGCACTTATTTTGTTTCATTATAAATTGATTGAACTTATAGTAAGTTTTAAAACATTAATATGCTTCCCTGTATATTAAAAATAGCGTGGTAGATATACATGCATTCTAATGAATTAGCCTTAAGGTATATTAAGTAGAAAAAAGTGAAAAGTATTGTGGATGGTATGCTTCAATTTTTTAAATGAAATATATGTAATACATACAAGTATGTTCTTACATACATTTACTACTTTGTGTGTAACCCATCTCTATAAACATGAATAAGAAAAATGGTAAGCCATGTTTACCTCCAGGAAAGGGAAACTGAGAAGATATTGGATCCGGGCCGAGGATTTAGCTCAGTGGTTCGGTGGCCTGCTTTGCAAGCACAAGGACCTGAGTTTGATCCCTGGGACCACAAAAAATAAATAAATAAATAAAAAGAGAAGATATTGGATCAAAGATATGAGTATAGGTATATATGTAATATGTACACATATATGCATACCACATATGCAAAAGTATACCTATGAACAAACAGAGAGCCATATAAATAAACATATATCCATCTATGCACTTTGAAGTGTCTAAACTTTTCACGTAGATTATTTGAAAATTACAGACTGGCCATTGGTAAAATATTACTAAAGATTAAATATAACCATTATATAATTTTCACACATGCTTATTTTCTATTTGTTAGGTAATATTTCTGTTTTATTACCTTTTATTTTGTTGTTGTTATAGGGCACAAACTGCCATAATTCAATAAAGCATTATTGCTTTGGGGTGAGACTCCATTAGCATTAATTATTTCATTTGCGTAAAATGCAATACACTTAAATCTGCGTTTGACTTTCAAATACCGTGAAGTTAGTTTTTACTGTCAAAATATTAGATGCAGATGTGAATGCCTAAACTCAGGTTTAAAATTTTAAATTGAGGTCCATATGGTTTTAAAACTAAATGGGGAGGGTTGCCAGCAGCGTCTCATACATTTTTGAATGGCAATGAACTTAACATTTCAGTAATTTTTAGTCAAGATGTTTTAATTGGCCTATACAAGGGAAATAAAGGACATGAAGTTCAAAACAGCCCTTCATAGAGTGAGTAAATTGATCATTTTAGTCTGAATTATTTGGCTATACCCTAAAATTTTCATACAATGTATGTTTGTGAAGAGATGAAGAGTCATTTAAGAGCACAGCACTGGAAAATCCCATTAATTCCTTTCCTTATCACAGAGACATTTGTCTGGTGCATCAGTGTGCTTCAGTAAGAGTTTAGTTTGAAGTTGTGGCCATGTTTTTCTCGCGTGTAGTGGAAATACAATCAGAAAATTATTGCAGAAGCTTATGGCTCTGTGGTAAAGGGTCAAGCTTCCCAGCTTGAAAGGGGGAACTATACGTATTCTTTGCTTGCTTTTTTTTTTCTTCCTTTTGTGGAAATGATTGCAGTATCTGTCTATGTCAAACTGTTTCTAAACCAAACCTTTCCAGAAGTCTTGTGACTTTCTGTGCAGTCATTCTATTATGGGACATTTGTCATGATTAGAGCAAATGATACTGAGTTAAATTAATGTCATTGACATTCTGGCATAATGCTAAGCAATCTGGAGTGGTGAACTGATACAACCAGCTAGTATGTCCACCTTAGGAGATTGTTTAAGAAATGCTTCAACATTGCAGATAGAGAAGCAGAAAGAGTTAAATAAATGAATCATGACCCTCTGAATGTCCTCGACATTTTAAACAGGCCACATAAAAAATAGGATGTTGAGTTGCTGCTACTTTCTGTCCAGATATTTCTAAAATCCCACTGGATTTTAAATTGCTGGAATTGGGAAAGGAGTATATTAGACAAAACAGAAATCCTATAGGAGACTACAAGGAAATTTCTTAAAAACCTAAATAACTTTCCTGTAGGTTTTTAGTATTCTGTATTTTTAGGTACTAAACTTAAAATCCATAAATGTAAAAATAAAATGCATTCTTTTGGGCCATTAGAAAAATTATCCCCCTCAAGTCTGTTATCTGTGTGAATATTATAAGTAGAAATTTAATAATTTTGGTCAACTTATTTAAAGTCTTTGTTTACATTTTCTTTAAACATCCAAAGTCAAGAAGGAATTTAGAAAAAATGTGCTTTCTGCTCTCTCATTGCAGACATGTATTTTTAAAAATTTTCCAATAGATAAAAGTCTGATAATTATTTTAAATAATAATAGCAAATGTAGCACTTCTAAGATTTCTATTGACCCAGTATACATTCAAATTAATTGTACCTTTGGTTATGGGTCATTTGACAAGTATTGAACAATTTTAATAATCCCCTAATTTTTATATCATTAAAATAGTACAGCTAGTACTTTTATGTTACATGTATCAAAAAATACTTCTACAGAAACTTTTGTTCAAAGGAAATCTTGATGTTATGTCTTAATTATTCAGAGTTTAATGAAGAAAATGAGGCATCTTGGTTTCCTTGAATCACTTCTGTGGGTTAATGAGATGAATTTGTTTCCAGTATAGTAATGCTGGAAGAGTTTAGGGAGAGGTGAAGAGAAAGTTGGAGGATCATCTGCAAGTGGTGCTGAGTCTACTGTGGCCAGCCTTAGAATCTGTTGAATAATCTTGAGTGTTTACTTTGGATTGACGTTTTGTTCTGAAATGGAATGAAACAAAACATTTATTAAATTAATAATCCTTCCTACCAAGGTCCAGTAAGTGACTCCAGCGAATAATAAAAAAAAATTTATAAACAGACAACTTCATCATTCTCTTTTTGTTTGAATTTATCAATAAATGAAAGCCCAAAGGGAAAGTATCATTTCATAGTGATATGTGACCTTTTCAGAAACATTATTTTGATTAAAAAATAGCTTATCTAATGTTTCCGTATTAATCAGTCAGATGTTTCTTGGATGAAACGACTGTTTATTTTAGGACTTCAATGGGGACAGTAGAAGGAGAATACAATCACACTCCATTCTAGAAGGTCATGAAAATTTCATTTTCCTTTTTCTTTCGACTGCACGTGACCATTCTCATTTCCCTTTTCATGACTAATGAAAACTCTTCTCCTGTGACTTCATAAACTGTATACACATATTTAAAGAATTATAATCTTGAAAAATATTTGCTATATTTTTTGTAACCCCTCATAACAACTCCAACAATTTCAAATTTAAAGTGAAAGAGCTGGAAATGTCAATGTATCAAATAATAAAGAAAATGCAAAGCGTAAACAATAATTCTACTCAAGATAAATGGATCATAATGCATATTTGTGTGACAAAATTGATTTTTATTTATCTAAGGACTGCTAAGATGAATTATTTACACAGTAGTTAAATTTGTAGAAGCTTAGTTTTCTTCAGCAGACATCTGGTGATATGTTAGGAAGGTATTCTCTGTTTACTAGTTGAACTTTCATAAATCAATTTTTGATTATTTTTTTAATATTTACTCTTTCCTCCTTGATAGCAATGATAACTATAAATAACTATGGATAACTTTTTGAAGTGTTCATAAGAGCCTGAGTCACCCTTACTGAACATTTTTTTCAAGATAAATTTAAAATGTATTGGCATGTTTAAATGATGAAGTTTGTTTTAAATATAAATTCTCAAATTTATTTACATAAATATGTATAACAATATTTTGCTAGCCTTCAAAATACAATTTTTGATGGAAAAGTTTGACTTTTCTTCATTGGGGAAAAATCATAATTCCTAAATCTATAAAAGGTTCTGTTTTTTTATTTCATTGAGAATGAGACAAGCCTTTGAAAGCATGGGAATTTAGAATTAAAGGTAAAACAGTTATGATAGTTTATTCACATTTCAGGGTTTTTCTCTGTATTTATAATAGAGTTATCATCAGAAGACAAAATAGGAAGCAAAAAGCATTTAAAATAATTCTGCAGAGCATCATAATCATAATAAGAAATCTCTAAATACTCATACATAAATTTAGCTTTAAATCTAAATATATATCTATGGATGAGATTTTAATATAAATGTGGCAGGACTGATGCACAACTTTTTTAACAAGCTACCTGAGCCTTACTGAACTATACAAGAAAAACTATTTAGCTCACATATGGGGGGCTGAAAGCCCAACATCAAGTAGCTCCATTGATCTGGATTCTGGATAGGTTTTAATGTTGGATGGCATTATGGTGAGAGCTTGTGTGACAGCACAGGATCAGACTGTTAGATAAGAGCTTGGGAACAGACTGGGTCCCAAAATTCCTTCTAAGGGCTTCTTCTAAGGGCTTCTCCCCAGTTTATCTTAGGACCTCTTTTTTGTGGGACCGGGGATCAAACTCAGGCGCTTGTGCTCGAAAGGTATGGCAGCAGAACCACTGAGTCAAATCCCCAACCCTAGGTCCCATCTCTTAAAGGTTCCATAATTTGTTCCAACAGTGCTGTTGGGGGTCAAGATGCCAACATGTAAGCCTTTGGAGAACAAACCACATCTAAACCACAGCACGAGAAAAGGAGGATTATATAAATTCTTGAGGCTAATGTTCACATAATTACTCTGAGGGCTACATTTCAGTAGAGCTACTCTTCATTCTACTACCTTATCCACTTTTACTTTTTCTCATAACAAGTATATAATCTGAAGTTCTTAAATTAGTCAGTTCAGTTCAGATATTTTTTAAAGAATATTTGTTGAAAGGGTAGATGTCTTACCTACCTCAATATTTATGATATCCAACACCTCTATTTCTAGAGAAGTATCTTACACAAAGTTACTTCTTAATATCTATGCATAGGATGAATCAAAGAATAAATGAGCTGCCTTGGGATTAACCCCATAATTTTCAGAACATTTACTGTGCCCCAGGATTCATCTCCTGGTGTCAGAAGCACTTTGTAATTTTTTCCTAATTGTTATGTACATTGAATACAACATTATTAGGTCTATGAGATCTACAACAAGCATGTGTATTACTAAAACATGATAAATTTAGATAAGATATGAATAATAGGTGAAAGAATCTAAAATGTGTTTTTTAAAATATATTAACTTGATCTGTAAAACTAGATAATTTAAAGTTTTTCACTCTATTAATAACTCTTGCATGTGGTTCATATAGATCAATCTCACATTATTATTATATTTTATTTTATTTTTATTTGAAGTAGGCAAACAGTATGATATGTGAAACATTTCTGTTGAACAAGAAAGAAAAAAATGTTTACCTTTACCTTCATAATGTGCATATGGGTACCAGGTATTTCAAGCTCTTTCCCAAGAAACATAATGGAATTTGGCTTGTTGTTCAATCATCTATTATGACTAATATATTCTTCAAGGAAAAATTTGAAATTATTTGGAGCTGTTATTGTCTCTGGAATGCAGAAAATATTCTTGTTAACTAATGCTTGACTCCTTGAAATCCACTTGGTCAGTGCTGTCTTAGTGACAAAAAATCCATTTTATTTTAATTCTGTGTGTATTATAATTTACGGCAGTGTTTCTAAGAATTTAAGAATGTTGCCAGGTGTGGTGGTGCACGCCTGTAATCCCAGCACTTGGGAGGCTGAGGCAGGAGGATCTCTGTGAGTTCGAGACCAGCCTGGGCTACATAGTGAGTTCCAGGTCAGTCTCAACTACACCATGAGATCCTGTCTCAAAAAACCAAAAACCAAAGCAAAACAAAAAGGAATGTTTATAAGTAGAAATATATTTAAAGACAAATGAACAAAACTTCTGTAACTTATTGCCATATAATACAGCTGGTTGCTTCTCTTCTATCTATATCTATTTGGTCATTCTAATTTGTCTAGGAACCATTTGAAAACAAACTTTGTCTTATGTCCCTTTTCTTAAGATTTACAATTTCTTACTTTGAATATAGTAGAGAATCAACATTTTTTAAAGCATGAAAAGGTAAACTTTTGCTCTTAGAAATGTCTATTGATTATCAGATTATATTTGTATCAGCCTTTCACTAAAATGAGATCTGATGATATTCATCCAATATTTTAATATTTACAACTAAGATCCAAATATATTATAGAAATGAAATTCATAAGCAGAATTACATTTATATTGAGTGGTTTGTTCAGTGTAGATAAAACATAAACAGTAGTAGAGGAATTATGTGGGTACTAGAGTATTTCTACATTCTATTGGAGATTGGAATTGGAAACATAAGGCTTACAGTTTAGTTAGAATGGTTTAAGTGTTATACAATGATACTCAGAAAAAGAAAACAAGTTTAAAATTACCTCACTACAGTACTCCTTCATACAAACTCCTCAGGCCTCCTGATCTAGGTATTCAGCAGGATACTTTGATTTAAATCAGAAAATCAAACAACCCAGCAACAAAAATATGCTGACCACACACCTGCTTCTATCCCATGTCAAGTCCAATAGCTAATGCTTCACAATTTAATTACAATCACATAATAATTTTGATAAGTCTCTTGTGACAAACTAACTTGTAGGTTAGTTAAAATAAATATGCCCTTTGATCAGAATTTAAAATTTCATGTTTGAGGTATAGAAGATATATCATAGTTCAAATTTTTAAAATAACAGTGAATGTCTTGAACATCTCATTGAATAGTGTTGAATGGAAAAATATTTTCTTTCTATCCAATCAAAGCTTTAGTTAGTAGTCAAATTCTCTTATGAAATAACGTGAAATACCCATTCCCAGTGAAGTTAATTTTTGAAGACTGGTTACCGCTGTTATCTCCCTATTGAATATTTCTAAATAGAACTATAAAAAATATATTTGTTCTAGAGAAAATGCAAATAACCTTGTGAGCATCAAAATTAGCAATGTGACAGTCAAAATAAACCATAAATATAACAGTGTAATAAGAAGCCAAAATTTAGAAATGATAACTGCAGTTATTCACAATGTTAGTAGATGAAGTCCAAAATAAGATAATTATTCTGTGTTCTTCTTGACCATTACATTTAATATTATGCATTTCCTCCAGCCTTCAAACGTTACATATGGCTCCAACTTAGAGACCTATTAAAACTATAAAGGGCATAAGAATACACAAGCATTATGCTGCGCTCACTGGATTGTAGCATGAAGAGAAAAACAATATGTTTTTATGTAATAAAAATAGACTGACCTAAAAAGAAGACTCATGAAATCTGCTAATTCATGAGGATGAGTACGTTAAACACTACTGTGTGAAAACTAACCATGTAAACTAGTGTAAGCCATTTAAAATGATCAGTTAAGAAGAAGTGAGGATGCTTTGCTTTGCAAAGAACACAGGTCCTGATTCATATGGGGAGATAAAGTCAAATGGAAAGAAGCTCAGCTTCTTTCAGTACTTAAGTTTATCTCTCATCAGCCCTGTGACCTTGGGCAAATTCCCTAACTTTATCAAGCTTCAATATCCCAAGTATTTGGAAGACTTGAAGAAAAATGATATAAAGTTCTTGAAATATAGTAAGTAAATATTTTGTTGGGGGCAACGTTTTTGAAAGTACAATAAATATCACATAAAAGTATTTTGAATTGAGAATGTCTTCATAGTTATTTCAAACTAGTCACCAATATTATTATATACATTCATTTATTGAGTAAATGGGGATTTGTTTTAACAGATGTAATCCTCATTATGCCAGCCATTTTGAACAGAACAAAAACCTGAGGTTTTTTAAGCTTCTTTCCTCCCTCTCTCCCTCCCTCCTCATCCTCTTTTTTATTTTTTTGGCAGTAGTGGTTTGATGTCTCATTTCTATTTGAATTTTTCCATCTCTTGCTCTTAACATGGCTAAATTTTTACTTGGTTTCAGTTCTCAGGGCCAGCAGCCGTGACTGCTCACCTCCGTTTCTACTCCCAACCCTCAAGCCTTCCTTTGATTTATGGTCTCTCTTAATAGAATGTTCTTTTCATTCCAAACTCATCTCGATTTTTATTAATGCATTATGATAATTATTTGCTGAATATCTTTTCATTAGATCATAAGGTTTAGGGTGTGAAAACCTATGAGAGTTTTTGCCCACTGATATATTTCTAATATGAAGCAAATAGTAGGCCTGTAATAACTATGTGTGGATGCATTAATATAGCATACCTGTATTCAGTTTTGTGTAATATAGCTCTTGTATTGGGATAGGAAATAAGTAATTACTTGCACACAATATTCTTTTGCCAATACATCAAGTTTAATGTCTGCAAAGATTTATTAAGAAAGTAAGTGCTAACTATGGTGTAAAACTGTAGAAATAGTTGTATAAAATTTCTGGTCATCAGAACATTTCTTTTTTCTTTCTTTTTTTTAGTACCATATTATGACATTTCTATAGTTTTAAATGAGAAAATATAGGAATCTATCTTCTATATTTTAGGGGATTAAATTAGCCAGAATGAATAATGAGAACATTTTGCTGTTTTTTTTTGTTGTTGTTGTTGGGGGGTACCGGGGATCGAACTCCAGTCCTTGTGCTTGCAAAGCAGGTGGTGGAACCACTGAGCTAAATCCCTGGCCCCACATTTTGCTTTTATTAACAAGACTTCTAGGAACTAGGATCAATGAGAAAAATTTGGGTAGCTAAAAATATGTTAATAAATCAGCCAATTAGTCACATTGCTTGTGTTACAGATGCCAAATAATGTGAGGACAAGGTTCTATTTCTCACTGAGGAAAGAAAAAGTGAGCAGAGTGTGAAGACATAGTCCTAAGGACAATTAAAAGAGAAAACTAAGAATAGTTTGGTGGCCTAGGCCTATATTCCTAGCATTGTGTGAAGCTGAGGAGGACGATGGTGAACCTGAGACTAGCCTGAGCAACTTATACTGCATTTCAGTATATTTCATAAGAGAAAAATAAAAATAAAGTAGCTCAGTAGGAAGTCCCTAGGCTGAATCCTTAGCAACACACACACACACACACACACACAAGAGGTGACAGACAATATAGATCAGCCAAGAAAAAGCTAATCAATGAAGATCTTATAAACTGAAAGATACGGTGTTTAAACTGAATTATTTAAAATGCAGGTCATTGTCCATGAAATTCAAATACATTCTCCAGCTGTACTCCAAGGTGAAAGCATAGGTAAACTTGTGTTTGAGGGCAGGTAATAAGGGAAAATAAATTAATGCTGTATGGGCTGCTGCCTACCTAGAATGAAATTTCTGTTACATTTATATACATTGCTACTCTGTTGAAAGTGCCAATTATAAAATCAGAGAAAGAGGAAACCAACAGGGCAGGTTTTAGTGAAAAGGTAAGATTTCTATTATATGTCATATATACATATGTGTGTGTGTGTATATATATATATATATATATATAAAATTGGATTTTCATGTTATTATTTTTATTGTTATCATATACTATTACATTATTGCATCTTGCATTATATGACATTTCTCTGTAGCTATGTTGTATAATTTGTTCTTTCAGTAAAAATATGTGGGCTTGTCCACTTCTATTACCTTGCTAGCACTACATGTTAGTATTGTTTTTAAGCTTTGCAAAGACAATGAATTGATTTTTAAATCATCTAAATGTGCTTTTATTTCATTAATCGTGGGCAATTTCTTGGAGACAGTAAAAATCTAATTTTGCTATTATTATGCTTATCAGTGAATATGAGGTATAAGCTCTGAAATTTCTCAGACTGAATTCATATACTATAATTACTACTGGAGAACTGTTCTGGAGAAAGTTGCACAAGGCTGTGATGCTTTAGATTACTGCTCTTAAAAATGGGGTTAGTAATACTTACTTTGCTGTCTTTGTAATGAATAATGACTACTCGGCACAATAAATGATGGTTTCATTTTCCTTACTCTATAGATGTTATTACTCTGTTTGAAGTTAACATCTTTCATGGAAATTGTACAAAATATACATTGAAGTAACCAAAGCAGCATGTCGACCTATATTTCATTATAGGAAAATATATCTATTCTAACTTATAAATATGAGCCAACTGGCAAGAGTAAAGTTTTGTGTGGCAGGATTTTAATTGCTACCAGTAGAGGTCAAAAGAAGGTCTTTTTGAACATTTGGATTTTTTGTTTTGTTTTGTTTTGTCTTTTGGTGTTTGCTAAGTATATGCTCTACTTTGGAGCTATATCCTTAGCCTGTTTGTTTTTATACAGAAGGAAACATTTTAAAGTATTCTTCATAATTTTTGAGAAAACCTTTCTTCCTCCAACATTTAAGAGGCTCTATCAACTTTCAATTTATTTTATTGAATGCTCCATACATGACATCCTCAGGACTTTTGTACTTATTATTCCTCTACCTAAAATGCTTTATCTTTCCTATTCACAAGGCTTTCCCATAAGTCCTCTTCAAAAAGTTCTTGTGACTATCTTTTTAACTAAAGCATCCCATCTTTCTTATTTCATCAGCCTGCTTTGTTTCTCTTCATAGCACTTAAAAATATGTTATAATTAATCAATTAATTTTTGAATTAAAATATTAGGTCTGTGAATATGAAATTTTATTTTTGCTATTTTCTCAGCTACTGAAATATTCTCTATCATATAGGACACATACATAAATATATTAAATGTATAAATTTATGAATGACTAAATAAAATTGAATCTGTTAATGACAAAAACTGCTATATTTGATTATCTAAATATTTTTATATTTGTACACCCATGGTTACAGTGACACAGTTTGTAATAGCTAAATCTTGGAAATAACTCATATGCCCACTACCTGATGATACAATTTTTTTTCATACAACGGAGTACTACTTAGTCTTAAAGAAGGATAAACTTGAGACATGTATAGTGAAGTGTATTCACCTAGAGGCCATGTTCTTAAGTGAAATAAATCAGACACACATGTGTAAATATTGCATTGCCTCTCTGGTGTGAAAAGCTGAAAGGGTAAATAAGGACCAAAATGTGTAATAGATATTGTAAAAGTGAAAGAAAGTTTTCAAAAGGAAAGGAGAACTAAGGAGGAGTGATGGGGAAAAGGACAGGAAAAGAAAAAATGAGAAAAGAAGGAAAAAATGGAAACAAAGCTTTGTAAATGAGGGTAAGAAGGGTTGAATGGAGGGGAGAGGATTAGAAAAAAAAGAGGAATCAAGCTATAACATGTACAGGAACAAATTCCTGAAGATGAATGTGATCATTATGTGTTTCTAAATTATACCAAGAAAATAAAATATTTTAATCTAAATTTTTGCTCTTATTGTAACTAAACATGATGGTTTAACTCTGGGAGAGTTCAAAGTCAACAAGCACAACTAGGTAATGAAAGAGATCTATATTCATACAAGTAAGGAGAGCCCTGGGGCTAACTTTGAGAGTAATATCTCCCTGATTAAAGGATGCAAGGGATTTTTGTTGGAGAAAACCATATGTATTCATATTAGAAAGTTGGCATCAGGCATCAGTTGCAGGGAATATTCTTAGCATGGTCAGTTCAATATCCTACTTCCCAAGTTCAAAATGTCAGAGGAAACATTGCCTGGGAGAAGAAGTTAACACTATAATGAGAGACAAGTGAGTTCATCATTACTACAACAGTGAACCACACCCCGCCCATAAAAGTGATGGAGGGATGGCTGAAAGGGGTAGAGAAAGAAGGAAAAGAAAATTATGTACATATATACATGTTATGTACCAATTCCCTACAAGGAATGTAAATTTTATGTACAATGCATATGTACTAATAAATTTAAAAAATTTTTTTAAGAAATTCAAAACAATACATGTGAATCAGAGTGACCTCAGAAGTTTCAGCTAGTTCTTTCTGTTTTGTTGTTGCTGTTGTTTGTTTGTTTTTGTTTTTAATGGGAGGCTTCATCTGAACAAAAGAACAACTTGCAGGAACTTAATATCAATTTAAAGAAACCAAATCCCCCCCATCAGTGTAAGAACTAGCTCTAAAAGTTGCTGCCTAGAAGTTAACAATATGAATTATATATTTGACTCATCACAAGTGTTTAGACTGCATGCAAAAAGAATGCTAGATAATATATTTAAAATTTGTTAAAAGTATAGGTAAAGCGTTTTTAATAGATGTTATGGGAAAAATCTAGGTGAATTACTAACAGTTTGCTAGGTATGGACTAACTGATAGTTTGTAATATACTTTACTAGTATTTATGCATTCATTCATCAATAGGCAATACTTGCAGAGATCTATAATAATTTCATTGTTGCCTTTGTAGTTGTTTGAGAGAAATATTGGGGAAGTAATTTAGTAGTTAAGTTTCCTGGTCCTTTTCTAAGGCATAGAGAGTGAGAATGTCATTGTGATCTATTACTACTTTTATTTCTACTAAAATAAGGTAGATATAATACATTCAGAAATTTAGTCCATTTGCTTCTATCAGTATTTTATAACTGTATGTTTGTTCATAGGCCATTAATGGTATTGTGAATGATTCTGGAGTCAGCCATTTTGGACTAGTTATATTGGATCATCAACGGTGTGGTGGATATTCTTACTATACTTTATAATTTCATGGATTCATCATGGCCTTTCTATGCCTTCAGTACTGGTGGCATGAAAGGAAATGAATGTGGGATGAATTATTAGCTCTAACTCTGAAGAAAAATCAAAACACTCAGGGCACTCTTAATAGGATTATGAGGAACTAGGGTGAATTGTAATTTAAAATTGTTCATGGAATATATAACATGAATAGTCTATTTCATAATGAATGCTTATTTTTTCATTACTGCTTTTTTTCTTAATGGATGTTTACTTTTCAATAGTGTTTCTTAAACTTATTTAAAACACTTTCTCATGGTAGTAAATACTGCACACACAATTATTTTTAATTTAGTTGACGGAGTTATGTAAGAAAGTATGACAAATTGTACGTGTAATAAGAGGAAGACATTTTCCCCTCAGTTAAGAGATATAATGATAAGTCTGGATATTTAGCTCAGTGGTTCCGCTGCCTGCCTTGCATGCACAAGGACCTGAGTTTGATTCCTGGTACCAAAAAAAAAAAAAAAAAAAAAAAAAAAAAAAAAAAAAAAAAAAAGATGTAACAACAGTAGGAAGATCATACACCCTGTAGTTTGTAAAAAATATTTCACTTGTATTTTCCACAATAGAATAAGAAATATTGATGACCTATGAGACATTCTTTTGACTCAGTTAAGTATGAAAGATAATTTTGCTGCCTACATAATTATTTGCCCTGTATGGCTCTGATAACATTTCTCCTCTCTTAGTTCTCCATCAAAATCAGCATGTTCATTTCAGATGCACATCTGAAATGAACAGACATTTCTCAGACAAAGAAGTAAAAGTATCAAATAAATATATGAAAAAAAAATGTTCCACATCACTGGTCATTCGAGAGATGCAGATGGTAACAACACTGAGATTCCACCTCACCCCACAAAGAATGGCTGCTATCAAGAAGTCACACAATAACAAATGCTGGCAGGGTTGTGGGGAGAAAGGAACCCTTCTCCATTGTTGGTGGGAGTGCAGACTGGTGCAACCATTATGGAAATCAATGTGAAGATACCTCAAAGAACTAGAATTAGAAGTTCCATTTGACCCAGCATCCCTCTGCTGGGTATCTTTCCAAAAGAATTAAAAGAATCATATCACAGTGATATATGCACACCCATGTTTATAGCGGCACAGTTTGTAATAGCTGAAACTTGGAAACAGCCCATTTGCCCATCAGTTGGAGACTGGATAAAGAATATGTGGTTTTTCTATAAAATGGAATACCATTCAGCCATAAATAATGAGAAATTAGAGTCATTCCTAGGAAAATGGATGCATATTGAGGATATGTTCTTAAGTGAAATAAATAAGTCATATACGTGTAAATACTGAGTAGTTTCTCTGATGTGAAAGACTAAAAGTGTAAATGAGATCCAAATTGTATAACTGATAATGTGAAATAGGAAGAAAATGGCTAAAATTGTAGGGGAAGTATGAAGGGTAGGGTAAAGGAAATAAGGGAAAAGAAACAATTCTGAGAAAATGAAAAAATGGAAATAAAGTTTTTGAAAATAGGGAAGGGAGGAGGGGGTGAAGGGAGGGCAGAGGTATGGGGTAAAAATGAGAACCAAGACCTGGCATGTAAAGGTACAAGATCCCAATGATGAGTTTAACTGTATTGTATACCTAAAAAGTACCAATGAACTCAATGAGAAAAAAAAAATCAGCCTGAATTCATAGCACACATTTGAAAGATATGAGCGTAGATAGACACTTTTGTGTTGTAAATGGCAAAGCTTAAGAATTGCCTTAATTTTAAATATAAAAAACATAGCACAAAATATTTAATATTTTCCATGAGCATCTACATCTCTTCTGCAAAGAAATACAGGATTTTCAGGTAATGTTTCAAAGTCACTTATAAAAGATCTTGAATGTTGTATATTTTAAATTTTATAAGAACTGTCAGACTACATTAAAGTGTAAAAGCTCAAGAACTATATAAAAAGATAAAAATGAGAACACTCATTTTCAGATCTTCCTTCCCTTGCTAATTCCATCTCTAATCAACAACATTTGGAATTAAGTCCCCTTGTGATTATTTTTAAATGTAATTAAATGTAATTCTAATTTCAGTAGTCTTTGCTCACTCTCATTTTATTTAAATATTTTCATAGATACATTTTTTAAATCTGAGAATAAATGCTCTACTAATTTTTCAAAAACTTGCATGTCTGAAGTCAATTTATTGTGCCTTTATAGATAATCCATAGCTTGGCTAGTTATAAAAATATGGTGTATGGTATTTTGCTTATTTCAAATTTGCTAATGAGAAGCCTGATGTCCATTAGTTTCTTTCTTTTGTTTAAATAATCTATTTTTATTGAAAAGTTTAAAGAGTAATGGCAGTAGTTCTTCTCTAAATGTCCTGTAAAATTCAGCAGTGAATCCATCAGGGCCTGGGCTTTTCTTTGTTGGTAAATTTTTAATTACATTTTCAATTTCACTGACTGTATTTGGAGTGTTTAGAGTTTTTTTTATCTTCATTCAACTTTGGTAATTCATAAGTATCTAAAATCTGCCCATTTCTTCTGTGTTTTCCATTTTATTAGAATACAGGTTCTCAAAGTAGGTATTGACAATCCTCTAGATTTCTGTTGGATCTGTTGTGACTTCACCTTTTGTGTTCCTAATTCCTAAATTTCTAATTTCCTTTTTTTGACAAGGTTAGCTAAGGGTTTATCAATTTTATTTATTCTTTCAAAAAATCAACTCTTCGATTCATTTATTTTTTTTTGTATTGTTTTCTTACTTTCCATTGCATTGACATTTTTTCTTTCCAAAAGCATTTTACATATCCTTGTTACTTTTTTCTTGTTTTCATACTGTGTTTGAAATACGTTTTATTTTAATTGGGTTAGAATTATAAGTATTCCCACAAAATTAAGTGGAGTTTTCCCTAGTACCTTTTGTAAAGTCAGAGAATGACACAGTTTGTAATTGCTGTTATGATTTCAGATGAATCCTTTTCAATAATTCCATGGGCTCTGTTGCTATATGTGGAATATAAATGAGGTCTATTGGTCCATTTATTTAAAATTGGGCCCTGAAACTTCTGAAAAACATCTAACACTGTTGTATGAGCTCAGGTCCTGATATTCAGATTAAAAAATGTGCTAAGATTCATCTACTACAAAACTTGTAGCGTAGTAAGGGAGCAGCTTCTAGATTTGAAAGTGAACTTGGGAAAGAAAAGAAAATAACAGAGCAGATTTCATTCACAATGTGGCTGCACCTGACACACCCATTTGTAGGCACTTTTTTGGGACTCCAAAAGTTGACTTGAATATACTTACAAAGAAGTCGTCATGATAGATGGTGGGCTAAATCTTATTAAATTTGAGAATTAAAAACTATGATCTTGTTAGAGTGAGAATTTACAGATGATCAAAGAGAAGGCGAGAATGATGCATGTGTTAATATATTAGAGTATCAGAGTGGAAAGCAAAATGTACATCCATGTTTAGTATAGATACAGAATGTAATTATGTAGTGTTTGTAGGTACATATGGGTACCTGGGGGATGTACACAGGCTTTGTTTATTTTTATTTTTTTGGCACTTTCAGCTGAGAAGGGCTAAAATCAAGGGCACTTCAGGAGTAAGGGTCATATATAATATCTAGATCTGTAAGAGTCATATCTATTTTATTTCCATAATGCAAAAGGGCTCAGGTACTGCTCCATCTGATGGCAAAGCCTATGGTCATCCGCATGGTGCTGGATTTCTAAGCACAAAGGATGCAAGAGCTGTGAAGTCAGGAAGGCTACTTCCTAGATTTGGGAAGACTTGGGAAGCCAGGCCGTGTGCACCTGAAATAGCAGCTTGTGAAACTGAAAGTGCAGTGGAGACACCAGGAAATTGGAGAAGCCAAAAAAATGGAATCTGAGGATAGCTACTAAGAGTGAGCAAAGCCAGCCCAAGAAAGTAGTCACAAGGGTTCTAACCACTGGCAGTGTGATAGGGGTGGGCTGGAGTTTACTCCTTGTCATTGATTGCCCTGAGTGTTGAACAGGGAGATACAGGACTTAATGTTTGCTCTTCTGGTTTTCAGTCTTGTTTTTGTACCATTCCTTTCTATTCTCCCACTTCTCCCCATTTCAGATGGGAATGTTCAACTTGTATGATCACTTTGTACATTGATAGTATTGAATTTTCTTTGGATTTTTACAGGGGGTGTCAGCTAAAAGTGTGTCTTAAATCTCAGAGTGGGCTTTGGACTTGGACTTTTCAGCAATGCTGAAACTATTAGGAATTTGGCAACACTTACAGATGGACTAAATACAGTTTACCTAAAGGGACTGCATGGGCTTTTTGGAAGCAAGGGGTAGAACGTTATGGCTTATATCTAGGTGTCCCCCAAAAGCCTCCTGCTCTCATACATGGTGCTTTGGGGATGTGACTGGATCCTGGGGGAATGATACTCAAGTTCATAACTAAATGCAGTATTGAGAGATGAAGCTTGGTTGGAGGACATGGGTCACTGGAGCTGTGGCCTGGAAGAGTGTGCGTCCCTCCTTCCTCCATTTGTCTTCCTTTGTTTCCTGACTGCCATGCCATGACCTGCTTCTCGCTGTGCCATACTGTTCTGCCTTTGAGCCACCTGACTATAGACTGAAGCTCTACAAACTTTGAGCCAACATAAACATTTTTTTTCTTTAAATTATGGATGTTTGGGATTGTTTCTCAGTAAGGAAGGAAGTAACTAAAGCTCCTGGAAAGTCCCCAGGCTCAAAAACTTCTTGTACATCTTCAGGGAATCTTTAACCTACATGTTTAAAGAAAATGTACAACAAGACTGTAGAGTAGCAAATTGTCTTAGAGATATCAAAATCAACTGTCTACACAATATCTGTGTTCACTCACTTCATATTAAATGAGAATAAAATGTGTAACCCAGAGCCAAATAGTCTAAATGAGATAATGAATCAAAATTATTTTATAACTGTAAATTGATCTGCTTTATAATTAGAGTCCACTGCTCCTAGGCCAATCTGTTTAACTGTTGATTAGCTATAACTTTCTGGAAAGTGCTTTCTCAAGTGAATCCAAATCCATTTTTTCTATCTCTTAATAAAAGCAGGTGATGATAAAGTCCTACAGGTATGTGTTCAAAACTGGCTCACCTCCTTACTCTCCAGGACGTGGACATATTGCATGTGGTGTGGTGGTGGAGTCTCTTAGTGACCTTCTGCCTCTCTTTGGATATTTACCCTCACTCCACCAAAGAATGGAGAAGTGAGGCTCTTAGCAAAAAATGGGGAATTCAAGACTGGTGTAGTGTCAAGCAAAAGTTTATTTCTGGTGTGGCAAATGCAGAGAAAGCCGAAAGAGAGGTATTTTAGCAGCATAGTCGTGCTGCCAGATGAGAGGCGCCCCACTTCGATGGCCTGCTGAGTATGAAATGTATTCATACTTAAAGGGGGAAACTATTTTGTTGACTGGTGTGGGATAAGCCAATCTGGGTTTTAGCCTTTGTTCCTGGGAACAAAGTTCAGCATACATTAAATGTGAATAAATACTGGAAGGAATATTTTTTCAAGAGTATGATACACCATAATAAGCATATGATGATTTTACAGTGTTAGTCATTGGATTTTGTCCTGTGTTTTTTCTATGTTCCTCTGCCCCATAAACAAATGACCTGAATTATCTACGCTCATTTTTTCTCATTGAGGCATAATGGTGAAATTTCTTACCTTAGAGGTGTCCTAAAATGTGATCACATTTCTAAAAATATACCTGAATCACCTGTTTAAAAATTCTTCACACTAGTTATGAATATGATTCAACCATAGGTTAGAATGAAGAGGAGCCTCCAAAGCCTTCCCAGCTTTCAACTGCATTTCACAGAAATATAGCGAAACCTCTATTTTTAGACAATAGAATGGTAAGGAAGGATACAATTTTGTTCCTCTTATTTTCTTTCTCATTCTTGGAAGACACCTACAGGAAGCCCAGGGGAGATAACCTTTCTCAATTTCTTATGTCTCATAGTGCAGTCATTTCATTAAAATCTGAAACCCTCAGGTTGTTGGGAAAATGGACAATTCTGTTAGCACGCACTTACTTTTTAGATTCCTCTTATTCAGTAGAAAGGAGGATAAGCTTTGCAGCAAAATTCTTCCATTATCTTCTGACAGCCTCAGTTTAGCATTGTTGGATCTACTCCTTGAACAACATCACTGGTTTTTTAATTGGAGTAGAGAACTGTGGAGTTATGAAATTCATCAATACTGTCTCCAACAATCATGCCAGTTAATAACCAGAGTTTTTATAATATATGTAATGCCGAATGCTCAAATATTTCTTCTTTCATCTCTCTTTTAGGCTAACTTACTGGACCTCGAATTTAAGAGTGTATTTATATGTAAGAGTTTATTATGGATATAACATTTTTAAAGGAATTTTTATTTTAATGATTTTAACCTTCAGTGCTGGCTTTACTATTGATCTCTCCTCCAACCCCACTCCAATGCTTGACTGTATTGTGTTTGAAAGTAAAATTTTAAGTCTTTATAGTGTTTGCAATTGTTTATTAACTTACTTGGACTCTTCCTCAAAGTTATATAACAAGATCAGACTGACTCATCCATAAGCATTCATAAAAATTTCCTTTCAGTCTTCTATAACTGTCTCACAGGTCAATGAAATCATTTAAATTTATATTTGGTAAAAAAAAATATTTTCTTCTAATATGTACAGAGAGAAAGAAAATATGAATATAAATGATAATTAGAGCTCACTGACTAGCTTTTTCACAAACAAATCCTCTGGTCTCTGATGCATTTTTTCCTATAGCTTGTAAGCATTCTATTGTTATTTTTTCTGTTTATCATTCCATTATCATTTCCCACAGGGAAATTAGAAATCACATATCAAAGTGAAAACCTTTCCTAGAAATAGTGGTTATGCTTTTTACCCATATTTTATAAAAGAAATAAAAATTTACATTTGACTACCTGAAATACATGTCATGTTACCTTGTAATAATTTGAAATAAAGCCAATAGCAACTTTTCTGGGGGGCAGAAGGCCCAACTATAATTTTGATACTTGTTCATTGCACAGTCACGTAAAGGCCATTTGGTTCATTTCATGACTGTGATCTTTAGAATGGTGGCTAAAAGCAGTGTTAAGTATTGAAAATGATAGCTCTCATTATTTCTCCTTCCTTCCTTCCTTCCTTCCATCCTCCCCCCCCCTCTCTTTCATTCTTTCACTTTTGTTTTTTTAGACAGGGTCTTGCTACGTAGCCCAGGCTGGCCTCTAACTCATAGCAATTCTTCTGCCACAGCCTCCAATATGTTGGGACTACAGTCATGAGACTCCATTTAAAGCCTCCGTATTTCTTTCCTAAGGCGATTTGCAGGTATGCTGCTAATTCAATGATACTTTAGAGGTATGAGAAGAAACATTAACAGTTTCAAATTATGAGAATAATTTTCAGAAATGTTGAGTTACAAAAAAAGTACGCCTTAGAATAAATTTGGTGATAAGGGTGCTGATGATCGATGGAGCGCTTCTAGAATATAATTTTAATTGTTGAGAAAGTGTTCTACAGGGAATAACAGGCACTTATCTATCAGGGTAGCATATCATGTCAAAATTTGTGTTATCTGCTTTGTGGTAAAGAACTCCAACGTAATGATCTCATCATTGTTTCTGAAAAGGAGGTTATATATACTTTGGGTGAAAATATCAAATTGTCTAGGAGTTATTAAGTGTTTTATTTTACTAAAATATGATTGGCTCCAACATTTAAGTCACAGAGTCAGAGAGATCCTCACAATTCCATGGTGTAATTACACAAGTGGTTACACAATTATACAAATTTGAAGGCTAGGAAAACTAGGTAATTTGTTAAAGGTTACATTGGTATTTTTTTAAAAAATAACTGTGTCCCTTATTTTCAGAAAAATAAAAGAATAACAGTTCATAAAAGTAGTTTTTATAGAATAAATACTTAACACATGCATGTTGACTTGTTTTATAATAGATGTTTATATTAAACAGTTATGTCTGTCACATAAGGAAGTTCCTTACTTCTTATGGGTTATCAGTCACAAAGGAACACTTTTGTATATCATAATTTTAAAGAAAATGCTCTGATTTTAAACTGGAAGTGACTTCTAGTCTTCATTCTAAATTTGTTAGGCCATTTCCTTTTCTGAGTTTCTCTATTTAGTAGTTAATAATCTGTTAACAGGCACTTAAATAAATGGAAGTGGGCACATTTTAAAAAGAGCATTGCTAAAGCAAAATAGCTTATTTGTAAATTAAGTCATTCCCTCCTTATCTTATAGTGTAAGATTAGTTTTAATCCAAAGTGAGTCATGGCTTTAGTTGTTTTTTATTTTTCTCTCCTTTTTTGATAATTAAAATTTACAATTAGACCTTTCTATTAAGAACATATGTATTTAAACAAATACTATCCTTTCTTGGTAATTCATCTTTGGTATTAAGGATTCCTGTTTATCTAAATCAAATATCCATCTTTTATTCCTCACAACAGATCAGTCACTAAATCCTACTTATTTTACATCTTAAATACTTCTTGAGTTCCACTTATCTATCCTAGTTTCAATCACTAATAAATCTCATGTAGACCTTGCTCACAGTCCTAGTACATCTTCACTGCCTCCCTCTTTCAACAGCTGCCTGAGAAGCGTCTATCTGGCCATACTACCTGCATGTGAGTGGTACCTGTGGCCACAAGATGAACTTTCATCTGCACAGCATGTCATACAAAAGTGCCATGATCTGACCCCTGCATTCACTTACAGTCTCTTTGCTCTGCTCTAGTAACACTGAATGGCTTCTCCTCGTAAGACCTACTGTATAGTGTTGAGATTTCCCTCTAACTCCTAGTACCTTCCTCCACTATCATCACCATAATGTATCTCTCTTTCTCTTAGATTTAATATATTATGATGAATATACATTATAAATCTCAGGCCAGGCATGTGGCTCAGTGGCGCCATGCCTGTCTGGCAAGCTAAAGGTCCTGGGCTCTATCCCCAGTACAAAAAAGAAATTATCAATCTCTTATTCTAACATATTAGCTATAGTCACTCGAGAATAGGAGCAGTACTGTATTCATAATTTATAATAATGTAATTTATTTCAATGTAAATATATCTCTATTTGGTTTTAGATTTCATTTAAGTATTTTGTTATTTCTTCTCCTGTATAACTCATTGGTGAAATCTGCTTCTTCAAGGACATAAATCCTGAAGTACATAAATATATCCCACATTTTTTTCTGATATTCTTATTCTTTTTCCTTTTCTTTTCTTTCTTTTTCTTTTTTTCTTTTTTTTTTTTTTAATTTTAGGGATCGAACCCAGAGCCTTCACACTAAGCTAAGTCCTCATACTTTTTTTATTTTTTATCTTGAGGGAAAGTCTCCCTAAATTACTCAAGCTGGGCTTACATTTGAGATCTTTCTGCCTTAGCCTCTGAGAACACTAAAATTGCAGGTATATACCACCTCTATTCTTGCTGTAGTTATAGTGGCTTGCTGAAAAAAAAAAAACAATTAAACTTATTACACATTTATGTAGTTTTCTTAGCATTTAAAATTATTTATCCATAATATCTGAAATGATGCATAGCACTACATAATAATTGGCCTAAAATTAGCTATACAATTGCGATTCTGAGCTGTGTTGCCTTTTGCCATAATTTATAGATCTCTTGGTTGATTTCAATTTCTACACTGCTGTATCTGCTTTTATTTTAAAACTTCATACCTTCTACTTTATAGAAAACTTAAGGATTTTCAGAAGAAATTTGAGTTTGGAGTAATTTCTGCCTTATGTGGTAACCTCAGAACAATTATGCAAGAAAAGATTATAACTCAAAGTGTTTAGAGCTGTATTAAAGTTTTATTGGAATTTGTATGGATTTGTGTGATATGTAATACCTACTTTCTCTACTAGATGGTAAACTGTAGAAGAACAAAGACCATACCTACTTTGTGTTCAGTGTTACATGACTACCACATATCAACAGCCTCAAGACTTAATAAAAACTCAGTAACTATGTGTTGGAAAGATAAATGAATTTATTAGAAGTTAATTTCCTTTTCCTACTGAGGAATACTTAGATATTTATAATAGTTTAAGTCTATTCACTTTTCCACAAGCTATACATTATCTTTGTAGAGTTTTAAATTAATTCACTATTTATGAATGGATTTATTAAAAATAATAAACATTAAATGAAATAAAATACTTCATGTCATCAAAAACAATTGAAGGTTAGAATGGGATTTTTAAGAGGCACAGCATTGTCATTGTAAATACAATGATTTTTACCATACTGAATTATTTAATAGCTCAGTAAATGTGCTTTTGCTCTGCAGTGATTCATATAGTCCTGAACTTATATTGATTTATAGTATTTGAAATAGAAAATAACTTATCATTCATCTTAAACTCCCTTAAATACACATTAGTATTAATGCCAATTGATTAGTTGGAACATGATTATTATTAAAGATGTAGAATAATAATTAACCTTAGATTCTTATTAATATAATATGTAGGTACGATTCATATGTTTAGAGTAGAAGAAGACACTAGTACTTGATGAGAAGTGGAAAATATGTCCATTGATTATACTATACATTTGCATGTGATATCTTTTACAGAATGTACATAGACTGGCTAATATAAATTCAGATCCTGTATGAATATATGTAGTAGTTACCATTCTTGTCATATGGATGTCTGACCTCAGCTTAAGTAACTACTCAAAACTGAATCCAAAAGTGCAGTGACTTAAAAAAAATCTAATTAGAACTCAGTCCTTGAATTATCTTATATTAGTCTTACATGGCCTTATTTTATAAATTCTTGGGCCAAATAAATTCAATCAAATTTTGGTTCTTGGTTAATTTTTTGATGAATGAACAGCCTGAACACTTTGCTATTTATAGCCAATTTCAATTGTTTTAGTTTTAATGAAATGAAGCAATATGACAAATACTATTTCTCTGCACTAGCTTTTATATACTTCATATCTGATTATCATTAGCTGGACATAGAGAAATGTGTCTATTTCTTACTTTTCTTTTTTAGTTTAGTTAGGATATCTGTTTTGCTTTGATATGCACTCAATGTTCATGAGGTAAAAGGCTGCTCTCTTTTGACTTTGAGAAATATCCCTAAATCTCAATAAAACAATTGTAAGATTATAATTTAAAGTATATAGGTGACTTCTTTAACAGAGTATGTACTTCAAAATAAGTGTTAATCAAATACATCTAAAATAGCCTCACACAGCTATCTCTGCCTTACAAGTATCACAAGTTTAGTCCTGGTGTGGTGGTGCACTCCTGTAATCCCAGCGTTTGGGATGCTGGGGCAGGAGGATCTCTGTGAGTTCAAGGCCAGCCCGGACCAGAGTTCCAGGTCAGTTTCAACTACATAGTAAGACCCTGTCTCAAAAAACAAAACAAAACAAACAAACAAACAAAAAAACCCAACAACTAAGAACAAGTGTCACAAGTTTGCTTAAAGTGACCTCAAATCCCATCAACATTTGAAACGACTATAATTTTTCAGAAACTAGTTCAGGGCCAGGGATTTAGCTCAGTGGTTCCACCACTTGCCTTGCAAGCACAAGGACCTGAATTCAATCCCCGGGACCAAAAAAA
>NW_022900927.1:41468379-41499604 GCF_012274545.1 Fukomys damarensis
AAAAAAAAAAAAAAAAAAAAAAAAAACTAGTTCAAAAGGAAGAAATTAGAGCCAATATTCTAAATGATTTAATAATTTAGACACAAGCTAGTTCTCCAAAGCAGCCTGTGGCTAGGCAAATATTTTCCACCCTTTCTTCTCTTAAGCAAGATTATCCCACTTCATAAGTAGAACTCCTTGTTAATTTAGTGCTTATGATGAAATGTTAGAACTTTTCCTTGGTATTGGTGCTTGAAGCATCGGTGGCTGAAACAAACTAAAATAACAAAATAATTTAAATATATTTTCCAATGATTTAGGTAAGGTCTACTATATTTATGCTGTGATTTGATAAGAATTTACTACCAAAGATTATTCTGATGCTCAGTACATTTTTGGTGGTCAGCATTCTTTTCACATAATGTTGAACCTAAGAATTCCATAAAGTGCCTAGTTTTACATCTCCTTATTTATATCCTTGGCAAATAAATACATGTTGTCTATTCGGGCCAGTGGCCATCTCACTTATTCTCAAAATAATTTTTTTCTTTTCATATGCTTTAACATATTTTCAGTCCTGTTCTTTGTGGCTTGAAAAATTTTTTTTTCAAAACAGTAACTACGTAAGGTACAGTGACAATGTAATGCACTACATCCTGTAAATCAAAAGCACAGTTAACAATTTAACAAACACTTGTGCAGTGAAACTGAAGCCTGGAAAGCTTAAGGATCCATGCATGATGCCAAAAGCAATAAATTTAGACAGAGCGTTAAAGCCATTTCCAGTCTGATGCAATTCTATTAAGTCTGCTCCTTTTCTAGAGAAGAACCTTTCCTCTTAAGTGCTGTGTTCCCTTGTCCATTCCTTTTGCCGCACTCTGAGGGTGTAACTGACCTCTCTCACCCTCTCCCCTATCTCCTCCATAGCCTTACAGTTATTATTACTCATCTACTAGCCCAGCAATGCTCTGAGAAGGAAAACCATCCCTCCACTCTGTCCTAGTCACGGCTTCAGAGGAATCAGCCTACACAGAAGTTTCTAGAACTCATTTGACCACGGAACAAATTATGTTTTTGTCAGATTACTCTATTGGAAAGACAGCCACAGATAATTAAGAGAAACAGTTCAAATCAATAGAATAAATATAAAAGCAGGACAGCCTCATGAACTAATTGTTTTAAAAATGATCAAAACATATTTAATATGCAGTAAAGATTTTGAAGTTGTAAGACGGGGGCCACGAAATACACTGCTACCTCTGAATAGAAGCATTGGATGTATAGGGAGATAGGCAAGTGTTTCCTAAAAGTGGTGTCTTGGTTCATGAGCTTTATTCTTTCCACGATTGTGCTTCCAAACTGAACTGGACAAGCACCATTCCAGAATCACGGAAAGAATGAAGTTCATGAATCAAGGGACCGCTGCATCTTCTTCTTAATGGAAAATTATTTCTTTAGGTGATCACTAAGCATTTTCCAAAGTTCTTAGAGGAGGCAATCTAAAGTCAGATGGTCTGGTTATCATTTCAATATTGCAATTTACTAGATTTTGAAAAAATTAATTTACCCTATTAATCCTCATTTCTTCACATCAAAATGGGGATAATAGTGTTAAAATATATAGGAAGTGCCTAGTACTGGTAAAAATTAATAAATATATGTTCATTTAAAAAAGGGAAAGTAAGAAAGGGATATTGATGACTAGGTAGCTAATTTTATTGATTAAGCAAATTATCAGGGCCTATAACTGATGGTTTCTTTTAAGCTTAAAGCCGAGAGGAATGTATTATCTTTCCTGTTGCTGGGACACAATATATAACACCCATAATTTAAAGGAGGAGAGGTACGTACAGTTTGGGTCATGTTTTCAGGACATGCAGTGCATGCTATACTGGATCCAAGGCAGCAACTTCATCGTAGAAGGGTGAGGCAAAACAGAGATGTTCAGTTCATGTAGCTGGGAAGAGGAACAGGGGAAAAATGGCAGACAAAAAAGGGGCCAGAGAGCATATATGATACCCAAGGAATTATAGTCATAAAATTGCTTTCTATATATAGTTATACTGATAGATATCAAGAAAGCTGCAGACCAAAAGCTTTCCGATTTTAGCAGAAAACAATAAGGTGACATAAAATAAGTTATTTTTCCCATCATTACGCTCTTCCTCTGATTTACTCTTTAGTCCTTTCCTGTTTTTTTTAATTTCCAATTTGTATTTTAATCTATTATATTTCACAGTTTTAGGCTCCTCCTTACTTCCTAAGTTTCAGAAACTATAGCCTTTGACTTTAGTTTCTTGAGATTGAAATTTTCCCGGGCTTTCCCAGATCTTTTTCAAAGTGGTTATCAAGATGCTGTTGTTATCACCCTTCAATATGACAGTTGCAGTGTGACCTAGCCTAGAAAGATTTCTGTCTCCAAAATAAAGTTCTAAGTACAGCTTCTATGCCACAAGAAAGGTTACAGGACATGTACATTGGTTATATTTATTTGAATCATGTTCTAAATGATATTTTGTGTTAATTAAAAAACCTCAGTCATTTGGGTTTGAAGAACAATTTACTGTGAGTAAAACATTAGAGATTTAATTATTAGAAAAAAAATTCCTGAAGTTTTTATTATTTTAACCAACCCTACCTACCATCTTCAACCATCAAAATTAGAACAAAGTAGCCGATAGATAATGTACCATAAGTTGCAAATAAATATTTACCAAGGTTAGAAAAGATACCTGTGAATGAGGGGAAACTACATAGTATAAAGTCCCAGGGTGTGGTGAGGAGATTTGGTTACTGGAGGAGTTCAGGATCCTATTTAAGGCCAGCCTCAGCTTATTATTAACATACATTACTGCGGGTCTGGTGTATATAGATCTTCTCTTTCCAGAAGAGTACTAGAAATCTAGAAATTTATGTGAAATATTTTGAGATTTAAAAACTGTAAAATCTAAAGCAAACATTTTTCAGAGAGCTAGATCTAGTATACTAGTCCTGTCCTGGTAGGAATTTCTCTTGCATTCCTATTTTTTTGACATAAAATTTCCCACCTGCAGAGGAATAATTCATTAAAATATTGGTAACAGGGCCGGGGAATTAGCTCAGTGGTTTGGTGGCCTGCCTTGCAAGTGCAAGGACCCGAGTTCAATCCCTGGTACCACAAAATGAAAAATAAAATAAAATAAAATAAAATATTGGTAACAGAAGCCACATTTGAAAGAACTGTGTAGTAATAGGTTCTGATAGGACAAAAGAAATAGGAAAGGTACAGGTAAGTTTCTTTCAAAAGGCATATTTTCAGATTTATCCCTTGTCCATCTTGCATGCCAAGGACTCTAGTGAAAAATGAGGATACCAAATATGAACAGAGTAGTAGCAGAAAGAAATGAAGATGAAAAGTCACCAAATTTGTTGGTTTTTGTGAGGTCATCCTGATTGTAAAATAGATCTAGAAGGGGGTAGTTGTCTGTATATACGTGTATGTTTAGTTTGAGTAATTTGTCTACTAGTTTTGCTTTGATTTTATGTTATAGTTTTCAACAGGGCTCTTCTAAGTTAAAACATTCAATCTTATGTGTAAAACGCTAAATTTTACATTGTCTTAAATATTGAACAATGTCTGTGTTAAGTAGGGGTCATGGTTTTGCTTCAAAGCTTTCCTTCCATGCTACTTCACTCTTACTACCACATGTGTAATTCTCTTAGTTGTTTTCTAAATTCCTGTCTGGAAACATTTACCCAAGTGTTCCTTTTTAAACAAAATACACAGATCTGATAAAAGGAATCATGTTTCCTACCCCTTCTCAAAGAACACGAATAAAAGTATAAATTATGTTTTATAACCACTGAAAGTGGGATTTAATTATATTCTGACCTTTTGTGGCTATTTAGTTTGCTTTTTGATCTCTGTTTCCAGTAAAAAGTAAAAACTCTTTTAATGCTATTTTTAATACAGTGGAAATCTGTTGCAAGAATTAGAGTGCCAATGTTACCAAGTTAATGAATGAAGTTATATTGTAAGATTACATGTTTATTTTAATTTATGAACACTTTAACTGTGACTAACCAAGATCTTTTCCAGAGGGCCTTCACGACAAACCTATCTTCTAGTTTAATTATCAGGCTGTAAAGCTAATCAAAAATGTTGACTGTGAATCTATGTGAATTTATATCTACTGCAGGTAGATAGAGCTTGTGGGTCTGCCTGCACATTAAAACCAGCTTCACAGTCTCAATAATTTTTATTTCCCTGTCTCCTTGCTCTCCCATATCTCCCATATCTTCCTCCCCAAGGCCTAATTTTCACTCAGCTCCAGTATCAACTGGCGCAAAAAAACAAAACCAGCTGATGTTTATATGAAACCCCAGTTTTTTAAATGTAGAATCTAGATCATCTGGGCCAAACAGATCAAAGCTGCAGGGCACAGCTAATAAATACTAGGTGTGAAGCAAACTCTTCAATCACTCCCACTTCAGTACCTTGCTGATTGGAATGTGGCCCTTGGACCAGACTCATGGTTCTTACCTATGCTGGTCAAAAATATAAAATCTCAGGCCCTGACCCAGACCTGCTGAAACACAACCTGCACTTTAGCAAGCACCTTACAGAATGAATCTAATACATTTGACAATCACTGTTCCAGGAAGACATCTAGAAGAATAAAATGATTTTTTTTCTAAAAACTGTGACTTTGAGTTTTTGGTCCTCTCCTTCTTTTTGTGCTTTTCCTTGCCTACTGTCGACCACACTACGTCTTGGATAAGTTGCTGCATCCTTAGTGAACAGCTAATGTTACCTCTCAGAGAAATAAATCTTGATTACTTACTACTGTACTATGTAAATGTTCCAGTAAATGGCAAGTGAATACTATCATATCATATTGCTCCTTTTATGTGACAGATTTGAAGAGTTACTAGTTTCCTTCATATAATCCCAGAGTTCTGACTCCATTCTTTATTGCTTTTTTACCTCATCTCTCAGACATCTCCAACCTGTGAACACTGGGGTCTTTCCCTGGCTAGGCACTCTACTGGGAGCTTTAGGTACTTGAAGTACAAGCTTATAGGTAGTCCTAGCCTTGCTATCTGTGTACTTTGGCCCTTTGTTCAGACAGTTTCCTTCATAAATTGTATTTATAGTTTCCATCAGCCACTCCTGAGTTCCAATTTTATTCTTTTGTTCCTTTAGATTATGTGAAGAGAGGGAAGGGGTTGGGATTGTTGGCAAGTGTGTTTGTGTATGTGTAATATTTCTATATTCATTGATATTCTGACTATTCAAATTATTATTACATTTCTAATTATTAATTATTGCATTTCTAATTAATTCTCAAGAGAGGATATCTGTGTATTTACCATGGATTTTTTTCTCACATTCTTTATCTTTTTCATAGTTCTGCCTCCAAGTGGTCTGGCTCTCATTTGACTTCATGCTTTATCACTTTAATTCACCATTGATTTTTATTTTAAATATGTTTATTTGACAATCCATTGCTATTTACATTTAAATTTCATTTTGTTTTTAAATAACCACGGCAAAAAGGTTTTTGCACTCCTATTTTATAGAAGAGAGTATGACTTTTCAAATTAAACAGACTGACCTGCACATATACTGAAAGATTGGATTTCTGGTCTTTGGTATTTTTTATGCTACACTATGTGTTCTCTTTTATGAGCATCTCATGATATCTTTGCATTAGATTCATTTTGACTCTCATCAATCTGTCCATTCATTGTAAGTTTTATCATATGTTTACACATCTCTGAAGCTTTTAGATTGGCAAAAATATGATATATATTACATCATCCTATTATGATTACAGTAGGAGAAAATGAATGATTTCTGGTGAGAAATGATATAAATATAGAGAAATTAAAATAAAATATTTCAATGTTTTTCAGAAAAACTAAAATGGGCTGAATATGTAGGTAACTCAACTTTGAATAAATAATTTCAAGGATAAAACAGTGTGCTTATTTGTTCAACATCTATCTATTGTCTGCCTTTGGTAGTAGCTCCCGTCTTGGACCGAAGGTATAATAGGCAACATAATTTTCTTTCCAAATAGTTATCCTTTCCACAAGTAAAAATCACTGTAATTGCTGAAAATGTGAACAGTACAAATAAGCTTATTACAACAGTAAAATAGTCATTCTGTCACCTCTGTATATCAAAAAAATCTAATAACTTCTCCTCATATCCACTGCTATGTAAAAAATCTAAGTGACCACCATCTGTCCCTTGCTTAATAGTTTAGTCGATAGCAACCTATCTATTTCCTGACTTCCACTTTAATAACTTTCAGTCTACTTTCAATACATCTAAAGTGATCTTTCTAAGAACTTAAGTTATATGTAAATGAAATCATAAAGCTTTCATAATTTGCTTGAAAGACTATATATTGAATATTTTTAAAAAGAGGAAAATAAAGATGACAAGGTTTTACTTTGACCGATTAAACAAGATAAGATTGGCATGAAATAAGATGAGGAAATTTATAGGTGGAAGATGTAAGAGTCTGCAACTAGATTTTGAAAATGTTTTTTTTCAGAAGCTTTTGGAAATCTATGCTGGGAGATTGGGTTGGCAGATGGATCTGGAGCTCAGGGAAAGGTAGCAACTACAATTTCTACTTTTAGGGTCAATAATAGCCAAGTGGTATGTAAAGCCACGAAAACTGAAATTTCTTAGGGAGAAAGTATAAATTGAAAGGGGAAGAGATTTAGCTACTAATCCTGTAGGAATGTCAATGTTTAGACGTCAGGAAGATGAGAAAATAACAGTGGAGAATGAAAGGGAGCCAGGAAACAGGTGGAAAATGGAGAGACTGGAATATACTGCTTGCCAAGGAGAAAAGGGGTTCAGAGTGGAGAGAATGATCAGCCTCATCAGACAAGTCCCTTGACAAAGGCAAGTTGTGAAGAGGCGTAAAAGTTGTTGTCAGAAAACATGAGGTGCATAATTTTAGGAAAATCAGATTCTGGGGTTTACAGATGAACTTGTCCAGAAATGCTTGCTGCAAATGAGATGAACTTGCAACAATTACGTTTGAAAGTATAAGGGAAAGGTAAAATGTGTAATTAATATCTAAGTCACAACATGACACACATTTTCTGTGCTTAGAGTTTAAAAGTATACATGCCTTTTCAATATTGTTCACTCAGTAGCTGCCAGAGACCTATCATTTAATCATTGTAGTAATTTATGTTCCTAATATTCTTCTTCTGTTGGTTATAGTGATTCCTCTTTTGTGTACAAATTGCCCTTCTTTAATTTGGCTACCCTCTTGAAATCTTGACCATCTTTTGTTATTTTCACGCCTGAATCTTGAAGATAGACTGCTCAGTAGAAGAAACTATCTTCATTCAGGGTTTTAAAATACTTTTAATTCAATTTCTCCTAAATTAGGATCAAATTGCAGCTTTTATACAGATAGGGGCTAGTTTCTGACCCCCTCTCCTTCACAGAAGGAGGGGGGCGTGGCAGTTTGTTGATGTACTTTATCTTTTTCAGTATGCTATCCTTCAAGCTTTACTCACAGGACAGCGGGAGGCACACATTCTGAGCATGAAGGGAATTTAACACACAATTTCGGCCGCTAGAAAGTTCCTCTAGAATAATGAGGAAAGAAGCTCACCTGCAGATTGCGCACTCTGTTCGCTCAGTCTGGAGATGGTTCACTCAGGACTACTTTTCCCACATACGCTTCCTTCTCTGGTTCTCCGAATTAACTATAATTAAATTTTACATCATATTTTCCTACTCTACTTCAAATTCCGAGTGACCCTTTTATACCCGTTCCAAATGAACTTCCTTGGCTGCTTAAAAAGTAGGCCTTTCTGATTTCTGTGTGTGCTCGCTGAGTTTGTTTGAATGTGGAGCTCTGAGATCCAGCACGGATAACTTTCTGAGTGACACCTAGGAGTTCCCTTTGGATTTAGCTGTATCCGTGAACCATGTGTATATACATTTGGTCCTTGGAGAAGCCATGGGAATGCAATGAGTTATTTCATCATAAATATCTTTATCTTTATCTTTGAAACAAATGATTTATAGTCTTAATTTTCGTTTCTGGAATTGAGTTTTTGTGGTTATACATTATTTTCAAGCACTATTTCCTGAAACCTTAGTTGACTGAATATTTTAGTTGGCAGTGGGATTTCCTCTTAAGTATGATTAAGTAGCTCTCCTACTTAATCATCTCTACTTAGAATACTGTTTTACCTGAAATAGATTTCTAGACTAATTTTTCTCACTGCATGTATTAGACAGTTCTTTCAAGTCAGACATTTCACTGGCCAGTCAGCTGTTTGAATAAATGAATTATTGTGTTGTTTTTAATGTTCTGTAGACAGACCTTGGTATTGAGACTGTTCCTTAGGAAAATGTGATAAAGGTTATGGTAAAAGACAGGTGGTCATGAAATCCAAGCAATAGGAAACAGAAAGTTGCAGTAGTACTTGCTATATTTACTTTAGGACTTTCATCAGATTTTCTTTAATTCTATTCTAGCTGGTTTGGAGCTGCAAAGCAAACCTTGTTTTATCAGTATTTTGTTGTATTTAGGTCTACCGTAATTTTCCTTCTATCTTTTACCAGCACAATAATTAGTGTTTGTTTTCTGCCATGCTGTTCTTGCTTTAATTTAATAAAGTATATTTATAAAAAAATAAGCGTTCTGAAATGAGTGCTGTAGTAAATGCACAAAACAAAACATCAAATGTTTTCTCATACTTACTGCCCAGTGATAGCCAAGAAGATGACATCCTCTCTCTATGGTCTCCAAATGCCTTTGAACACATCTCAAAGTACTTCCGTAAAAGTCACCTCTTAAAATAACTTATATTCTTATGTAATAGCATATATTTTAGGTAATATAACTTATATTCTTAATATAATTTATATTCTTGGGTAATAACATATATTCTTAGGTAATATAACATATTCTTAATATAACTTATATTCTTAGGTAATATATGTCCTCAGGGACCTGGTGCTTTGTGAACAGTGACTGGAATCTCAAAATTTAAATTCAAGATGAATGGGTGTATTAAAAACTATACATTACTTTGGGAGAAAAGAAATGAAAATAAGCCCTCTGTTTGTTACTGATAGTAAGAAAAGAAAAACTAGGTTTTTTTTCCCTTTCATTTTTATATTATCAGTGCTACATTCTTTAAAAGGAATTCTCTTTAAATTTTAGATTATTATCTTAACTCCTTGAGTGGGGAGAGAGCCTTGTAATTTTAAAGGTAGAAAATACCTTCCAAAGACATAGTCAAATCACAATTGGTGAAAACTTGCAGAGGTTGTATGATTTACCCATTGGTCTAGGTGTTTGGTGCCATAATTTCATGTTTTTTCTTTTTAATATTTAATTTCAAATAGTTAATACTATTTACATATTCAGTTATATAATTGCATACACTGGATTTCATGTCCTAATTTAATGAATTTCTCTTGGAAGTTTTTAGGAGTAAGCACAGTGTAACTCTGAATCTAGAAATTCATATTTAGCAGCTAAGTACTGTATAAATACACAATTTATATTATGGTATATTTATATTTTATATTGTGTATAAATATAAATAGATGCAAATCTGCAGATGTATACTAGTATGTATAACAATAATTAATTTATATTTTAATAGAAGCTACATTAAATGTGGTTGATGAACCCATAAAAATATTGATACAGGATTTACTACAATATTATGTTTTTGTATATTAAGCACAGTATAAGCGGTTTGACCTAAGCAGAACATTTTAATTGTTGTTAGTTTCTGGAATAGACATGCTGTGGTTGCTGGTGAACTCCTTTGATTTCTAAGAGCATCATAATCACAGTCTACTGAGCATAGCATAAGACCTGGCCTCCTGTGGTCACTTCTGGTTAGAGAAAGGGTGGACCACTGATCCAAGCTATATAAATTCTATTCCTTCTTGTGAAAATTGTGTAGTATGAGTATATATAACTATGGGCATGGGATTCATGAACTCAATTATCAGATTTTAATTTGTGGTGGGTGTGCAGAGCATAAAGACCCAATGCACCCACAGTGGGAGAAGAATGAAGCAGAGACAAAAAGAGGATGGGGGTAGGGGAAGGGAGGCAGAAAAGTAGAGAAAGAGAGCTAGAAGTGAGGAAAAGAAGAGCCAGTGACAAACAAGCTTTTGTTCCTAAGTGCTCTCCAATTAATTTCCAGTGATCTACTTATGAATTTCCAGATCCAGAAGACTATCTGTAGGACAAACCACTGAACTTTTTTTTAAAATTCAAATTGAATTTATTGGTACATTCTAGGTAGACAGTACAGTTACATTCATTACTGGGATCTTGTATCTCTACGTGACAGGTCTTGGTTCTCATTTTTTCCCCTTGTTCCCACCCTCCCTTGACCCCCTCCTCCCCTCCCCACCTTCAAACACTTTAAATCCATTTTTACATTTTCTCATATGTTTTTCATTTTCACTTATTCCCCTTTCCCTATCCTTCTCACTGTCCCTACACCTTTGGTCCTTTTCTTCCTATTTCATGTTGCTAATTGTCCCGTTAGGATCTTCAGTACTATTTTAGTTTTTCACACCAGAGAAACTATTCGGTATTTGCATATGTGTGACTTATTTATTTCACTTAGGAGTGTATCATCAAAATGTACCCATTTACCTATGAATGAATCTACTTTCTCATTCTTTATGGCTGAGTAGTATTCCATTTTATAGAAAAACCACACCTTCTTTATCCAGTTTCCAACTGATGGGCAGATGGGCTGTTTCCAAGTTTTAGCTATTAAAAACTGTGCCACTATAAACATGGGTGCACATATATCACTCTGGTATGATTCTTTTAATTCTTTTGGAAAGATACCCAGCAGAGGGATGGCTGGGTCAAATGGAACCTCTAATCCTAGTTCTTTGAGGTATCTCCACATTGATTTCCATAGTGATTTCACCAGTCTGCACTCCCACCAACAATGGAACAACTCCCTTTCTCCCCACAACCGCACCAACATTTGTTATTGTGTGATTTCTTGATAGCAGCCATTCTTTGTGGGGTGAGGTGGAATCTCAGTTAAACCACTGAACTTTATAAGCTATCTCTTCTTTGTATGAGTTTATATTTATTGCAATCAACATAATAAAAAAAACCTTGCTTCTATATTGGAATGACTCACTGAGGCAGTCATCAACACTGCCCACCACACACACAAACTGTTGACTTCAAGTTTCTTCCTCAGTAAAATGAGAGAATACTACAAATGCAAAGCAGTCTTTCATAGTATGCTCCAGAGTGGTTGAGAAAGCATAGCCAAATTGCCATGTGAATAAGTAAGCTAAGGGATCCTAGTAATAGGATTCCTAACATGGGAGGAGAGGTAGAAATGGTGAGCTCAGCAGGCATAAGGAAATTTCCTGAGCAGATTTGATTAAAGAGTGAATTGCCACTTGTCAGTTGAGCAAAAGGGTAAATGGGTACTTAAGTTAGAAAGAACTGTAGCACAAAGTCTGGTGTCAGTAGGTGGTAATTCACTAGGGTAATATGTATTATTTCTAATATGTACCTTTAGAAATTTATTTGTGTTGAAAGCCCTTCCCCCTTGTCTTTTCAGAGGCTGAGCTAGCAGCCATCAGGTGAGAATTTTTGTTAGCCCTCTCATCTCTCAAGATTGAATGAAATCCTGTCTCTTCTATGGAATTTATACTCTCCAAACCTTCTTCTACTACCTTCATGCTAACTCATAACATTAGTAGTAATCTCTGTTGTACAATTTTATACAATGATCACTTATTTATACTTACTTTCTGTATAATAGGAACCTTAGAGCAACCCTGAGAATAGCTATAATTACACCTGGTTTTCAGTTAAGAAAGCTACGGTGTGTCAACCATCAGATAAGGCTTTAAATACTTATCAACATATTGGAAAGATATGTGCTACTGATTAAGTGAACAAGCTCAGGAAGGTTAACTGTAGCATTTTTATCTATGTAATAAGTATATCACATAATTGTAAATAGATAGGAATGTTTATGAACTCTCAGTGTGAGTAGCTAAGTAAAGTTGGTGGTCTGTGTATAAACATAAAGTGACTAATTGTTTTTCATGTATTATGAAAGAATATTTCTGGAAGGCAGAAATACTACCAACATAAAGAAACTATAAAGTTGTGGCTGACAGTGGTTCTTAGCATATTTTCTTGTATTTGCCTATTTTAAAATGTAATGAGCTGTTGTATGTAAGTAGTATTCACAAATTATATGTTTGTCAGCAGGATATTCCAAAACAACTTATATTCAAAATTGTGCATTTCCACATGGACTTCTAATTGCGTATTGGAAAATAAGCATAAATATTAAAATAGCTGGGTTATAAATACAAAAAAACAACAACATATGCCTCAAGAAAGTATTGGCTTCACATATGGTTTATGACTTCTCATAGGCTAAATAAGTTTGTGCTTCACTGAAAAGCTTGGAAGTCTTTTATATTAAATGTTTTCCAAATGGGTATCATTTACCAAAATGCATATAAATATGTTTGTTAAGAGAAAAAGAAATAAGGAATAATACAATTTGAAAAGAATTTACACTTGCTAATCTTTTGCTTTTGGTGTCTATACCATTTTTGGTGATTATATTAATTTCATTTTATCTACTGTTTCAATTTTCAGGTATTTCTTTTCTTATTTTGATACTGGAAATTGAGCTTGGGACTTTGCATTTGCAAAGCAGGCAATGGAATCCCTGAGCTAAATACTTGGCCCATTCCAGTGTTTTTTCTGAAAATTCTATTTGTCATAAAAACACATGCTTTCTTTGATAACTGCCTTCTATATGCAGTAGTTAAAGCATCCTCATTAATGGGTGGGGTTTCCCACTACTTTACTCTTTACTATTAATTATTTCACAGAAACATTTAACTTACTGTTATAAAAATGTTTCTTTTTTGCATAATTTATAGATAAGATTACTCTTTTTGTAAAATAACAGCACTTCATTCTTGGATATGAAAATACATTGCAGTCTAAAGTATTTTAAAATAATATCAAACCATACATTGAATAGTTTAGTAAAAAGAAGATGAATAGAAATAGGCAGACAACATTTAAACCATAGCCTTTCATTTATTGCTGGATACAGCTTACTTAATTTCTCTCAGCCTGATTTCCTTTCTACAAACTAGAGATAATATCTTGTCAGGGAAGAAAGTTGGATTAGCTTATTTCTCTTTTTTTTTTTTTAGTTTTTATTTTTGTTAATACATGTTTGTAGTATGAAATAGTTGGTCATCATGGGCGTTGGTCCATGTACATGACGCATCTGCATTCTTTTTACTTCTTCTTCCCCTCCCTTTAATCACTTTATCTCTTGGTCCCTTTCCCTTTTGTAAGAGATCTATCTCATTTCCTATTATCTTTTGTTTTTCTCTTTAATTTATTTGTATTTTTGGTTTTTCATATAAGAGACATCATGATATTGAAGCTTACGTGTCTGATTTATGTCACTGAACATTATGGTACAATGTTATGTCTCCTTTTAAGTAGAAGTACTTTTTAAAAAAAATGTTAGTGGATACAGCATACTTTTGCCTTTTAAAATCAGCTACCAGTATCAGATTCAGCCTCCTTTAGAATTCATCCCTTATTATCTAATGTGATTACATAGAAATATAGTATTTAATTTTGTTGTTATTTTGTGCACATGATATTTTATGAATGTTGTACATATTATGGAATAACTCGGGAGGCTGAGACAGGAGGATTGCTGTGAGTTTTTGCTCTGTGATTTTGAAAATAAGTAGCTTAATTTAGCAAGCCTTGTTTTCACTAGTTAAAAGAAAATAATCCCTACTCTACTGAGTTTGTAACAAATATTATTTGGGGCAGTGTAATATAAATTGTCTAGAATGTAGTACTGTTGGGGTCTGTATTCTGCCTCCCAGAACATATGTCAAAATTGCTAAGCCTTGATACACATTAATGAGATTTTATATGAAAATAAGGTATTTAAAGGTTTACTTAAACTGGAATCAGTCTGGATTTGAATGGATTCTAATCCAGTGTTTGTTTCTCTTCTGAATAGAAAGAAATTTGTACACAGACACAGAGGATAGATGTCTTGTAACTATGGATGGAGGCAGAATATGGAATGCCTAATAATCTTTTTACAAAATGTGATGTTAATGGATTGACTTGTTCCAAGTGAATAAGATCTGATTGCTCAAAACATCTTTCAATCTTACAGTACTCATGAATTAACTGCTCAGAACAGTTGGCCCTGGAAAAACCCAATAGGTAGGGATGCTCACCCACTCCTGCAAAGTTCAAAATCCATGCATGCCTAAGTGTTCATTCTCCAGAAACTTAACTACTGGTACCATAGCCTCCTGTTCACTGGAAGCCTTGCTGAAAATATGAGCAGTCAATGAAAATATCTCATATGTTGTACACATTATATGTAATAATCACCTTTATTCCTCTGAGTGTTTTATTGGGAGCCAACTGGTCAGGTTGAGATGATGAGCATCATATGCATTTAAGGAGATATTACAAAGCTGGACTTCACCTCAATTGCAACAGGAGGTGACTATGACATTGCTGTAGTTGTTTAGTATTTAATTAATTTTAGGCAGCTATGATTTAATACTGCATATTTATGTTTCTTTACACTTGACTATAAACAGTGCCGCATGTACTTTGCATGGGTGAGTTTGGATAAATTTTATAATAAATTTCTATATATTTTATGGTACTGGATGATTGAAACAGACGAGTAGCTGCAAGTATTTTATACATTCATGGCATACCTTTCCTTAGGGTTTATTTTTTTAAATTTATTTCAAGGTTACATGGTTGGGTCAGCAAGTATTCCTGATATGATATTGTCACAAAGGCCCCCACCAAAAAAGCTACCATACCCAGCTCAAAGAAAATCTGTTTGAAAGTGGATCTTCATTGTTCAAGTCCAAGTTCTTTAAGGGGCAACTGCAATTTGCACTAGAAATCCTCCATAAATAAACATCAAGCTAGTAATCTTCCAGTATATAGTCTCAATTTATTAAGATTCAATCAATTTTTATTTCCTAGAAGTATATCATTATCATCATCTCTGAAATTTTAAAGCATTTTTTTTTCAAGAAGTTTGGGAAATGATGAAAGCATATGTGAAAAATTTAGCACCTTTAAAGTATCTTGATATTTTTTCATTGCTTTCTTTTCAATTTCAGTAAACCATAATATAAGTTCCATTTTCAGATTACCAGTTATACTGGCCACAATTTTGATTAGTAATGAAGCTTCCAAAGTCCACTTATGACATGAAAAGTTGTGCACTGTGAAAAAAACCCCTAAAATATAGTATAATCAGGCCTAAAACATATTATGCATGGTTCTGTGTTATATACATATGTGTGTGTGTGTATATATATATGTATGTATATATTATATATATTGTATTTATACTATATTTATATATATTGTATTTATACTTCCTATCATATATACACAGTTATGTTCAGAGAAAAGCTGTGTAGCTAGACTAGAAGGAAAGCCTATATGTCTAATAATAGTTCAGTTCCTGAAACATTTACTCTTTGAGAAAACTGCTATGAGTTTAATTAATTAATTAATTTATTTATTCTTTGGTACTGGGGATTGAACTTGGGTCCTTGTGCTTGTGAGGTAGGCAGCAGAACACTGAGCTAAAATCCCCAGCCCTGAGTTTAATTTATTTTAATTGTAAAAATAAAGATTATGAGGATCATAACTAATATTTACCTAAATTTTAGCCATTTTAGCCATTCAGTAGGCATTATTATTTTTTTGTTTTTGTTTTTGTTTTGTTTTGTTTTTTTGGTGGGGGGCATAGGGTCTCACTATGTAGTTCAGGCTGAATTTGAACTCACTGTGTAGCCCAGACTGGCCTCATGGTCATCCTCCTGCATGACCAGTTTATTCTGAGTTTTATATGTACTGCATTAAAATAAGTTGACCTTTTTAATTATCAGACTAACCTGACATAGAGAGGTTTAGAGTTAATAGAATATTAAACTCTGAATTCTGAGTGTGTGTGAATGATGATAACTCTACTATGTTATCCTTGATTGAAAGTTTGGGAGTAAAGCAGAAATGTTTTTATCCTCTATAATTTATCTAACTTCCATCTTTACAAAATAACTAATTAAAATGTGTATACAATTCTTGCCTGTGCTGGGCTTTGAATCTTTTTTTACAGAGCACTTTAAAATTGTCTTTCCTTAATTAAGTGTTCCTTTGTTTTTCTGATCATTGTGCATAAAATTTTTTTAGCTTGACCCATATCTAAGATTATTCAGGTAGCTTTTAATGTAATATTGTGCCTGGTGTGTAATGTAGATTCACCAAATGTTGATTTTCTTTTTTTAATTATTAATTCTTTGTGGATCTTAATCATATCCAGAGCAGAAGCCCTCTCCTCCTCTAAGCCATGACATTTTAAGGAAGCCAAGTCGAGTTTTTAGGATATGCTCTGCTTTTAATTGAATAAAAATCTCAGCAGATGTTTAGCTGGTTAATGCGTCCCATAAATTTTACATTTTGTATCTATGCCAACTTTTAATGCTGCTTTAAAAGGGAATCATCTGACATTCTTCTGCATGCTAATAGTATTGGTCTTGCTGGCATGTAAAGAGATAATACCACTGATCCCCCCTCAGCTGCATTCTCTCGTTCACATATCACTTACCATTCAATCATTGGAGAACGTGTAGGACATTTCCAGAGGTATACAAATGATTTACACTACTTGTACTTCATTTGGCCTCTGAGTTTAGCAGTTTCTTTGATATTTTAGTCAGGGGTGTTCTCTAGTGTCTTGCTGCAGATGTTTCCATGTCATGAAATTGCAAAGATAAATGATTTTACTTTTTATGTAAAAATCATATTTGAAGGGCAGCTTCTTTGCTTGGGGATTGCATTTTAAGTAAATCTTGATCACAGGCGTGGGCTAAATTTCCTCAAAAGGTTAACTGGCAGCCTCTGGGATAACCTGTACTTCTTGCTTTTTTTCTTGCATGAGTATGGAGTGACAATCCACAGACTTTTGTCTAGACTCTTGGGAAGTAAACTTAAATGTGAATAACTTGAAAAAGTAATTTTCAGATATCTGTTTCTATTCAGAAAAATTACAGTTTAAACTTTCAACAATAAGTTAAAACTTTTTAGCAGATCAAAAAATATGTAGTGCTTTGTATTTTAATAATCTGACTTTTTACATTTTATGCATAATGCCTATGTTTAAGCATGTATATTATTTACAAAAACATTTAAATAGCTCTTGACATTTCACGCCAAGTGTACCTCCATCGTTTTCTATGTTTTTTCATTTTCTTATATATGTTAAGAGATAAACTATTACCTTTTGGATTCCAGTTGTCAAAACCTCGAAAACACCCTAACAGAATTAAGTGTCTTCATTATGCCTTTTAATCTTCCTCTCTTCCTTCTCTGCAAAAATTTCTCCACCCCAGATTTACTTCCTGACCAGCTGCAAATTTTAATGGCTCTGGGCTTCTCCCAGGTTAAGGAGGGCCTGATTTCAATGTGTGGTTATTTTTTATTGTAAAATAAAACAGTGAATGCATCACACATTTCACAATATATGCTTTATGCAGGAGAATACATCAGTAGCCACCGTGCAAATGGTTAATTTAAATCTAACAATTATAAAACAATTAAAGATTCTTTCTGACACATATAGCCAGGGATTTTGTTAAGTTTCTCTGAAATTCCTGCTTGTATGGCCCTCCTGAGGTCTGTCAAATAAATAACAGATGTACAGATTATCAGTTACTGTTGAAAGTTTGACAAAAACAGACACAAAAGCCAGGCATTTCCCACTGGGTCTCTTCATGTTAAAGAAAGGGTCTACCAGTCACATCCATTCAGGTAGTATATTCTTTGCATTATATAAATTTACTGTTTTGTGTTTGCAAATTTTATCAGGCTGGGGAGGGTACAATTTTTATGTTCCTTGAAGGAAGTAATTTTATCTCCAAGAAACCATTAAATTCACTGCATGACTGTCTTTTCCTGTAGAAATGTAAAGAAAAGTAAGTTTTAAAATTAGTAATATGTTTGCTACATGTACACTAATGTCTGCACATATTCATCATTCATTCATTTTTATCCCATCAATATTTATAGAGTATTCCTGATGAACTACAAATTGTCCAAACCATTATTAACTAGTGAGTGATACAGCCATGACCAAGAAAGGGTGCTGAATGATGATTACATTCTAACTGGGAAAATTCCGAGTAGCAAATTGGGAGACAAAGTTATAGTATATCATTGATGATAGGCACTTGAGAATAAATAATGTGTGGAGTGAAATAGAAATGGAACTGCAGTGTGCAGAGACCACTTTATCAAGAAATGTTAGGAAGGACCTAAATGAAGTGAAAAGGTAAGCTTTCTGTATACTGTTTCAGAGTAAGGAGAACAAAAAATGCAATACCCTGAACCCAGACTGGAATTCTATGAAATATATTATAACATGTTTTTTTAAGTGCTAGAATAAGAAAGATTGTGTATTTTTTTAAAGATACTGGAAAATCTTTGTAACTAATCTAATATTCCATTCAAAAATAAAGAACAAACCCAAAGATGGTTTTAAAGGGAAAGGCTAAAAACCATTTCTGATGGTACCTTGTATAGTGCAAAGATAAAGATAAAGAAGCAAAAAGATAAAGAAGCAGAAAGGAAAGAATGATTAATCCTCTGGAGGACAAAACATAATGTAGAAATTATGTAAAAGCATATATGATATTAGGCATAGCTGAAGTGGGGAAAGAGGTAGGTTTTCCAAAAGCTTTGAATAAAGCTCTAAAAAACTGACTACATCAATAACTATTTTATTGTGTTGGAATGTGTTTTAATCTATCAGTGATACTCTGCCTAAAATAACTAAAGGCGAGGCATAAGCAAAGACACATATGATAAATGGCTGTGTTTCTCTCAGATTTTTGTTGGATCATAGTACATGGTGATTATGATACACATTATGATCAAGCAAATACATTTCTGAAAATCATGATTTAAAAATTGGCCTTATTTCTATGTGCAAGGACACTACTGTTTTATTATTATAAAGAGATCTGGAATATAAAAGCTTCATGTATTGATGAAGTTTGTAGTATATATTAAAGAAAAACATGAAAACATAAAAGAATCTAATACCCAAAGAAAAAGTATCTACTTTCTATGCCAGCGTTATGACAAGACAAAAGATATTTACTGGTACATCTAAATATTCTTATAATAATTATTATATGAATATTATTTTGAAAAATCATAACAGTTTAAGTGTTTAAGTTTATACAGTTCATATAAGCTGTATTTTAATGCATAATAGACAATAATTTCACTAATGTCTATTGATCTATCCCATCCTGTGAAGAAAAGTTTGTGTTATCTCTTTAACTTTCATTTTATCTAAATGACACCTTCTCAGTTTTATAATTAAATGACATTATTATTCATTTTATATATGAGAAAACTGTGACTTAACTATTTACCTATGATTACAAAGTTATTAAATACCAGAACATGAATTAGATCATAGAAAATTATCAGTGATTATGTTCATTATTTTAAATATTGATATTAAATTCAAAATACTTTTATCAGTAAATTAAAAAACAATCTGAATGAGAAAGTAAAGGAAGAAATATGCATTTTTCATGCCACCAATCTTGATCAATTGTTTAACTATATCATTATGAGTTAGTTGCCTCATCGGAATTATCTAATCTCATAACTCGTGCTTTGACAAATGTTTAAATAATTCTCTTTTCTTCTGTTACCTTCCTTGTGATGCCCAGGTATTGTCTATTTTCTTTCCTATCCATTTCCTCCTCTTCTGAAAACTGTGTTTTGACTTGCTTGCCAAAATATTCAACTCTTAAAGGTCTTTGGGAAGTAGATAGGCAGGAAGCAGGAAAACACCAGAGTATTTCTTCATGCTCGCTCCCCTCATTTGCTTTTGTAACGCTGCTGTGACACTTTGTGTAGTGGGTATGTCTGCACCTATGAAGTCTCATATCCTCCCATCGCAGACCTGACTCAGGATTTCACAGCACCAAATCTCTTTTCCGTCCTGCTGTAGATGTGATAGAAGCTTCCTGTTCCTGCTAAAATGCAGGTGGTTTAAATATTTCATGTTCTTTTCATCATTTCACTAAGTTGTCCAAATTAAATTCCTTGTATTTGAAATGCCTAGATAAGCTTCCATTTTTCCTGAATAGACCCTAACTCCTCCAGTGACCTTTTCGATTCCCAAAATATATCCTATAATGGATATAAATGAGATTATTAAACCTGAAAACAATGAGATGGAACTTAGACAAACTAAATCATCTGCGTCAAACATTGTTTTTTAGCAGTAGGATCAAGGTAAGATACGAAGTCAGAATTGAATAAATCAAAATCAAGCAATAAACCTTGAATTTGTACCTGGCATCCATCCTTACATATGGATTTGTTGTAATACTTCTATCTTCCATTTTGGACCCTAAAAATTCCAGTGTCTGTCATTATTAAAGCTCTTCTAAGCCAGGGATTTGGTTCATTGCTTCCAGCACCTGCCTTGCAAGCAGAAAGACCTGAGTTCAATCCCCGGTACCAAAAAAACCCCCAAAACAAAACCAAAACAAAACAAAACAAAAAAAAACTTTTCTGAAACAAAACATATTGAATATTGCTCTGCAACCCTTCTCTTGGTCAAATTTACATAAGCAAGGCTATTTTCTTTTGAAAAATATTAATTTACATTTTACATGTGGATTATATTATCTGTTAGCTATAGATTATTTCACCACATACACACCTGTTATACTTATCAGAAAAGTTATCAGGTAGTTGTTGCTAAGAAATTAACCCCGAACTGCATGTTTTAATACAGCAAATATTTATTTAGTCCCAACTTTGTGGATCGGCTATTTAGGCTAGGCTCATTAAAGAAATGTAATTCTGCTCCATGAGCTCACTCATGTTGTGGTTAGCTGCTGATCAGTAGGGTGACTGTTTCTGGGGATTGCATGCTCTCAGCAAGCTGGTTTTTAATGACTTCATCTAATGCAGTTGGGGTGACTACAGTTTCTTGCCACATGACTTTTTCTTATCTACTAGAATTGCCCAAGTATTTTCACTGGCATACTAGGGTTCCAAGGTCAGCAAACAAGCAAGAACTGTTAGAGAGTCTATGTAAGCCATGTTTGCTAAAGTTGCATTGGACAGTGCAGTCAGATGGCCACCCCAATTGAAGGTTAGAGAAATAGATTCTGTATCATTATGGATAAGTGGACATTGTGACCATTACTGCAGTCCACCATAGACATTACAATATATGTATGTATATATATACAGACCCAATATGTCACTGAACCAAGAAGAAAAAACAAACCAGACTACAGCTTTGAAGTGGCTGTTGCTGATCAGTTGAGGATTCTTTTCCTTGATTCAGATGGAAATTTTGAGTTGTCAAAGTGCAGCTTTTGGTGGTCCTCATATCAGATGACTCTGGATGATGCTGGATGGCAACACTTCTGTTGTCAGCTGCCTTGTGCCAGATATTATAGGTCAGTTCTGCCAGGTTTTGGTCTCTGACACTGGTTTTGGTTGCTGGACCTCTTTAGGGCTAAGAGCCCCTAGTGTTTAATGCTCTTTGTTTTTTTTAAAGACAACTTCTCTGTCTACACTACTCAGGATAAGAATCATGAGTAGATGTATAGGACCCTGGAAGCCCACATTACTAGAGAAATAAGTCAAAAGCAAGTTTACCACTGAACTTGTCATTTTAACTGTATCTGCGCTATAGCACAGAAGGTCAGTACACTGGAGATATCCCTCCTAGACTAACTAGCAAAATGTGTGAAGAATGCTGCTTATACAGCACCTTCAGGCCTGTGATGGCCTAAGCAGGTACAGGGCTCCAGGACAGCCCCATCTTTCATCGCCCCTTCCAGTGATGGAGCAAGGAGATGTGAGACAATTGTCCTGTCTCTGGGAAAAATGGCAAAACTGAAACCAGGGAATCTTTGGGAAGGCTACCTTTGCTCATTATAGCTAATCATTACTCAGTGAGGTTGGGGATTTTAATAATGAACCTAAATCATTCCCTCCTTGATCTTAGCCATGTTAGAGAGTCCTTCCCTCCCTTCTTTAGAGAAGCAGCAGCAGTGTCTGAAGTGGCAGAAGAGGATCTGCACCACAGCTGAAAGTCGAGCTGCATTCCTATTGGAGTGGCCTCCAGGAGATTGGCTGCTAAATAATCTAGAAGACTCTGAAGTATGTTGCTCCAGTTCATAGTGGGGGGGTGTGAAATGGCTATGGCTAAGCCACTCCACCTTCTGGCCAGCTTCGGAAAAGGGGAAAGTCAGGCACTTCTTGTCTGTCTATAGGAAAAATAAATTTCAAAGAAAACCACAAAGAGGAGGAATGGAAAATTTCACCTTGAGTGTGGAATGAGGGTGACTGTTATAGAAAAAGTGCAGATATAAGAAATATTTTGTGTCTGTGGGCAGAGAAATGGATATAGAAAGAGCAGGCTCATAATCATGAATTAGTCTACAGTAAAGGTCAAACCTTGCTTTACTTTGCTAACTCTTGACAGAGTGTCCACATGGTTTGAAACATTCCTTATGACGAATGCAATAAACATATGTGAATTAGTGTATTTAGAATTTTCTTATCAGAAGGCCCATATAAATTAGACTTCAATTATTTGGATGTGAGGCTGGGCATCCTGCTTCAATTCAGAATGCCCTCAGGGTCCTAGCGTAATCTCCCTTGTTGGACATGGAGATAATAAAAAATATATCATATCATATAAAGCTGTTGTCTCATATGGCTGCTGCATTTTAATGTCTCATTTTATCAAAAATATATGAAAGCCTATTCCATCTGTAATTTAGTTTGTTTCTTAAACTCAAATATGTTACCAAGCAACCACTGAAAAACAACTTTGTATGTTTCAAAAAAGGCAAAATAAATTATATTAACTTGGCAAACATCTGTTTTCTTGTGAGAATAGTCGTGTTTTCATAGAGACAGTCCTGCACATACACCATTCTCAGTATCAATTATACTCCTGTTACTTTATGCTGCATCAGATCAATAGAATGCTGGTTCTCAAAGAACCACCGCTCATTCAACTTTGTTGAAAACCTAATCAGGCTTTGATTGTCTGGTGGCCTTTTGTCATCGTGGGGGCTGTGTGATTGGAATTTGAAGTGTGGAGCGTGAGATTTCTATAGAGGACTGAGTAATCATTTGTATTTCAGTTTTAGAAATAATCCTGTAAAGATGGGAAGTTTATGAATTCCTTTCAACTTTCAGCAACATTTCTGAAATATCTATAAAGTACAGTATTCAGAGCTCTTAGTTTTCTCCATGGATGTTAGGCTCCTGCTAAGTGCCTTGGTTATTTCCTTCCAGCCATAATCATAATTGTCTATCCAGACATGAACCTTGAGATGTTTTCTTGACACAAGATCTGGGAGATCACAGACAGGCAGTGTCTGGAGATGGAAGACAATATGTTCAATAGGACAAAAGGTACTGTTGATGACTTGCTATTTAATAGAAATGCTTCTACTGAAGGCCCTGAGGGCAAAGGTACTAAAAGTACAGTAATTGTTACTGTCAATATTGTCATGAACCACCACTTAGAGAAAGCCAGCTTCACAAAAAAGCCTACAAAAATACATCAAAGATTGTATGAAATCAATCAAAAGCAAATTTAAAGAAAAGAGACATCTTTTATGACAAAGGCTGCAGAACAAATCAAGCATGTCCTAATTGATTTGCAGTTAGCTCTTTGTTGGTGAGCATAAGTCAGATATATCTTCCTTTTCTGGGACCAAATATCCAACACCCATAATTTAAAGAAGGAAATAGTTCATTAAACTGAGAGGATTCAGTCTGTGGTCAGCTGGCTTCAACACAGAAACATCACAGCAAAATGGAATGGCAGAGCAAAGATGTTCAGTTCATGTTAGCCAGGAAGAATAGAACAGGAATAGTGCCAGAGAAGAATAGGACAAGGAACCACTTATAGTCCCAAAGTCATTCCCAATGACCCACTCAAGCACACACAGAAATGTGCTTTACTAATCCAGTGAATGTTTCCCAAACTGATCAATTTGACAATCCACCTGAAATGTGAAATTCCACCCTTTGTCAACTTGTTACCCAAACACATCTCCTTAAACCATACTTAATTTCCAAATGAACATCAAGTCGTAATTTTACCAAATGTGATATAACTACCCTTCAAATACGTAAAAATGTAATAGCCACTCCTCCAAAGCCTCAACACTCTCCTAAAGTTCAAAGATAAATAGTTCAAGGCATAGTCTCCTCTGAGACTCAAGGCAAACTTGTTGCTGGGGAGCCTATATAAAATTTTTTAAAAAAGAAAAATTATATATTCTAAGCTGCAAGTAGCATTACACATTGTTCACTTCTTGCAGTGTTCTAGAACATCTCTAGCCTGAATTTCCAAACATTTCCAAACTCCTCCAACAAATTAGTTTCAAAGGTTTTTAAGCTGTTTGGTTATGTACATTTACAGCAACAGTCATGTTACCAGAACCAATTGGAGTATTACACAGATTTCCTTTTGCTAGGACTAAATATTTAACACCCACCACTTGAAACAGAAATCAGTTTATATAGCCCATCTTTTCTGAGGGTACCACCCAGGTTCAGCTAGCTCCAAAGCTGAAACAAAATGGCAGAAGAGTGAGGAGGACGAAAGCTGCTCAGTTAATGGTGTCCAGGAAGCAGAGCAAGGAACTAGTGCCAGAGAGAAAGGAGTGAGGGAACAATAGATACCCAAGTCAGGCCTCCATGACCAATCCGAATACACACAGAAAAGTGTTTTACTAAGAGTTGGTTAGCTACTAAGCCAACCAAATTGACAGTCCACCTTAACCACAACAGAATGCTTATTTTCCAGAGTGCTGTAAGGATTGTGTGACCTCATATATCATTTTCTAAAAAGTGGTTTAAAAATGGAACATGTTAGTAAATTTGACAGTGATATTGAATCAATCATTTATTATCATAACCACCCACTGCTTGTCATCCACACAACACCAGAACTGAAACAAATGAGTTCATTTATTTTGACAATGATTTATTTGGAGTAGAGACGTTTTTAAAAGAAAAGAAAAAAAAACATACCATGTAGGTAACCAAAACATAAAATGCTTTTAAATTCAAACAAAGAGCTCTGGAGTTTGTTATGCTCCATTAACATTTTAGGCTCAGCCACTTTACCTGTGTGAACTCTGGCAAATTGCTTGGTAAAGCTAAAACTTAGTTGCATCACCTATAAAAGAATAATAATTCTTTAATATGTCATTTTGAGAAGTGTGTTAGTTGCAGCTGTGTAGAGCATAGTGTGGTATCTAGCAGGTGGTAAGACTCAATTCATTCCACTGTTACTATTACTGTTATTCAAGTATAAATAGTTAGCACTCTAAAACCCAAAATTAACATTCAAATAAAGAATACTGTTCTATATTTGTACTTAATTTTCTCACTTTATCTAGGTGAATAAATTTTCTTTGATCTGAAAAAATTAGATTTCACCAATGGTCTAGCATTGCTTATGGAGAAAATAAAAATGGTAGATTTGAGAAACACAATAAAATTCCCAAAACTATGAAAGGAATTAAATCATGGCAGACCTTCGTACTTAATAACTCTGTAGAATAAAGAAACACTTTGTAGCAATTAATTTTGGAAACACAATTAAGTTGCTATTGTGGAAAATTTAAATGTTAGGTAAATGTATATTATGAAAATTAGAATTAATTACTAGAAAGATAGATACAAGCATTTTAATTCATTTCTATGTTCTAATATTTATATACCTTCTGAGTCACATAACTGAATATTTGTCATCTCTTTCCCCTTAGTTTTTCAGAGTAAGTCCAAATGTCCATCTGCAATGTCTGTCCAAAGAGGATGTTTTTGAAAAAAATTAATGTACCTTCAAAGATCATCATTCAAATTCATATGGATTAAATTATTTAAATCCATATCCTTGTCATAAAGAGGACTAGAATGCTACAGGAGTTTCCTAATGAAAATCATAGGCCTGTGTTAGAAAGCTGGGTTTTTAGCTTTCTTGTCATTAGAACATGAAAGTGCCCACATTTGCCAATGGAGAAGATAAAATTTAAAGTGTGTGGCCAGGCCTGGTGGTGCACACCTGTAATCCCAGCACTTGGGAGGCTGAGGCAGGAGGATCGCTGTGAGTTCAAGACCATACTGGGCTACATAGTGAGTTCCAGGTCAGTCTCAACTACATAGTAAGACCCTGTGTCAAAAAACCAATAAATAAATAAATAAATAAGAAAAAGAAAGTGTGTGAAATATCAATCTATAAAAAATGTTGTGGTTTTTTGTTTGGTGTATGTGTATGTGTGTGTTTTGTGTGTGTGTATGTGTGTTGTGTGTATTTGCTGGGGATAGAACTCAGGGCCTTTGCACTGAACTACATTCTCAGGCCTTTTTTATTTTTCATTTTGAGAGAAGATCTCCCTAAATTGCCCATTTTCAGTTTAAACCTGTGATCCTCTGGCCTCAGCCTTGTGATCCTAAGGGATAATAGACATGTGCCAATGCGCCCAGCAAAACTTAATCATAAATTTAGCAATTTGGAAAAAAGATGTAAAATTATTTTATTAGCATAAATCTAGTGATGGAGATTATTCATTCAAATAATAATATTCATTCATTCATTTTAATATTAACATGCTAATATTTATCCCAATATTAATTTCCAATTTTCAACACTAAATAAATGTTGTTCAGCTAAGGCAAAACTAACAATATGCACTGGTCAGATATACTTCTTAAAACAGGCCAATTGCAGGGTTAAGTCTTTACAGCCTGCACTGTTTGCAGCCTGCTTTGGGATCATCCATGGGGTGGTCTCCCATATGTTTACTTTAGAGTTAACATGACCCATCTAATAGGAAAAGATGAAAACTAGTGGAAATGAGGATTAAAATTACATTTATTAAGAACAACTGTACGAAACAGTACAAAGGTAAATACCTTGCAAAACATTAGTTTTTCCCTTTTTATTACTTATACCAACAGAGAAGATAGTATGGTGTCATTTAAAACATTTGCATATTAGAGAAAGAGAGGAGCTGTGTCCAACCTCACCAACTAGGGACAAGCTGATAAACTCATCTGATCCTGTTCCATAGCACTGTGCCTATCTCACAGGGTTTTTCAAAGGTGTAACGAAGTGTTCATCTGTAATGTTACCAACACTGAGAAGTAAATGCTGTGGTGGGACATCATGCCCTGGTGAGTTCCTGGGAACCGCGGCAGTTATGTCAAAGCTGCGCCTCTGAATCCTGTGTTAGAGTTCTTGAAGTGCAACTCTGGTCCGTTACTTAGCGGAAGCCACTATTTGAGCGTGAGAACGCTGCTTAATTTAGCTATCAGTTTCAATGACTGTTTTCCCAGAAGATGCCTGGCAAGCTATCCTGGTATACTCCCCTGCCTCTGTGTGTTAAAATATTTGAACTGTGAGTTGTGTGTTGTTGTTATTTTATTTTTTAAAGATTTCTGCCCTTTGGGATGCCATTGTTTCCCTTAAATAGCTTAACTGCTTTTGTAGCACTTGGTATCCTGTGAATTTCCTGGTTCTTGTCTGAGCTGTTGATTTTATAGTTCTTTGCTGACCTTTACTCCTCACCTTCTGGGAAAGCCCCCTCATCAGGGTCTGCCCCCGCATGGGCAGTTCTTGTGGTCCACACTCACTTGCTGTCCATCTGACGTGTTGGTCTGCTTTCTAGACCCGAATGGGGCACCACTGGCTTTCTTTTCAGAGAGCTGGGCCAGTTTGGCTTCTGTCCAGTTGTCTTCTCGCCACTGTGGCCACTGCTGCTCTTCCTAAAACTCTTCTCCTTACATGTGGCTTTGTCTGTGGGACTAATTGGTGATGAGTATTCACATTTAATGATCTGAATCCAAAGTCTCACTGTACTTTATTTTCCAGAAGAGCAAATAATGCTTTTAAATTATTTTTTTACTAATTTTCTTTAAATAAAAGTGAGATGATGGTTTGAACTCGATTTTATTTGATTACAGAAAAAGATACCTATAATCAAATGACCTCCTTAAAATATTATGCTGCTATTTTCTTCTAGGACTTTTATATGTATACCTTAATACTGCTTATATTCTACTTTTATTTTGTATCCTATTTCTATTCTGTTATACAAGTATCATAATTTTATTTTTCATGACCATTCAATTTTTCATAGAATGAATAAACTATAGTAGTTGAATAATAATTTTCCTCTTACTTGATATTTATTATGGTTCCTCATTTTAAATTCTAAGATTAATATAAGTTATATTTTCTTGGCTCAAATTTGCATATAAAAAAGGACTAAAATAGGATGCTGCAGAGTTGTATGTTAAAATTAAAGCTAATTTAAGCAATTAAAAATACATGTTTTGTCACTGTACTCTTCTTCCAGCTAGATTAGGATCCTTAAAAATTCTGAATTTTAAGTGTCATTGCTTATGTTTTTACAAATATTATAAGACATTAAATTTAATTACATACAGTCAGAAATGGTGGAACTAATACAGAAGAGATGGAATGATAGATTGAGAAGCTGATTATATTCCCTTTTATTAGAAAAAACTGTCTACTAAAATTTGGAGCTATAATCACCATCAAAATAATGTTGTATATAATGTTCAGTTTTACAAAACAATCTGCCTGCACTTATATTGCCTTTTCTATGAATATGTAAGGTAGTACAAGTATAACAATCACTGTATTCACCTCAAGTGAATATTGTGAAGTATGAAATAGATGTCCCATTTGTAAATTGTAAAGTCAAATTAGGTTACTAGGAGTAATTGATACATAGGTCTATTTTCATCATTGTAGAGAATAAAAGCAGTTATCTCAAGTTCCAAAGTTGTTGCAGTAGCCGTTTGACCAACATGTATGCACACCCTTTTACCCCAGACCAGTAGTAAGAAATTGAAAAGAACTCCATAGGTTCAATTTCAGAGGTTCATAACATAAAAAAAAAAAGATGAATGTCTGGTGATAAAAAGCTCATAATAAGTGTTCAGAAGATGCTTTTCAATGAATTTAATGAAAAAAGATAACTAGGTATGAAGATAAGACCTTCATCCAGAATTGTGAGTACAGGGCAAAGAGACCACTGGCATTGGACTTGAACCCTGTATAGATTTCATAATTAAATTCTCATGTATAGAGGAGTTGGGAAAGGTCTTTGGCTACAAGAATGTCTCTGTAATTTAAATTAACACGAGCTTTCAGTAGCAAACTTTTGGATTTCGGTCTCTCTGCACAATAGACATCTATTTCCACTTATCAGTCCAAAATGTTTTCTGATTAGTGGGTATGGAATTGAGCTGCTCTGTTTTATAGAGTCACTCAAGAGCTCAGGGTGATGAAAGTACACATTGTCATGTTGTGGTTTCCTTTTTCTTTGCTTTATTTTATTTATGGTTTTTGGTACTGGGGATCAGACTTGGGACCTTGAGCTTGCAAAGGTGATGGAACCACTGAGCTAAAGCCCCTGCCTGCCTTCCTTCTTCCACCTTGATATGTACTTAGAATTTGCCTATGGAGACAAAGGACAGATAATAGGAATGGGATATTTTTATGGGCCAGTCTTGGAAGAGCTACAAATTACTTCAGTTTATAGTCCATTGGTAAGAACTAGTCCACATTTCTTCACCTAAATGTGAGGAAAGAAGAGCCAGAAATAGTTTCTGAATAAGGTTATGTACTTAGAATTTGCCTATGGAGACAAAGGACAGATAATAGGAATGGGATATTTTTATGGGGCAGTCTTGGAAGAGCTACAAATTCAGTTTATAGTCCATTGGTAAGAACTAGTCCACATTTCTTCACCTAAATGTAAGGAAACAAGAGCCAGAAATAGTTTCTGAATAAGAAACTGCTAGCTAAATTCTATGCTCTGGAAAATAGAGAACCAATTTTGCTGAATAGAAGCTAAAATGTAACAGCTTCTTTGACAAGGAGTGGAGGTAAGAGGACTTTATTCCTTAGGCAACTGAAATTGCATCCTGTTTAGGTCATCAGCTCTTTATAAAAAAGTAAGAAATTGTTATACCCTCATCCATTTTCAAAATTATGTACCTGAAATTTAAATCCCTTGGACTATATTAAGTACTGTATCTGCTACTGACAGAGGAGAAATTTTAGGTAAGGGTAGTGTATGAAAATAGTGTCATCAGTGCAATTAAAAAACAAAAAGTAATCTCAACATTTACATGTATATATCAATAACTTCAAATAGTTGAGTCACTGTTATTTTAGGAGAGTATGTTTTAAATGTAATTCTTCGGAACTGTGTTCTGATGCTCATAATAATAATGCCTTATTCTCTGTAACACATTCTACTTTTGCAGATGGTTTATGTTACAGTGAATCCATAATAATCCTGTGAGTGAGGCAGGTTCAATGAGGGTGATCCCTGCATTAAAAAGAAGGAAAATTAAGACCAAGCAGTAAGGGCTGAGACTAAGAAAAAAGCCTGGCATTTCTGATTGCTGGCTCCATACTTTCCACTAATGAAACTTCAAAAATTCAGTTTAGGGAAGGGGTGAGATAGAGGAGACTATAGCAGGGTAAGAGATTGGGGGAAAATACAGGAAGTTAGATCAGATTCTGGGGTTAGTAACAATATTTACTTCTTGAGCCTTCCAATGTTGCAGACTATGTTTCACATGTTTCTTGGGGAACAACATTAATCACAGGAATACATTTGTAAGGAAATAGACTAAAATTTGACTTGGAGGCTTGAACTATTGGCTACATTAGAATCTCTGATTTTATTACCTTATATTTGTATAGAAACAAAGTGTAAAAATCATATAGTGAGCACTCCATCTTTAGTGCGGTTTTTCATCCATTTTTATTTTTATTTTCCATTGTACTTCAAATAGCCCAATAATTTGTAAGAGGTTCCAATGGAATTTTTAGCAATCTAGAAATTGTGATACATTCAAAGTGAAAGGATTTGAAGATGAAGCTTTGGAGAATTTAAGGTGACTGTTAATTAGATGACTTCTGAGGTCTGGAGACTCTTTTGTGCTCCTGTGGCTGTCCCATTCTTTTTTTTTTCAGCTTTTATTGACTTTATTGGTACATGTTA
>NW_022900927.1:41499647-41542984 GCF_012274545.1 Fukomys damarensis
TGGAACATTTTAGGGATACAGTACAGTTACATTAATTGTTGGGATCTTGTACCTCCACATCACAAGTCTTTATTCTCATTTTTTCCCCTTACCCCTGCCCTCCCTTCAACCCCTCCTCCCCTCCCCATCTACAAACACTTTATTTCCATCTTTTCATTATCTCACATTTTTTTCTTTTCCCTTATTACCCTTCCCCTACTCATCCCACCTTCCCTACACCTTTAGCTCCTTTCTTCCCTTTTCGAAATGTCAGTAATCTTATTAGGATCTTATGTATTATTGCAGATTACCCATTCTTTGAACAGGTTTGCTTTGCAGTGTGACAAAACTGCACAGTAGCAGCCACCGTTGGCAGATCACATTGCACTTGTGTGGATCTAGCCCCTACCCGTGGTAATTTGGGGCAATAGCATGTCACTGGAGGGAAACCACCCACAGGAAGCTGATGTGTCATCCTGTATAACTGTAATAAAAATGAGCTCTGGGGGCCGGGGATTTAGCTCGGCAGTTCTGTGGCCTGCCTTGCAAGGGCAAGGACCCCAGGTCAATCCTCGGTACCGTAAAAAAAAAGAGTTCTGTTAAGGTGCCCTTGGCAAACAGTTAATTGGAAGACAGATCTTGTCATGGGTTGTGCCTATACACACATACATTTTATTATAATTATTGTGGACTTTAAAATTTCAAATATTTATGATATTAGAATGCACTCCAGTAGGAATTAAAAATCTTCCTGATAGTCTTGTTCTTGCATGGAATTCATGATACAAAAAAAAAGGCAAGAAAACTCATATTTTAAATCTTTTCTCCCAGAAATTTCACTACTGCAGCTGATCATCAATTGATAAATGTTTTATTATTACTCCTGGGTGCTGCATTTTTGTTTCTGTTATTTTTCAGTGTGGTTTTTAACACAGTGGGCAGGATGTTCTCTGAAGTGTCCAACTTCCATAGTTTTAGCTTAACTGAGTGTATACTGTCCCAGGGCTACTTGGACAGACAGACACACAGAAAAACAATCTGCATTTTGAGACAACGTTGAGATATCTTCCATTATCATTAGCAGTTTAAAGTCTTAACAGCATAGGAATGAATGTCTTGCAAAGAAGATTTACAATCAGCATGCATGGGCCTATGTTTTCCTTGCTAAGGAACGTTTACAGGGGAAGGGAAAATGTTATATAAGCCATGAGTTGTTATTTTTTACATACATTGAAAAAATACAATTATTTAAATTTAAAAATTTTAAATTTTAAAACCATTTTACATTGAAAAAGTTTAAAGTTAAAATTCAGTCTCTTTCATTGTGAATAACATTCTTGCATTTCAGTTGTTCTCAAACAGAAGCACATGTCAGAACCACGTACAGGAGTTATTAAAACTTGGTTTGCTGGTCCTACCTTCCCTAGTCTGTGGAGTCAGTAGATCTGGATCCTGATAATTTGTATCTATAACAAATTCTTAGGTGACTATAATGGTACGGGTCCAGGGATAACACTTTGAGTACCAGTGGTGTGTAAGTGTTTTTATCAGTCTTCACTATAATTTTTGAAATATAAGTGGAAATAGCTAGGTCAAAGCACTAGAAACTCTGAACTGCTAAGACACGTGTTTATTTTCATTTTAAATGTCTTTATATGATTTTCTTTCACATATTTTGTGATATGCCATTTTGTCATTGGAAGGTAGTTTCCCAATTTTACTTTGCATTTGTTAGCAATATTTACATAAAATCTTCAGATTAAGGCAAAAAAGATAGAGGTTCTTAACAGATTTTGCTTTATTTTTCCTAAAGGAAAAGTTAATAAAACATTTAAGAATATTCATTGATAATAAACATAAATATTCTTTGTTTTATAAACAGATTGTAGTTCATGTAGTCACATTATTAGACTTACAAGTAGTTAAGATGGGCTCCCCGTAGAACTCTGTAAGTACCAGATGTTGTTACACTTAAATAAAGGAGCCTTTTCCTCATAGGAGATAGATGTCAGATGCAATGGCAATAGTTGTTGCAGGTTGGATTTAAGGAAGCCTTATAAATGAAACAGCTCCTTTAGTATGGGCTCAGACTTCAAAATTTGAGCATAAAATCTCACTTCTTTGCATAGCCTAGTACTTTGAGAAAGTATTTTACCTGTATGTTTTAGTATCATTTAAAATGAATAATGATTCCTTCCTCTTAGGAAGATCCCAGGAATGAATGAGTTAAACCATACAAAATGCTTAAAACTGTACCTTAATCTCCACACTATTATTAGTAGATGCTATATCATGGAGAAAGAATGCTATGTAGCCCGTTCTTGTTATGCCAGTAGCAGTGGAAATGCAATAGAAGTGAAATGAAATTTAAATTATGACCAGAATTGGGCTTATAATAATAATATCTAACGTCTTTTGCAAAAAGTGTCAAAATGTCATGTTCTTTGTAGGGGGAAAGATCATCAGTCAGACCCTGTGCAGTGGAGAAAGGGTAGATGGTTCATTATGTGTTTGATTTCTGCCAAACGTCTTGATTGATTGTCCACGCTAACCATGCAATTACCCAGGAGGATTGTAACCCTTGAATTAAAGGAGGTAATGCTGACTCAGGTGCTGAAATATTCAGTTCATTTTTAATGGCAAGAAGGGTAGAGAGCAGCACACGTGGCTTCAAGTTTTCTTAAGAATATAGGGAGAGATGGACCAAGGATGTGGGAGTGATACCATTGGATGAAAAGGCTGGAGAAAAGTCTAGGCTGTGTTCATTTGAGAGAATACCTGGAAGGTTTTTAAGATTGACTAACATGTGCAGTTCTCTACCCTGCATCCTTTCTCCAGGACGTGCTATTGGCCTTGCTCTTTTTTATGTGCCCACAGTGTCAGCCAAGCACAGTACTGCTCAAAAAACTGACTTGATGTTATTATGAGTTACACAGTATGTGTCTGGTCTCATCAGTTACTTGCTCTAGCAACATGTAATATATTCAGAAAATACTACAGTTAGCATGGTAATCCCTATCCCTGCTTTTCCTATTAGTTTACATTTATGTCTGTTTCTCTTCATCTAAAAATCTTCCATCTCCAGAATGAAAATAGAGCTGTCACTAGAGTCCAAGCTAGATTCCACTAGATTTATTGTGGCTACAAATGTAAAAATATAAACTCAAGAGTAAGTAAAAAATCAACATAATTCATTCCAGTGAAACCTGAACTTTAAGGAGTACATTTGATGTCTGAATACCAAGAAATCTCCCTGACTGAGTGAGGTGAGGGCCATCACAGTTTAGGATGCTGACATTATTTGTTCCATCTAGCTTTATGATCACAATAATTTCAGTACGCTACTGCCGTGTTTCCTCTTCTCAGAGAGGAAATGACCATCAAAGTACTTAAGTAATTAAATGCAGTGATAGCGGAAAGTAGTATTTATGCATGTAAATGTAGTTTATTCATTTTTAAGACTGGAAATCACTAGGTGGACATATTATAAGTGATATATTTGTGTGTATGTGTGTGACATGTGCCAGAATTATAATATATTGATGATCATGGAGTTTTATTTTTTGTAAGGAAAATTTTACCCTTTTTAAGTTTAAGAAAAAATATATAAATTTTCTTTAAACCTAAAAATGAAGACAATTTAGAATGCTCTTGTGTTTCCATGTTAAACCCACAATACTGCACAACTTTTGCTTATGGGCTACATGTTATAACATGTTATACATATCATGCTAGGTGCATAAAGTACATGTTAATGGTCTCATATGAATCAAGTCTGGCTCTTTTTACTCTCTGATAAGTGGGAGACACTGTTATCTACCTAACTAAAACTACTGATTTGGATTTCTCTATGCCGAATCAAATCTATTTTGCTTCCACATTCTACTGATTTTACTTCCTAAATATCTGTCTTTTATGTTCTCATAAAGTTTCCTTATTTCTTAACTTGGACACTTTCAGTAACTTCCTGCCTTCATAGGCCATGCCCTGACTTTCTGGGGTTGTTGGTTTATTAATAGTGACCTTAAAGCAACCCTCAAAATTTGGGGGACATCAACTATGAAATAAAAATTAAGAAATATATGTGTTGAATTATTTAGCTGGTGAATTTGCTAAATGTCTTGTCGTGCCGATGTTATCAAAATTAATGGATTCCGTTTGTAAGTATACCTTATGCAACTCAATATTGAGATTTCTACTAGATCTCTGAACACTTTTTGCTTGTTGTAAGGATATAGAAAAGCAGGCTACTTATTTTTAAAAATGTTCATTTAGCTCATAGTTACAGTGCATATAACAGGGAGTCAGCCCTGATAAGTGCCCTGCTGGTTGTGTCAACCTCATGGTAGCTACAATCACAAAGATGGGAGCATGTGCCACCGTGGTGGGAGTGTGAGAGGGAGGGACTATACCATAGGACAGGAAGCTGAGAGCATAGATGGTAGCCGGGCTTATTCTTTTATAACAAACTTTGCAGACGAGCTAACTCAGGTGTCTCAGGAGAACTATTTTGATCCCCTCAGAGATATGCCTACAAGAACTTCTGGTCCTCCTACTAGGCCCCTTCTCTTTGGGGACTTATGCTTTAATATGACTGCAAGAGGACCAACGCTCCAGTACATGAACTCTTGGGGGCCAAACGATAAGTCTCTTTTACCTATCAGTTCTATGAGAACAACTAAAGATACAGTCTGTAATCCACTTTCAAAAAGAACTAAAAATAGCACGTCATGCACTGATTTTTCCAACCTTTTTTGGCTACCACTCTTGAACTTTGGTGTCATAAAACTTGACTGAAAATCAGTTTTTATAAAGATATGTAGGTTCACCACACATGCTACTGTTTTTGTACAGTAAGAGAACATTTATTTCTCCCAATTCAAAGTAACTCAGTCACTTCTAGCTAAAATCTCAGTCTTTGAAAAATGTCTCATTCAGTTCCAGATATCTTCCCTTCCCTTTCCTCTCGGATATGTTATACTGGTGAGGCTTGGCAAGGATGTTATTATCATGGTACCAATGTAGGGGCAGTTAGAGATAGGCAGGGATGTAGGGCATGTCTAATGTGGCAGAAGGTTATAGAAATGACCACCTGCTTGCTTGTGAAGTTGCCTTTTGTGAAACCTTTGCAGATGTGAAACAGTTATTTTTAGGGGCCAGCTTGCATGCATTTATTGTGTACCGCTAGGCCCCATGACCCTTAACTCACCCCAGAAAAAAAGTGCAAGATCCTGATTGGCCTAGACGATACCAATCAGTGGAGCTGTTTTTTTTGTTTGTTTGTTTGTTTTTTTCAGGACCAGATTACCTTTATAAGTACAAGCAGATCAAAGACACCAGTGGAGAAGCTCACTGAAGTTTCTCCCTGCTTTGCAGCCTACCACCTGGCAGCTTTGACTCCACTTTTACAATACTATAAATAAACCTGTTTCCCACTACTTTCATTTCTTACTTCCTTGTTCTCTGCAGGAGGCCCTCCACTTCAAGTCAGCCTTACCTCACTTCTGCATTCCTCGCCAGAGTGAGGGAAAGGACCTAAGAAACAGAGGATCATGTCAGGGGAGACCCTAAACTACTGAGACTCCCTCTTGGTAACATATCATCATTGCACATGGGGAGACCCTAAGCTACTGAGACCCCCACTTGATGTTACACCTGGGTGACATATCATCATCGCTACTGAAAACATTGCTGCCTGGAGAGTGCTGAAATTTATATACAGATATGAGTTATCACAACCTGCCCTCAATTTTCTAGCCCTTTCTACCTTCCTGTGTTAGGTCTATGCAACTTTCCTGTTCTGTTCTTAAGAACTCTAGCACCACTGTTTTCTTCCTAAGAAATCTACGTGGCTCTCAGAAGATTAGGGAAGAAAAGAAAAGGAAAACAGATGTTTTCCTAGTCTTTTGGGATAGACGTTGTGCTGTGTACTTAGGTCCAAACACTATTATGGAACTCAAGTCAGAGGGGTGAACTATTAGAATCTTTCTTGGGAGCTTTGTTTCTTTCAAATTTTTTTTTCCTATTAGTAGTTTTCCTCTTTGTGGGAAACTTACTTAAATCATTGGTCACTCTTCATTAACCTACAGTTTACAGTTTCATTGTATGTTTTTAGTCCTTTGCTCTTTTCCAAGATGTAGAGGCCCAGTTACTGCTATAGAAATTCTAGATTTCCGCATAAGAGCAATCACCTCACTCCTGTTAAAATGGATATTATACAAAATAGAGAATAGAGTATTCATCACCTTTACATTTCTGAGACAAAGTACCTGTCATGCATAGTTAAAGGACAAAAAGTTTGTTTGGCCTTATAGTGTCAGTGGTTTCAGTCCATGATCAGCTGGCCCCGAAGCAGAACATCATGTTAGAAGGACATGGCACAGGCAGCAGTTCACTTCATGGCAGTCACAAACAGAAAGAGAGAAAGAAAAACAGAGAAAGAGAGGAAGGATCGAAGTAGAGGAGACATCCTTCCAGGTCATGCCCCCGGTGATCCACCTCCTCCAACAGGGCGCCCTCTTACAGCAGCGCTTCATCTATGAACTCATCACTGGGCCAGTCAACTGATGAGGTTGTCATTCTCCATACTTTAGTCTTTGGGAGACATTATATTTAAACCATAGTAGATGACAAGTGGCAGCAAAGAAGAAGGGAAAAAAGAGTCCCTATATACTGTTGATCCAATTTGGTTCAGCCATTATATAAAAGGGTAATGTGTTTCCTCAGAAAAATCTAATAGAGTTATTTTATGATCCATCAATCCTACTTCTGGGAATTTACCCAAAAGATTCAAAATCAAAATGTTGATGACATATATATGATTCCATGTTCATTACAGTCCTGTGCATAATGTCCAAGTTATTAAATCAATCTAAGGCAATCTAAGTGTCCTTTGTTAGATGAATGGATAAAGAAAATGTGGTATATATATACATAAGTGAATACTGCTTAGTCTTAAGAAAAAAAGAAATTATGTCCTGTTCAACAATGTGGATAGAATTTCAATAACATTATGTTAAAAGAAATAAGCCTGAGAGAGAAATACTTTATGATCTCACTTATATGTGGAAGACAAAACAATTGAAGTCATAGAAACAAGAGTAGAATAGTGGTTACCAGAGACAGTGGGTAGGGAAACTTAGAAGACAATGGTCAGAGTACAAAGCTCTAGTTAGGCACAAAAAGTAAAGTTATTTTTCACTGTATGGTGAATAATATTATGGCATCACTTAGTAACTGCATTTATATATAACTAAAATTGGTTAGTTTGCCATTAAAACAAATATGAAAAGAGTAATCATTGATTTCTCACATGATTTATCTCCACATTTGATTAGGTTGCAATTAGTTTTGAAAAATAATCACCAGCTAAAGTGTAGCACTCTGGAAAATCATAGTATGCCTGCTTATGAGGTTGTTTTACTGTGACATATTCACTTTGCAGAAGGATGTAGTGTTAAACATGCTATCTTCCATTTCATCCTTTTACTATAAATACTGTAAAATAAATATTGTGAGGGTACATGACTAAACTAAAAGGTCATTACAATTTTAAAAAGTTTTCTGTAACTAGGTAGGTTCGTTACATTTGGATGACTAGCTAAGATTCAAGGATTTGGCAATGATAATAGTTCTATAATAATAGTTCTAATTTATTGTGTTAATACACTTATAATTAGTGTAAATATATTTTAAATTAAAATAATGTACTAGTGATAAGTTACTATATAACATTTATTATGTAACATGCATATTTAGTGAAACACCATGTTCCATTGTATAAACTCATTCAATGTTCAGCATAATAATATACGGAGGCAATATTATTGACATTTTACAGATGAAGAAACTGGCACTGAGAGGAAATAAAATGTTCAGTCAGTATCCACTTGGCTACAAAGGGGCAAAATAGAAATTTTGTTATACAGAATGTTCCACAAAAAATACAGGCAATAAAATTCATGCTAATGAATATTAAATGTAAAATAAGCTATGCCACCTTTGTTATTTTTAATTATTGTGAATGATTTATTATACATACAGTTGTACTCTAATTTATAAATAGCCCTTTGGTAAATGTACCATTGTTAATTCTACCATTTTTTGAAATACAGTTACAAAATGGAATCACATTCATGTTTAAAACATTACAGTTAATCAAAACCACTGGAGAAAACTGGATTTGGCTGTTTAGAGGTAAATCATGTCTGAAGCCTGGGCCAGAATCTTGATTATCAAAATCCTCAATGACTCTTACAGAAATTACCCAACACTAAGTTATGATTAATATTTTTCATAATGTAAAATTGTTTTCACTAAGAATCTTATAATTAACTCATAGAATAACCCTGCAAAACATATTATCATACCATTTGTAGCTCATTCAATTGTAGTTATGAGGTTAACTACTTAACAGTTTATCTGAGCATCACTCAGGCATTTTGTTTGCTTACCTACTGACCATCCTGAGTGTTGACCAGAAAGGTATCATTTCAACCACTTGATTCTTGTATTGAATAAAATAGATAAAACTGTCATTTTAAAATTTTCTGCTGTCATAAAAATTAACAAAAATATATGTAATTTTTGGTTGCGTATTTAAATAATTGAATGAATAAGTGGTTTAATACTCTCATTTTGTGTGTGAGTGTGTGTGTGTGTGTGTGTGTGCATGCCGGTAAATGAACTGTGCAATTCAAACCCCAAATCAGAACATAATTTCACCATTCTTTTGTGTTTATTTGAATAAAAGTTTCCAATAAATTTGACAAGGCTACTAGTATCCTCTCTCACCACAGTGTTATTATTATGAATTTAAAATGCTTTTAAAATGCTGAACACTGTCTCATTAAAGACACACTTGTTTTTCTCCACTATTTTCTTCAGCATATATATATATATATTTTTTTATATATATATATATACATATATGCAATTTAAGAATACGGAGAAATATGTTTTGGCACAGTACATGTAAAATAATTTCAATATGTCTACACATTATTTCACGATGTTTTTATGTTTCAACATCTAGATTGTAATATGCTTTTGTAACATAATGCTTTCCTCTTTCCTGTGATTTTGTTGAAGGATCTTAAGAAGTATATTTTACTTATAAAAGATACACATGTTAGAATACATTTAAAAAAGTGTATAGGACTGGGCCGGGAATGTAGCTCAGTGGCACCACACCTGCCTTGCAAGCACAAGATCCTGAGTTTGATCTGCGGTGCTACAAAAAAGTGTATAGGACTTCGTTTTTAAGTAGAGATTTGCCGCCAATTCACTTGTCATTGATTTCTCTGGTTGCAACTGAAGTTCAAGTTACCATCTGAGTAAAATTTCAGATCTTAGAGACAGTGGAGAAAAAGTCAAAGCCCTTAAATGTGTGATATTGCTCTAAAAGAAATCCTGGACTAGGAAAAAGAATATGTGAGTTAAGTCACAGGTTAAGATCGTAAAGCCAACTAGGTACATTGTTGTCTGTTTTCACACCTAAGTTTCAGAGAGGCTAACGTCTAAGGCACCATTGACATGCATTAGGAAAATGAAGGTTATTCTTGCTTTCATTATTGATATTTTTCATTCTATTTGTTATTTAAATAAATATTTTCCATAGTTTAATACCTTGACAAGACAAAATCCATGCAAGATGGTGGCTGATGGAGGTGGTATCTCAGTACAAACTTAACAGGCCTGAATTAGAACTTGGAAATCTTAAACTTACACAGATTCTCCTGAGCTAAAATGATAGAACCTTATGAACCCGAAGACATAAGGAGTCAGAAATAAGAGCCTCAGAAGCAAATAATACATTTAAATTTTTTTTTGCCAGTTTTTGAAACCTCTGTGCAATAATAACTTAACAGAGTACTTATTGGACAGATGTGATAATAAAATAAAACTAGATGTTGTAATAATGATAATGAGAGCAAGGACTTTGTTTCAGAATTAACTCTGACAGATACTTCATAGGTGCTATCTTAAATAGTCCTGACACAATCATGTTGTGTATTACTGTCAACATAATATTACAGATGAGGAGAATTCTGAGTTTAGAAGGGTTAAATGTGTTACCCAATGTCCTAGTGATAGTATGTTTTACTGGAGCTTATAAACAGATATGATTGCAGAAGTCACACACACACACACACACACACTCTCTCTCTCTCTCTCTCACACACACACACACATTGATCTTTAAAGTCAAGCCATGAAAGGGGTCATGTGCCTATGGAGAGACTGGCATGATTCAAATCTGACTCAACTCAAAGTTTCTACCAGAAAGGCAAACTATTAATTCTATAATATATATAATATTCAGATGAGAAGAAAATGTTCATTTGTCTTTCAGAAACCTTAATCATCACTGCTTATATATTAAATTCCAATTTATATTTATCAAAGCACTCATTTTCTTGATATTGTTATTATAAATGTTTATTCCTAGGATCCATGGCAAAAAAAAAAAAATCTATCTGTTCTGCTTCTAGGCTTTCCTATTATAAAAATGCTAGCATGTGAATACACACACACATACACACACACATGTAATCTTTTCATGTAGATATCGATGGATGTGTCACAAATGTTTATGTTTAATGAAGACATATTCAAGTTTATTCAATACTTTTTAACCAGAGGGTTGAATTTTGTACAATATCGAATCAAAATAGAATCAAAATAGTTAGATAAATATATGTGAATTGTATGAGAGTGCCTTTAAAATATTGTTACATAGAAAGTTGAAATTGGAAAATATCACACTATGAGCCAAATTTGGATAAAAATCTCACCATGTATGTTTATGTGTTATAAGGTGGTATGATGAAGTGCGGGCCAAGGAGTATTGATTCTAGAACTTTTTGTATGAAGTTATTAAAACATTTATCAAAGCATTCTAAGCCATGCTTGTAATCCCATCATTCTGGGTGGCTGAAGCAGAAGGGTCCCAAGTTCAAGTCTAGCCTAGGCCACTTAGTGAATCAGCCAAGGCTCTACTTCAAAACAGAAAAGGAGGTAGGGTAGGGATTTATTAATGTGAAGGTCCTGAGTCCAGTCTCCAGTACTACAAAAACAAAAATAGAAAAGGTCAGGAGTTTCAAATTCTAAGGAAATTTTAGTTTTTAGTTTCTACGTATAATATTTGCTTATTTTATGCTAAAATATTTGTTTTTTAAAAAACAATGATTGTTTCTCCGATTTCCTTGCCTTTTGTAGCTCTTGATTATATGATAACAACTTGCCTTTCAGCATTACTTGTCCTAATTTTTGGCATCCTGCCTCGACCACAGATTTTTAAATTATGCCCTATGTTTATTTGTTTCTGTTCTTCCATACAACAGACCCTCTTTGAAGAATCCCTTTTCTTCACTTTGCATGTTCAAGTTTCATTATGTTCCCACTTTTAATTCTATTTAGGAACACATTTTAAAATTTTTATTTGTATTAGTGCATGTTTATAGTGCATAACTATTATATTCATCATGGAGAGTTATTACATATATATAACACATTGTAATTCTTTTATGTCCCCTTCCCCATCCTCTTCCGTCTCCCCTTTCCCAATTTGCAAACAATCTGTCTCTGTCATAGTTACTTTTCTTGTTGCTAAACCAAAATACCCAACATCCAAAATTAAAGGAGGAAAGGTTTATTTAGCTCACAGTTTGTAGAGGTTTCAGTCCATAACAGGCTTGTTCCGAGGCAGGGCGACATGGCAGACAGGCATAGTAGTAAAGAATCAGTTCTCGGTAGGCAGAAGGTAGGAGACCAACAAGGCATGACTCCCAGCTTTTTCCATCCTTTATATCCTCTCCAGCCTACTTAGGGTGGGTCACAATCACACCCTCAATTTTAGTGCCTTTGATCCTAGCATTGCACCATGAATCAATCCTAGTGTTATGCACTCTAGATCCAGCCACCTGTGGAAAAGCCCCACCAGTGACAATATGAAGCTTTGGGGTGACATCTAAACAGAAGCCATAACATGCTGCCCTTGACACCCAAAGGTTCATACATACCCCTTTATGAAAAGGGCATTTAGTCCATCTCCAAGAGTTATAAAAACAAAGTCTCCTCTGAGATTTAAGGCAAACTCTTAGCTGCAAGCCCCTATACAAATTAAAAGAAAGTTAAACACTTCCAAGATTAAATGGCACAAGACAGATATTTCCAATCCCAAATGACAAACAGAGGAATAGCAAGTAATGGGAACAAATAAAGATCAAAATCCACCAGGGTAAATATTAAATACCATAGTTCCACTTCCAGCATCCCCCTGAGATTTAAGGCAAACTCTTAGCTGCAAGCCCCTATACAAATTAAAAGAAAGTTAAACACTTCCAAGATTAAATGGCACAAGACAGATATTTCCAATCCCAAATGACAAACAGAGGAATAGCAAGTAATGGGAACAAATAAAGATCAAAATCCACCAGGGTAAATATTAAATACCATAGTTCCACTTCCAGCATCCCCAGAAATCTGTGGCAAGTTGGGATCTCCAAAGGGATTAGGTGGCTGTGCCCCTACAGAAGTTCTGGTGATTGTAGCTCCCATGGCTTCTTTCTTTGGCTGGTTTTGCTCACTCCTTGCAGCTTTGTTTGGATGATCTACGACATTTTGGGGTCTCCACTGTACCTTTGGTTTCAGACTCAAAGCTTCACACACTACCCTCTCAGGGGCACCCTGCCTGGCCTCCTAGGCCTTATTCTGAAAGCTGGGCGGAAGCCTTCCTGACCCCCAAAACTTTTGCATTCTGTATGTGCCTAAAACCAACACCATATGGATGGCACCAATGCCTGTGCCAGCTGGACCAGTAGCTAGGCTTTCTTTCCTCTTGGCTATAGGGTTCCAAACATAATCCTGCGAAACAGCTTTCCTTGGTCATTGGAACATGATGCTCCGTGGCTCTCTTCTCAAAGCAAAATCACTTTTCCCATTTTGAGGATTCAAAGGGTGGAGACCTTCTGCTTCTTGTGGTGCACTCAGGCCATATTTTCTGTTTTCTTCTTCTGAAATATTTGGCGTTTTCTTGCTATTCTTTACTGCAACCATTTCCCCCCGTTTCATCTTTTCAGGACACAACTTTAGAGGAGTTTCCTTTCTGGCCAAACTCACAAAGATTTAAATCATTCTTCTGTGCTCTTTGCTCTTGATTTCAACATAAATCTGGCTAAAAGTTCCAACAGTAGCCACACTACTGCCCCAACATTAGATTGGCTTGAAAATTTCTTCTGCCAAATTAATCAGCTGCCCTTAATCTCAGTCTCAAACACAGTCTCTGGACATGAGCAAGATGCAGACAAACTGTCTGCGACACTATAACACTTTCTGTCTTGAGTCCAACAGTCAGTGTAGTCTTTCTTCCCAGCAGGAAGAAGGAATTTTCCAAGCCTGGTCTTTACCAGCAGGATTTCTATCAGCCCTCTGGTCTTTTGAGCTCACCAGAATCTCCTATCAAGTATAGCCTAAGGCATTCCAGTTCTACTTTTTCAACCAGCATCTCAAACCTTTTCTAACTCTTCTCTTTCTCACAAGCCAGTTCCAAAAGCTCCTAAACTACATATTCAGGTATAGTCACAGCACTGACCCCACTTTTCTGGTACAAAATTTTGTCTTAGCTACTGACATTCAAAGTTAAAGGAAGAAAGGCTTATATCACTTACAGTTTGTGGAGGTTTCAACCCACAATAAACTGGCTCCAAGGCAGGGTGGTATAGCAGACAGGCATAGCAGTAGAGAAACAGTTCTTAGTGGGCAGAAGGTAGCAAAACAATAGGGTTTCTATCCCTTATATCTTATCCAGGCTACTTAGGGCGCTTGCACTCATACCCTTAATCCAAGTGCCCTTGAGCCCTGTGTGGTGTGAATCAATTCCAGTGTCACACTTTCTAGACCCAACCACATCTGAAAAAGCCCCACTTAATACTGCATGAGGCTTGCGGGGAGGGCATCTAAACATGAGCCATAACAGTCTCCTTGTTTCCTATCTTTATTTTGCTCTTTGATTTGTTTAAACTTTGGATTTCTGATATGAGAACATGTGTGATATTTAAGCTTGTATTATTTATTTCACTTCACATTATGATCTGAAGGTGCATCCGTTTTCCTAGAAATGACTAAAACTTACGCTTTCTTATAGCAGAGTAGTACTCCATTGTGTACAGACACCACATTATGTGTATGTTTTACTTCAATTTTTCTTTCTCTATTCTCATTTCAAATTTTTCACTCTTTGTGTTCTGTCATAGTCTGCCTTGAAATAAAATTACTAATCAATCTGTATCAGTCACTTATGAAAACAAAATATCCTCATGCTCATTTCTTGCTCATGATTATATTACATCAGTAGGTAAAATTTTGTAACATTTGTTTTTATAAAAGTTTTGAACAGTTTCAGTTTTTCTTAATGATTTGTTGTTGGAGAGTAACCTCTACTCTGTGTCAAATTGCCAGTCTTGCAGCTTACAATTCAGTTCTCAGTTCTATCTTGTAATTTGTGTCTTCTAGCTACATTTTTCTGCCTGTGTTCTCTCATATAAACAGATTTCTAGAGTCTTAAATGAGAAATGACAGTCCAAACAAAATGTCTTATACAGGAAGGCATTTGCAATTATTTCATAAAATGATGCCAAAATATTGTCACATATAGTTTCTCATATGACAAATTCAATAAAATCTTCTAATAGAGAGAAGTTTTTATAAAGTTCCTCTATAAATCAGTCCAGGTGGCTTCCTTTTACATAGACAGGCAGGATTATTTTCAGAATGATACAAGAAGCAGAGAGAGAGAGAGAAACTCAAACTGATTTACAAAAATGTTCCCTCAGTCCTCTTCTCAGAGGGAGTTTTGCTTTGTCACAAGTGACTAGTCCATGATTTTGAAAGAGTGAATCATCTTCCTTTGAAACAAGAGATAAGTGGGGGAAAGAGCTGTTTAAAAATTACTTAACAACTATTTCCTTTTGAGCTATGACTTCTTAAACTGGAATGTAATCCAGAATAGCTTCCCTTTGAATTCCACATTTGTCCTAAGCTTTTTTTATTGTCTCTCTTGGGCCTCACCCATCAATCTTTATTCCCTCTCTCTGTTCAACAGATTTACACTGACTGGGCCAACCACTATCTAGCAAAATCGGGCCACAAGCGGCTGATCAAGGATTTGCAACAGGACATTACAGATGGCGTACTACTAGCAGACATCATCCAGATCATTGGTAAGACCTGCCTTTGCAGAGCAAGTATTGGAGCCTCTGCTCCGGACCCCTTTGGTAAATTACAATTTAAGTTGAATGCATACCGAATTGTTCCATGAGTCATAGAGATTAATGTGGCTCTCCCCTGATTTAATTAAACATGTTTACATGAGGATATTTGAAAAAGGCCATTTGGCTGCACTTTTAAATAGCTAGAACTGTATCTTTACATACACTGAATTGTCAAAAATGAATGCTTCATTAAACCATATGTCCCCCATGTGTGCATTTCATTAGCTGGAACAATTCATAGAGTCTTTGATTCCTTGAAACTATATCCTGACCCAGCAGGGACAATTGTGAAAGGTTTCATGTCAGCAGTCATTTGGCATAAGCTAAAGAATCAGCAGCAACTTCCTTCTCCATTCTTTTTTTTTTTTTTTTTTTTTTTTTTTTTTTTTTTTTGCTTGATCTGTGCAGATAGAATTGGCGGCTGCTAACAAGTGTGTTCTCCTGTATGTGGCTGTGAGATTGAGCAAATGTAGCAGCAGCATTTTCTCTTTTTCCTTTTTTTAAGCCTTTTTGTATGTGTTTCACTTCATTGCTTAAGCATGTTATTCTTTTTTTCTCTCTTTTATTTTATTTCTTGGCTTTAGCAAATGAAAAAGTTGAAGATATCAATGGATGTCCTAGAAGTCATTCTCAGATGGTAAGAATTATATTTATTCTCAATATAAATAATGCTTATCATCATTTCCAGAATTAACTACATTTGTAAATGGATTAGAAAATTTTCTGCATGCCTTCCTGCTTAAGAAGCCATTTGATCCCATTCTTTCATAAGTATTTCTATGGGTACAATATATATATATATGTGTGTGTGTGTGTGTGTGTGTGTGTGATGGCATCAATTCAGTTGAATAAGTATGATTCCTATATAACATATTTCAAGAGGATTTTTTGTTGGTTTTTTTAGATCTTTGACTTTTTTGTTGTTCTGATGTGCTAGATAATTTAATTCTAATGCTGATCTGTTTGGCTGTAAATCTCATTTCCAATTTTAAGTGGTGCCTTTTTATATGAACAACTGTTTTGAAGAGAACTTGCCATATGCATTTTAAAAGTATATGAATAAGGTTTTCTTTGTTCATAACAAGTCCAGGGTAAGCACATGGGCTCTTAGACATTTTGGAAATAGTTCTAAAGGCATGCTGCTTTACGTTTGCTAAGCAGTGAGTGACTTTCACATGACTCATGGCTTTTCCAGAAAGCCCTCATTTGGGAGGTCTGTCTCTTGTTGGCTATATCTTATCTTCATCAACTAGTAAAGCTTAAAATCTTATCACAAAAATATACTTATAAACTATTTAGATAAAAATCACTCTTTTAATTAAATAGCCATAACTTTAATTATATAGAACGGACAACCTGAAATACAAAATAACCTTAACTGGATTTAAATTAAGCAAATATGACCATGAATGATAGCCAAAATCTACAAGATGAAGCAAATTTAATCATAAATATCAGCCGAAATCCACAAGATGAGACTTTCTCAAACATTTTATCACAGTATAAGCATCATAAATGTACATAATGAAATTTTGTCACAGCCTTGGATGAAGAAACTTATTCACTTTTTAAACTTGCTGACCTACATTATTTAACGTCAGAAAACTAAAATCCAAAATAAAGAATGATTAATTAAAGAATGATTAATTAAGGAATGATTAATTAGCATGTCTGTGTTTTTCAAATAAGCACTCCAAAGACCTATTAAAATGTCATGAACTCTCTGTAGCTGTTGTGAAAAAGAAAAAAAAAACTTTATGAAAGAAAGTTTCTCTATAAAATACTTCTGTTTTAAGGAAAATTCCTGATCCAATTACCCTGGGCATAAACACAACTGTGTGGAAATTAATTACAGTTGTTTTCTAAAATTTTATTGAGAGCAAGTTGTAGTGAAATGTACTCAGATCCTGCTTACACTAATAGCTGGGAAGTTGGAAAAACATTTAACCTCTCTGAGCTTTGGCTTTCTCATCTGAAAATTAAACCTTAACTACTATGTTGTAATGAGTTGTGAGTATAGCATTCTTTATTAATTAAATTGATATATAAATGCAGAGTAGCATTGTTGTTTAAAAACAGCATTGTTTCTAAAGAATACATGCATGGATTATTACTTGTTAAAATACTCTTTAGGGCTTTATATTGAAAAGCTGTATGGAACCTGATATCATATATTTTGACGCTATTGATTTTGCTTTCATTATTTTAGTTTTAAGGAGCTATTGGAAGCTATAAAATATTTTAAGTTGTGAGACTGTCACCCATTCTATCACTCCAATTGGATTCTGATTTCAGAGAATCTATTGAGCCGGCAAATTTATACTCATTGACAGTAAAAATACATATATGTAGACATACATATATACATACGTTCGTAGTTGAAACAGTCTCCCAAACCCATGACTGTATAAAGATACAGTCCTTAGATATTTACCTTAAACATCTGTACCTAGAAATTCTACAATTCTATTAATTTTGTGATGTCTCTTATTCCTTATTACCTCCAACATACAAGTAACTGGCACTAAGCAGGTTATCTTAATATTACTGCTTGTGATTAAAAAAAAAAGACCAAAGCCTAAGAAATGCAAATGTTATGAAAAAAGTGGTCTTTTACAGAAAAGTATTACAGTAGTTGAGATCACATTGAAATTTGAGTAATAACTTGGCTCTTTTTTTCTTTTTCTGATGTGGTTACACTGAAATTGGCATGACCACAATGTTGATTCAGAAGGATGCTTGGGAAGTAAATGTAACTTTTTGGCTGAATTGTTTTTGCCACTATTCTTAAGAATTTACACTGACTCTATAAAATTAATGAATACAATTCCAGAATGTAAGTGAGAAAAGAAAGTAAAGAGAATTATGATAGCATGACTAGGCTTATGAATTTCATGTCCAGTCCAAATATGATATTGTCTGTTGCCTTATTGCATAACATTAGCAGGTTCTCCATTAGTTAGAAATATTATCCCTGCCCTTAGAATTATTTTCACTACCAGTTTTTCCTCAGTCTCTCCTTTTTGGTTCTCTTTGTGTTATATAACAAAAAGTAAGGTAATACTAGATCTGTAACATTTTCTAATCACAGTGTGTTTATTTAAATTTCAAGCTTCATGACCTTTTTAACTGAGTAATCTTTAAGTCTTTAACAATAGAGGTTTTCTTTTGAGGCAAAAATGTGCAATATACTGGTAAATTCTTAGAAAAGCTGGGTAATTCATTTTTAGCCAGTTTATCAAAGACCAAGTACCAGATATTTATTCCTGAATAAACTGCATATAATGATCAGTGTTAAAATTTTAAATAAATAGCAGTATCAGAGTTGCACAGGCAAGAACCAAAGGACTGAGAAAGGATTGAACTTGATGTGTTTTCAAAGCAGACATATAATCTGTGTAGTTTGAGCAAAGCAAAAGGTGTTTTAAGAGGCACACTGAAGACTGATAATAAAATAGGCACCATGTTCCTAAATCATTCAGTGTTAACCAAGGAGACTGGAAGATTTTTAATTTGGGCTGTGGCATGATCTAATATAAATATTTTAAAAAATCACCCCACATGCTTCCTGAGGTTTGCAGATTAATAGTCTCTAACTGAACATGGGAGATGCCAAGTATACCCCAATTTTTTTTTGCCTCATGAATAAGTGGTTACCATTTATTATTGCTAAGTATTGTTGGAGAAAAAAAGGCATAAAGATGGAGGAAGATGATGCATCCGTATTTTGACATGAGGGTTTGTGTCTCATCAAGTAGGAGGTAACTTTAGGTAATTGAGATCAATTTCTAAAGGTCAGATTAAGATGTTGGTTAGAATGTACCTAGTACATAGGTAGTTGTTAAAGCCCCAGACAAGGATGAGGTCTTGTAGGAGATCTGCATAAAGTCAACAGTATAAAAAGCTGAGCTTCTTCTGGGAATAACAGTACTTATCTGGTAGAAAGAAGTGTAAGAGTCAGAAAAGGAAAGTGATGGCAAGAGAGTGAGACCATTATTAAAAGAGTGGATCACATATGTATATTGGGTTTTTTTGTTTGTTGTTTTGTTTTGTTTTTTGAGACAGGTTCTACCTATGTAGTTGAGATTGACCTGGAATTCCCTATGTAGCCCAGGCTGTTCTCAAACTCACAGTGATCATACTGCCTCAGCCTCCCAAGTGCTGCGATCACAGGCGTGAGCCACCATGCCCGGCTTTTTTTTTTTTTTTAACATATGTGTATTGTTAATCTCAGGGTAAATATAAATATTGCAGGTGAAGCCATGGTATATGCACTCACCCAGAGGAATAGAGAAAAGATGAATTAAGTGTGGCAGTGCTATCAAATACTAGTTAGCCAACCAGATGGTAGGCTGGGAAGAGGAAGTGAGTTCTGGCAATTAGACATTGATGTAAAGATTTCTATCCAACAATCATTTCTTGACAAGTAAATGACAAGTATGAATGCCCATTGAGTCTTGAATCATTTTTCTAGGAATGCAGAGTTAAAAAGGAGAAGAAATACAAAGTTCAAGAGAAAGACAACGTTGGGGACAGTTTTTTCAAGGGAAGAAGTTACAGAGTAGGGATTAGTAGAGGCAGAGAGGAGAATCCAGAAGAGTGGGAGATAAGTGATGATGCTGGTCCTGAAGGCAGTGGTAGAGAGGAATACCTTGAAGTTCAAGTGACAGATTCACTGTTGGGGACAAAATGGACACATTTTCAGTTGCATCTCATCACAATGGAGATGTTTGGCTGAAAATGTATTTGAAGTAGATAAAAGTAAAGGGATTGAAACTAATGTGACTATGATTTCAGAATTTGGGGTAATATTAGCTTGGAATTTTCCATGTAATTTTCTTTTTTATTTTATTAGTACAAGTTTGGAATTCATGAAGTTTACAGTCATCTTGGAGAGTGCTTACTTGTACATACCACAGCTTGTTTCTCTTTTTTTTCACCCCCTTTCCCTTCTCGCTCCCTCTCTCCTTCCTCCTCAAATTGGTCTGTCCTATTTTTTATATTATTAATCTTAGCTCATGTTATGGCACATAATATTTACATTAAGTTATATTTTTAGGGTCCTGTGCATGCCATATCTTTATTCTACTTATTTGCCTTTCCCCTCTTCCTCTTCCCTGTTACCTTTTCTCTTGAGCCACTTACCTATTGTAAGTGATCCATCTACTAGTTCCCTTGTGTCCATTCTTTTTTAATTCTCTTTGTACTTTGCTTCACTCAAATGAGAGATACCATATGGTATTTAAGATTGTGTCTCTGGTTTATTTCACTCAATTACATTTTCCAAGTGCATTCATTTTTCTACAAATGTCTCAAATCAGTCATTCTTCATAGCAGAATAGTATTCCATTATATACAGATACCACATTTTCTTTATCTAATCTTCTGTTGATTGGTATACAGGCTGTTTCTAGATTTAGCTATTAGGAGTTGTGCTGCTATAAACATTGGTGTGCATGTATCACTATAGTATGACATCTTCAACTTTTGCAGGAAGATACTTAGGAGGAGGATTGCTGGGTCGTATTCTATATAATATTCTAACGGTTTCTTCATAATAAAAATTTAATGCATATATTATATGTATACACTATAGTAACTTATAATGGATAAATAATATCTATAGATATAAATGTTTCCCTAAGGAGTATTTTATTATATATAAATCTATATCAAACATAGTCTGTCATATACCCATGAAAACATGAACTTGTCCTTTCAGCAATATATTAATTCCATTACTGGAATATACTTGTTTACATTTACCCTGTTTCAGAGTCCTAGCTAAGCTGTAGTAATGAGCTTCTGGTTTATCACAGCTTAAAAACAACTTAGTTTGTGAGCTTATTGAGCACTATATTTAACCTCACTCAGAGAGGAAGTTACTGATATGGATAGCACCTGTTGAGTGATTTCTAGGTGGGTGTTATCAAGATTCAAAATATATGCTGCATTCCATAACTGTGGTGAACTTACATGAGAAAAAAAGTAGTAAAAAAATTAGTATAAATACCAAGAATGTCCTGAATGCCCAGCAGAACAAAAATAGCCAAAGCATACTCAACATGTATTTGAAATACAGAGACACAAGTGTAAAGTTCTTAGACAAAAATGTTAGACATGTGGAGGAGAATCTGTTTTGCTAATTTTTTCTCTATTTTAAAATAGGCCATTATATTTAAGGATTCTTACAAATGCGCAGAAGCATTAGGACACTTGATTCTGTGAAGTAGTTGTGAAGCAAGAATTAGATTATGTGGCATACAGTGTTCACAGCTTATTTTTCCTCTTTTCTGGTTCGTTCCTGCACTTCAATCTAGTAGCTCAGATGTTTTAACATCACACCTTCTAACCTCAGTTTTGCACATGTCATACACGGCATTGTGGAAACTTTGCTGCTATGAACATTTGGAGAATATTCAATCTTCTTACTCTTCTTTTAATCCTAAAGATGGAAAAGTAGTCTTCCCTTCCTGTCTGATTCCGTATCCCACAAAGTGGTGACTTCAAGAATAAATTCTTTGATGGGTTTCACATACATCTTTATCCCATTTCTAGAGTTATAATTATCTGGAAAGTGAAACTGTTTTTGATAGAAAAGGTATCCATACTTTTATCAGTATTCCGTCCTTTAAAGTTTCAATTCTTTCAGCCATTATGTATAGTTGCTGCACTTTCAAAGGATCTTTTTCAGTAAGATAAGAAGACAAACTTTTTAACCAAAAAAGGAAGAGTTAAAATATTGGAATGTTCTGAAAAATTTAGTACAATCTTATAAATGGCATAATGTAGGGTTTTATTACTGTGACTCACATGAGTGGAATACTGCTGTTTGTCCTTTCATATGATCCCCTTCCATTTTTAAAACTTTTCATCTTTTGGAATGGCTAGAAAGAAATAGCATAATGAAGACAGATGCTTTGCTACAAATATAACTCTGATATCTAAAGAAATACTAGATGACAATTGCTACTTTGTAGCTTCTTTAACAATTTCATTATTTTTATATAGACTCAAAATTTGAAGTATTAGATAATTTATATTTAAATTATTAGAATGCATAATGATTTTTTAAAACTGAGTTTATATCTAGAAATTGTTCTGGTACACTAGTAAAATTCAAATGAAGTAGCTGAAATACCATGGAGGCCTTAAGAGCCAGTGTCGTGCTGAAAGGACAATTGTCAGTGAAATTCTAACTCCCAACTACATGACCCAGGAAAAAGAACTTGTAAATGTCCAGGGCCCCAGTTCATTTCTGCAGTGAGGAAATTAAACTCATGACCTCTAAAATCCTTTGGAATTCTTATTTGCTAGACTGGTTGTGAAAAATTACCAAAGATGATTTCCCTTTCATATCTTAGCTGAAAATATACTTAGTCATCTTCATGGATTTTTAAAACTACTTTTATCTTAAGATAATAAAGACATTTCCTATAAAATATGTTAAGTCTAATTTACAAATCATTTTTGTGGAAATTATTTGGTCTGGCAATCAGAAATTAGATAAAAATTGAAAACACAAGAATACTTTAATATGGCATTTAATGTCATATATGTTTGTATCAGTATTTAATTTGCTTTATATAGTTAATATGATAAATAGAAAATGGAATTAAGGAACTTCGTTTGGTTTGGATTCTTGGTATTTTTCTTTTTTGAAGAGAAGATATGAAATTTTTCATTTTATGGGAAATTAATAAAATTTATATATGTATATATAACAATTGCAAAGTATAGTTAATATTTACTACTTTCTTAAACTTTTTTATAAACTTAGAATGCTGTGAATTTTTTTCTCCTGATTGGCCAGTTTCTCATTAAACACAAGATATAGTCATACCTAGCACTAGAAGATATACTTTATTATAATCCTTTTATAATTTTAGACATATTCTACCTTTGGTAATCTAGTATTTTTACAAGAACTTACTCTTCCCTCTTCTTCAGTTATTGCCCCAAATTGAACAGAAAATCATCACTTATGATCAATGCTAAACAGTGAAATCAGCTGGTGGTGTCACTGAGTGCAAAGGCCTTGAGTTCAATTCCAAGTACAAGAAAACATTACTATAGAAGGGAAGAACAATGTTGCAGAAAGAATAAAGTTTGGTTCCGTACTAGCAGATTTGTGTTTGAATTTTGGCTCTCTTATTTAATGATGCATATTTATAAAAAAATGATACTGTCTCTTTTGGCATCTAGTGCTTACTAAAGTCAGCAGAGTTGGGGGTGAAAACTAAAAGGTAAATAGCGCACTCACTAACAATTGTACGTAAACCCCTTCCTGTGCTAGGTTATTCAGTGGGGGTGGAGAAAACAAGTAGCTTCCATTCTTGAAATGCAGTATAGGGATTATCACATTGCAGCTTCTTCGTGCAGTGCATTGTGAAGTTAGGACACTGTGGCTAACTTTGAAATGAAATACACTGAAAGTTTTACAAATCAAAGTGTACTGCAGATAGTGTGGGTAAAATTTAATGTCTTAAATTTCTTAAATTAAATATGACTGGCTAATAAATAGATTTTTGTATATGTCAGTAAATCTGTGTACTGTGTGGTCACATAAAATGAGTGTCTTCTACGTAATATTGATCATTTTTCCCTTCAATTAAAAACATACCATTAGACTTTTGAGATTGAGGATGAATCCAAGACCCTTAGGATTTGAAGGGTGCTCTTTATTAACACCTATTTTTCTCGCTGGCTTATTTCCTGTCACCATTTTTCTCTAAATTTCAAGATTCTTGTTCCTGGAGCCTATTCTGCCTCATTTATCATCCTACGTAGGTTCTTCAAAATAATTTAAAGATCACACCCTTTAGAATGTTTTCACATGGCTAAACAGTTGGAAATTATGGAGAATATTTAAGTGAGATTCAACTCTCAATATTCCTGGCTATTTTAAACTTGCAGGTCCCTCAACCTATGGTGTTTCTCTACCACAACCAACTCACATTTAGCTTCTTTCTTGGGTTGAGCTTTCCCAGTGCTGGGACAACGTGCCTCATAAAACACACAGCTTATAGGAGGAGAGGCTTGCTTTAGCTCACAGTTTCAGAGATGTTTGCCCTTGGTCATCTGGCTCCAAGAGAAAAATATCATAGCAGATCATATGGTGGAGCAAAGCTATTCCCTTCATAATGGTGTGAGGCCGAGCACAAGGGAGAGGAGCTCCAGTGAGAGATTTATCTTCCAAAGGCATGTTCCCAGTGACCTGTCCCTTCTGGCCAGGCCTCACGCTTAGCAACACGTTCAGCTGCAAACTATCAGTGGAGGAATCTTGCCATCTAATCAACTCTGCAGGAATTTCTTACTCCAGTCAAATTGATAGTTAAGACTAACCAGCGCAACCTCATTCCACATTCCTGCATTTATTTTAACTATCTCTGGCCTCTAAGGGAGCAACTCAGGTAACTCAGGTTCTGTTTAAGCAGTAAAACCTGGACTTTAAGAAAAGTGGCTCTGTGTGTCCTTAAGAATATCCATTCAGTTCTTGAACAAACACTTTATCTTTCCAATATGCTAGAATAATGGCAACTTTAGAAGCAGAAATCTCTGTAACTATGTTAAATAGATCTTAGTTACTAATAACTCTCTTTCCTAGTTCTTTTGGTCTGTAATTAGAAAGAAACTTTTCTGTGCTCTTTAGGATTCTATTTCTCTAATCATAATATTCATCACATCACATTTCAATTATCTCTCTTCGTGGTATATCTATGTTTCTGAGGACTTAGAAATTTCTCAGTGAATAATCAATAAATGAATGAACAAAAATAAACATCCTACAAATCTTACCAAAGCAAAATAACTACTACATATTACTTTGTCTCCAGACAAATTTATCTTTGGTTATAATCTTAGCCTAAAATCTGTACAATTATTAAAATTCTAAGTTAGGATGGAATTTTGATAACACCGAGCCATCTTTTCTAATTTTGGTTGAAATGATATTTATTAATCAGTGTATATAATCACACTAGTATTATATATTTATCATGAAAAACAAAAACTATAATTAATGGAAAATAGCACAAGTCAAAAAAGAATACATGTTCCAGGAGAGTCAAAGTTCAGATTGTTTTTCATGCCTCTAGACATTCTTTGTGCGATTCTCCACAGCGGTGTCTAGTACTGCAGACCTATCCTAACCAGAATGCATTTCTTCTAGAGAAAAATAAGATTTTTAGGTATTATGCGTAATACCCATTTTATGGTTATTTAACTTTTCAGAGTGCAACAGTTTTTCAGTCTGATGAGTAACACAGCCTTTTAAATCCTGTGTTAAATTCAGTCTGTAAGCTTAACTGCAGAAAGTAAGGATTGCCTGATCTATTCTCCACCATCTTAGTGCAGTTTTCTTTTCAGTTGCTGTGGTTGGCAGGCACTGCTTCTCTATCTGATACTTGTCTAACTTCATCAAAATCGGACTCAGCTCTCATCTAAATGACACTTTTGTGAGGCTTTCTCCAGATCTGTAGTGAAAATTGATAATTCTCATTTGGAATTTATTATATGATCCCTTGTGTTATGGTGATTTGTGAATCTCTTCTGTCTCCTCAGCTATTTTATAAGCTTACAAGGGCAACGACCTTGTAATTCATTTTTACATCCCTTCACCATCCAGCAAAGCTCTTTGCCCGTAATAAACAATCACTAGTTGTTGAATAAATGAATCACTCAATGTTAAGTGTTATGTCATGATTTAGATTTAATCAAAATCTCTTAGGGATTATAATGATCACATCTAGTTATTTAGTACCTAAATGTAGTTTTCATTAAATATCCATAAGAAAATGTGAAAGAAAACCATGGATAAACAGATCTAACTTGGTTAATATTGTGAGATATGCCTTCAGTTATTTCCTAAAACAGGTTATATATATTTTGTGGTAAAAATACTGAAAGCCTACCTTAAAACCTGCAGCTTAAAATGTGTGAGTTCAATAAAGAACTATGCTGTGTTTGGAATAGTTCTGTGTTTACATCAAAAATCCTGAGGTTTAAGAAAACAGGAAGATATAAATATCTGATGATTGTCACGAGGTTCCATAAGGAAGAAAAATATGAGCCCTTCCTTTACTCACATGAAACCTAGTTTGTGATTTGGCAATTAGACATGCTCATATTTATCAAATTCATAAGGGTCAAGCTAAACATACTTCTATGAAATTAGAAAATCAACGACATTCTGTTTTGAAAAGTAGGCTCCCATTTCTCATGGGTGTAGTTGGAATTATTGTGAATGCCAAGGCCCTTTAGAATATATGGGGATAGCAGCTCTGCCTTGAGCATAAAGTTTAATAAATGTTCAATGAATAAATAAATAGTTTAATTTTATAGAAAAAAGTAAAAGGTAGTATTACAAGATGCTGATAATAATTACATAAATGGTATCTGCTCAGATACAAAAGTATAAACCAACTTCTATTGCATGTGTTTCGTACCTTCAATGAAGAAACCATACATAGCAGTTTATTTTCAGATTTATTCATTTTTTGTTTAATGTTTTCTAATATTATGCATTTGCCAGAATCCAAAAAGCTTCAAGACTCAGTATAACCATATATTTTGATAATTTAAAAAATTATACCAGTCTTAAAACTCAGAAACTTTATTTCCATTTTACCATCAGTATTTTCATAGTTATGTACCCATAATAGAAAGTAACCTGAAAAAGAGGGAAAGTTGGTCTTCCATGTCAATATAAGGTAAGCCACATGTATAAGAAAGGACTCCAACAACTGTGCCTAACAGGATAATAAACAAGTAAAAGTACTGGATTGACTTTCTGGGTGGGGGTGTAGCTCAGTGGTGTCGTTGCCTGCTTCATAAACTCAACACCTGAGATCTAATCCAGGTACCAAAAATAAATAATAAATAAATAAATAAAAAGAAAGGGAATTGACTTTCCATGAGCTACAGGTAAAACTATTTCATGTTTCAGATGAGGAGCATAGTGCACCCAGAACTCAGAATGGATTTCTTTGTATTACTGCCAGGGAGAGAAAGGAAAGGAAAAATTTATATAGATACTTTAATACTAAATTGATTAAGATTTCATGAGATTAATACAAGTTACCTTTGGCCTCTGCAAATGCAAGAGGTGCTCAAAGTGGTGGCCATTAGCTTCCAGGCATTAATATGGTGAACTGCTGCTTGGGTAACCTTGGTCACTGAGATTGCTGCACATGCGTTTTCAATTTCTTCTCTAAGGGCTATGGTGTAGTGGGTATTCTGTGGTATAAACACCCTCTAGGATTGTCTGGTCTAAGTGTTTTCAATCAGCATAGGGTTCTTTTGCTCAGTTCAAATTGTGAACTGGTAAAGTGCAGCTCTGATAGCAGTCCGGATGTGACTAAATGAAACCAGATAAGGCTGGATGTTGGTAGTTGATACAGCCAGAGTCAGAGTAGTGTAATTTTAGTTGTGGAGGTCTTTCACTTCCTTGATTAGGTTGATTCCTAGGTATTTCTTTCTTTCTTTTCTTTTTTTTTTTGGATGCTATTGTGAAAGGTGCTTTTGCCCAATTTCTGGTTTTCTAGATTTGTTATTGGTATACAGGAATGCTATTAATCTATGGGTGGAGAATTTCTAGCCTGCTACACTACTGATTTTGGTAATTAATTCTAGACATTTGGGGGATCTTCTCTGTAGATGATCATGTCCTCAAGTTATAATGATAATGAAACTATCTCTATTCTTCTTATTTCCTTTGCTTATTATACTGGCTAATGTTTCAGTAGCTATATTGAACAGGAAGTGTGATAGATGACATCCTTGTCTTTTTCATCATTTTAAAGGGAAAGCTTTCAGTTTCTAATTATTTAGTATTATGTTTGTCATAGATGGCTTTTATCAGATTGAGATAAAAATCTCCCATTCCTATTTTCTTTATTTTTTTTATCATGGATGTATATTGGATTTTAACCAATGCTTTTTCTGCATCTACTGGGATAATTATGTTTTTTTTTTTTTGTCCTTGCTTCTGTTTCTGTGATGTATTACATTTATTGATTTTCATACTTTGAATCAACCCTGCATCCCTGGAAAGAATCCTACTTGGTCATAGTGTATAATATTTTCCATGATTTTCTGGATTCTTTTTGGTCAGTATCTTATAAAGGATTTTTATATCTATATTCCTTAAAAAGATGGCTTCTAATACTCTTTTTTGGTTGGGTCCTTTTCTGGTTTTAGAATCAAGTAATGTATTCTAGGAATGACTTTAGGAACACTGCTCCCCTTTTGATTTTGTTAAAACCTTGAGGAGTATTGCATTAGATATTCTGTAAGATTCTTGTAGAATTTGGCAGTGAATCCTTCAAAACTTGGGTTTTTCTCTGTTGATTGCTATTTTATTACTTCTTCAATTTCATTGACTGGTATTGGATTATGTAGAATTATAGCTTCTTGGTTCAGATTTGGTATTTCATATGTATCTAGGGAAATTTATCTATTTATTCTGAATTTTCCATTTTATTAGAGTGCAGGTTCTCAAATTAGTTACCAATGATCTGCAAAATCCATTGTTATTTTGCTCTTTTCATTTCTAATTGCATGGATTTGGGTCTTTTTTTCCCCTTGTTTCAGTAAAATTGGGTAAAAATTTCTCTATTTTGTGTAATCTTTCAAAAAAACAACTTTCATTTTATAGTTATTTTTATATTAATTATTAAAAGCAGATATTAGTAAAGAAAATATAAAGCCATTCAATGAAAAAATAATTTTTCATAACAAAAATTATTAGAGAACAACCATGATAAATATACTTATGTCATGATCTTAATATATTTTCATATGCTAATCTATTTCTCAGCTCATTTCTTAATAATGCTATACCTTGTCTTGCATAAAATATTTTAAGTATTGACAAAAAAACTCACATTCTGGGTAATTTTGAACAATTTCTTCCTATTTCACAATATTTATTATTCTTTTTGGCCTTATTTCACTTTCAGTTTCTCACACCAGAGAGACAATGTAATATTTAAATATGTGTGTTAAATTAATTTTACTTCACTTATGAGTATGTTCTTAAGGTAGATCCATTTACCTAGGGATATCTCATTTATCCTTTTTTATGGCTGAATCATACTCCATCATATAAAAAACCCACATCTTTTTTGTCCATTCACAGTTGATGGGCATTTGAGTTGTTTTCAAAATTTAGATATTACGAACTGTGCCACTATAAACATAGGTGTGCATACAGCACTATGGTATGATGCCTTTAATTCTTTTGGAAAGATATCTTGAAGGGGAATAATTTGATCAAATGGAGCCTCCAATCTTGGTTTTTTAAGGAATCTCCACACTGATTTCCACAACAGTCGCACCAATCTGCACTTCCGCCAACAGTGGAGAAGGGTTCCTTTTTTCCCCACAGCCCTGCCAGCATTTCTTGTTGGTTGATTTCTTGATAACAGGATAATAGCCATTCTTTCCGGAGTGAGATAGAATCTCATCATTGTAATTTGCATCTCTCAAATGACCAGTGATGTTGAACATTTTTTTCATGTATTTATTTGTCATTTGTACTTCGTCATTTGGGAAGTGTATATCTCACATGGCCATTTTTGGATTGGGTCTTTAAATTTTGGGGAAGGCTGAATTTTTTTCAATTCTTTATATGTTTCAGATATTAGTCCTTTGTCTAGGGAACTACTGGCTAAAATATTTCCCACTCTGTGGGTTGTATTTTCACTCTTTTGGTGATTTCTTTTGCTGTGTAATAGCTTTTTAGCAAGATAACATCCCAGTTGATTCTTTGTAGTATTTCCTGTGCAGTCTGGGCTTTGTTCATGAAGTCTTTGCCTACCCTATGTCCTCCAGAGTTCTACCTATTCCTTTTTCCAGCAGATATAATATTTCTGTTTTAATATTTAGATCTTTGATCCATTTTGATTTTAGTTTAGTGCAAGGTGAGAGACATGGGTCTAGTTTTCATCTTTGGCATGTAGAAAGCCAGTTTTTCGAGCACTTTTTTTAAAAAGGCTGACTTTCTTCTAGTGAACATGTTTGGCCTTTGTCAAAGATAATTCAGCTGAGTGTGTTTGAGATTCTTTCTGCATCTTCTAACATGTTCCATTGATCTTCGGTTCTGATTTTTTGCTAGTACCTTGCTATTTTTAATCACAGAAGTTCTGCAGTATAATTTCAAGTCAGGGATTGCGATACCTCCTGCCTAGACTTTGTTGCCTAGAATTGTTTTCGTATTCCAGGACTCTGCTGATTCCAAATGAATTTTAGGAATAATTTCTCTAGTGCTGTAAGTTATGTTAATGGTATTTTGATTGGAATTGCATTAAATCTGCATAACAATTTTGGGAGTATGTCCATCTTCACTACATTGATTATTCCTACTCACAAGCAAAGAATTTCTTTCCATTTTCTCATATCTTCTTCAGTCTCCTTTTTGAGTGCTATGATTTTCATTGTAAATATCTTTTACTTCTTTTGTGAATTTGTTTCCTAAGCATTTCATTTTTTGATGCTATTATGAAAGGTATTGTTTCCCTAGTTTCTCTCTCTGAATTTATGATTTATGTATAGGAATGCTATTGATTTTTGAGTGTTGACTTTGTATCCAGCTATGCTACTCAATTTGGTTATTAAATGTAGAGGTGTTTTGGTGAAATTTTTGGGTTCTTCTATGTAAAGTATCATGCCATCCACAAATAATGATAATCCAAGTTCTTCCTTTCCTATCTTTATTCCTTTTCGTTCTTGTGTCTGATTTCTCTGGCTAATGATTCCAGAACTATATTGAATAGGAGTGGTGACAGTGAATATCCTTGTCTTGTTTCTGATTTTAGAAGGCAAGCTTTCTTTATTTTTTTGACCATTTAGTATGATGTTGGCTATTGATTTGTCACAGATGGCCTTTATCAGGTTGAGAGAAAGGCCCTCTATTCCAATTTTCTGTAGGGTTTTATCAGAAATGGGTGTTGGACTTTGTAAAACGCTTTTGCTACATCTATTGAGATGATCATATGATTTTTTTGAGGGGGAGGGTGCCAGGGATTGAATTGGGCTCTTGAGCTTGCAACACAGGTGTTGAAACCACTGAACCAAATCCCTGACCCCGATTATATGATTTTTGTCTTTGGCTCTGTTGATATGGTATCATATATTTATCGATTTGCATATGTTGGACCACCTTTGCATCCTTGGGGTGAATCCTACTTGGTCATGGTGCATTATCTTTTTGATATTTTGCTGCATTCTGTTTCCCAGTATCTTATTGAGGATTTTTGCATCTATGTTCATTAGGGAGATTGGCCTACAATTCTCTTTTTTTTTGGTTGGATCTTTCTCTGGTTTTGGTATCAGGGTAATACATGCATTCAGGAATGATTTTGGAATCAATTCAATTTCATTGAAGAGTTTGAAGAATAGTGGAATTACATATTTTCTAAATTTCTTGTGAAACTATACAGGCCTGGGTTTTTCTTGGTAGAGTTTCAATTTAATTGACTGATATTTGGTTATTTAGAATTTTTTCTATTTGTGATTCAGCTTTCATAATTCTTATGTATCTAGGAACCCAATGGCATTAATTTCTGCTCTGAACTTTATAATTTCCTCCCTTGTATGAGATTTGGTCTTGACTTGTTTTTCTCTTTCTAGATATTTGAGGTTCAATATTAGGTTGTTTATTTGAGCTCATTCTGTTTTCCTAATGCGAGAATTTGCTGCTATAAATTTTCCTCTTAGGGCTCCTTTCATAGATTTTGATACATTATACCAGCATTATAATTTAATTGTATATACTGTTTAATTTATTTTAAAATTGCATCTGTGACCCATTGGTTGTTCAGGAGGGTGTTATTTAATTTTCATGTACTTTTGTGGTTTCTTTTGCTGTTGATTTCCAATTTCATTGCACTGTGGTCTGGTAGTATGCCTGGGATGATTTCAGTTCCTTTTAATTTACTGAAGCATGTTCTATGGGCTAGTATGTTACCTTTTTTGGAGAACATCCCATGTGCAGCTGGGAAGAGTGTGTATTCCGACGTTGTGGGGTGGAACACTCTGTAGACATCCACTAAGTCCATTTGTTCACAGGTTCGGTTCAGTTGTGATATTTCTTTATTGATTTTTTATCTAGTTGATCTATCTATTTATGATAGTGGGATATTGAGGTCCTGTATTATAATTCTATTAGTGCTTATTTGATTTTTTTGTGCCTGTTAGTATTAGTTTACCATAGTTGGGTGCAGTGGTATTTGGTACATATGTATTTATGATTATTATCTCTTCCTCTTGTATTTTTCCCTTTCGAAGGATATAATGATCTTTGTCTTTCTTAATCAATATTGGCTTGAAATCTACTCTGTTTGCAAATAATATAGTCATCCTTGCTTTTTTCTGGCTTCCTGTTCCATGGAGTGTTGTTTCCCATCCTTTGACTTTCAGTCTACGAATTTTTTTCGAGTTAAATGTGTTACCTGTATGCAGCATATTGTTGGATTTTATTTCTTAATCATCCAGCCAGTCTGTTTCTTTTAATTGGTGAATCGACCCCATCTACATTGATGATTATAACTGAAGTGTTTTGGCTTATACTTGTCATGTTATTTTCCAGCTGTTTGTTCCCTATTTTTTGTTTAGTTGCTTGTCCTGGTGACTTCTTTCTACTGGTGTTCTTAGATATGTGGTCTTCATTATCTCTTTTCAAAATATCCTTCAGAGCATTTTATAGAGCTTGTTTAGTGGTTATGAATGTCAACTGTTCTTTGTCACAGAAGTAACTTATTTCTCCATTGAATTTGAAAGATAGTTTTGCAGGGTATATCAATCTGAATTGGAGGTTGTTTTATTTCAGAGCCTAAAATACTTCACTCCAAGCTCTCCTTGACTTGTTCTTTGGTTGTTTTTTAGTCTCAATTTCATTAAATTCTGCTCATATCTTCATAAATTCCTTCCATGTGTTAGGTTTGAGTTTGGATCATTCTTTTTTTAACAGCTTGAGGTGCATCGTTCAGTCATTTATTTGAGCTTACTCTTTTTCTGATGTGGGAATTCACCTCTACAAACTTTCTCTTTAGGACTCCTTTAATTGTGTGTCTGGTAGTAGGATGGTTGATTGATTGTGTCAACTCCAGAAGTTTGGTTAAAACAAGCTTAGCTAAATTTGGCCCAGCAATTCCATGCCCTGGGGCATAGAAAACCTACCCTTGAGCAGCTCTTTCACTACCCTGGGGTGTGGAGAATCCACCCTAGGGCTCCTGCCCAGTATATTATAAAGAGGAAGTGAGGAAGAAGGACTCTGCTGCTTTTGTTCCTTTGGAGGAGCTCCAGTCTTTGCCTTGGTCATCATCTCCTGCCTTCCAACTCAGACTCGGTCTGTCAGCATGGATCCTTCAGCCTTCCAGCATAGACTCTTCAGTCTTCCATTGCAGACCCATCAGACTCCTGATACAGACTTGCAGAGGATACTGCAGTGAGCTTCAGGCCTCCAACTAAAGCCTTCGGTCTGCAGTGTGAAGATAGATACTCTGGACTCTTTCTCATCTGACTCTGTGGGTGGCCATAGTAAGCCAATCTTGTAAAACTTCTTACATATTTGTATATCTTGGGTTATGTCTGTTTCTCTATGCTGACTGGTACAGATTTTGGTACCAGAGAAGTGAGGTCATTGCTGTGACATTGCCTGGCCATGTGGCTCAAGAGCCTTTGGAACTGGCTTGTGGGAAGGGGAAAAGTTAGGAAAGGCTTGGAGTTGCCAACTGAAAAAGGAGAGCTGGAACACCTTAGGCTATACTCTGGGGAGATTCTATTCAGAGCTCAGAAGACCAGAAAGCTGGTAAAGACCAGGATCTAGAGGTTTCTGCTAGGAAGGGCTGCATTGGCTATTAGATGATGTGTGTTATTCCTTGGCAGAAAGTTTGTATTTTACTCGTGTCTAGAAACTTTGCCTGAGACTAAGATTAAGGGTCTCAGTCAACTGAACTAATTAATCTGGCAGAAGAAATTTAAAGGTGGTCTAACTTTGGAGCAGTGCATGGCTACCTCTGAGGCTTTTAGCCAGATTTATGTTGAGAATCAACAGAAGGAGCCAGGCAGAATGATTTAAAATGTTCTGTTTGTCCAGAGAGGAAGCTGCAGTAAAGTTGCAGCCTGCAAAGACAGAATAGGGGAGAAGCTGGTAGCTGAGAAGGAACCTGAGATAGAAAAGATGCCTGAGGGCATCACAAGAAGCAACAGGACTCTACCCTTTGTACTGTCAAAATTACAAAAGTGAAAGATTTTATTTTGAGGAGAGAGAAACAGAGCACCCTGTTCCAGAATGGCGGTGGCCTAGGGAAGTTGTTCCTCAGGATTTTGTTTATAGGCATCGGACACCTATAGCCAAGAGAAGGAAACCTGGCCGCTGCTCTACCTGGCAGCAGACCTTTGCATTATCCAGGTGGTGTTGGTTTTAGGCACATACAGAATGCGAGAGTTTTGGAGGTCAAGAAGGCATCCACCCAGCTTTCAGAATGAGTCCTGGAAGGCCAGGCAGGGTACCCTGAGAGGGCAGTGAATAAAGCTGTGAGTGTGAAGCTGAAGATGCAGTGGAGACCCCAGAAATTTGTAGAAGCCAGAAGTGTGGCTCATCTGAGGAAAACCACAGAAAGAGAGAGAGAGAGAGAGAGAGAGAGAGAGAGAGAGAGAGAGAGAGGGAGCAGAGCTGGCCCCAGAGAGAGTCTATGAGGGGTACAACAGCCAGAAGTGCTGTAGGGGCAGAGCCACTTATGCTCTTTTGAGTTCCCAACTTGCCACAGATTGCTGGGTATGCTAAAAGTGGCACTGTGGGATTTAATGTTTACCCTGGTGGATTTTGGCCTTGCTGTTCCCATTCCTTGGTATCCTCTGTTTATAACCTTTGGAGTAGAAATATCTATTTTGTGCCATTGATTGTTAGAAGTGTTTAACTTTCTTTTCATTTGTACAAGAGCAGCTAAGAGTTTGCCTTAAATCTCAGAGAAGACTTTGGACTTTTTATTTTCAACAATGCTGCAACTGTTAGGACTTTGGTGATTCTTGGAGATGGACTAAATGCTTTTTACATAAAGGGATATGCATGAGTCTTTGGGTGATGAGGGGCAGAATGCTATAGTTTATGTTTAGATGTTTCCCCAAAGCCTCATGCAGTCATAGGCTTTTTCAGGGGTGGTTGAATTTAGCATGTGTGATCATTAAATCGGTCCACTAATTGGTTTGGCACAGTCCTGACCCCAATAGTCTGAATAAGATAAAAGGGGCAGAAAGTACTCTTAAGTTTCCTTGCTGCTTTTGTTAACTTCTGCTTGCCTCTCTGGCATGTTGCCACCCTGCCTTAGAGGCAGCCAATTATGGACTGAAACCTCTACAAACTCTAAGCTTATTAAAGTTTATTTAAACCCTTTCCCCTTTAACTTTGGGTGTCAATTATTTTGTATCAGCAGTGAGAGAAAAGTAACTAAGACACAGAGTTTCCAGTATGTCATACTGACATTATCATTTGTCTGTAGGAACTGTAATTTCTTCTTCAATTTCATCTGTGACTTATTAATTATTTAAGAAAGTATTATTTATTTTCCATGTGTTTGCATAGTTTCTGTGGTGGTTTTGTCATTGATTTCTGTTTTTACTGCACTGTGACCTGATAATATGCATGAAATAATTTGATTATTTTTCAGTTACTTAAGCATACTTTATGGGCTAGTATGTGGTCTACTTTGCAGAAAGTTCACGCTGATGAAAAGAATATATATTCTGTTGTTGTTGTTGTATAAAATACTCTGCAGATATCTCTGTTCAAATGTTTGTCTCCACTCTGATATTTCATTGTTGATTTTTATTTGGTTGATCTGTCATTTTGTGACAGTGTAGTATCGTGAGTCCCTGATTTATGAACATTAGAGTAGCAAACTTTCACAATGAAAAGCCTAAAAAAACCAAATGCAAGATGCATTCATATTGGTGAAGTACTTACTGTATTTGTATCAAAGGTGTATAAGACTTACTTTGTCAGACTAACTAATGAATTAGACTTACAGATGTTCTCCCATAATGAAGTTATTAATGCTCTGGAATGGAACTCATTCATAAATTGGGGACTTGTTATATTGAAGTTCCCTGTTACAATTTTATTGTGCTTGTCTAGTTTTTCATGTCCATTAGTGCTTGTTTTATGAAGTTAAGTGTGCCAGTATTTGGTGTATATATCTTTGTAACTATTATGTTTTCCTGTTGAATTGTAGCTTTAACCGATATGTAGTGAACTTCTTTGAATCTTCTGATCAGTCTTGCTTGAAATTTAGTTTGTCTGCAATGAGGAAAGCTACTCCCACTTTTTTCCCAGTTTCCTGTTGTCTGAAATATTGCTTTGCATCCTTTTACTTTCAGTTTATTAATTTCTTTTTTAGTTAAATGTATTTCTTGTATACACCATATTGTTGGATCTTGTTTCTTGAGTGATTCTGCTAATCTTTGGCTTTTGATTGGTGAATTGAGACCATTTTTATCAGTTAAACATATTAAACAGAAGATTATATAATATAGCAGAAAGTGACCTGTATTTAGTAAGGCTAAGAATTTTTCCAAGAAACTTTTTGTTTCAGTCAGCTTTCTTGTTTCCCAACATAATACTCAATGCTCACAACTTAAAGGAAGAAATATTTAATTTAGCTCACAGTGTGGGGAAAGTTGGTGTACAGTCGTCTGGCTCCAAGGCTGAGACATCATAGCAGAAGGGCATGGTGGGGCAAAGATGCTCAGTTTATGTCACCTAGGAACAGAGCAGGGAAATAGCACCAGAGGAAAATGGCGAAGAATCATAGAGAGTACCCAAGGCTGTGGGTGTATAGTACATGCTTGTTATACACAATGATTACATTCATCATGGGGAGTTGGTATATGTATATAACACGTCTTAATTTTTTTCACCTCCTTTTCTTCTCCTTACCTCCCTACCCTCTCCCTCCATCACATGGTCCTCTTCCCTTTTGCCAAATGTATACCTCCCTGTTACATTCATTTACTATTCATTTATTTAGAGATCAGGGTCTCACTGAGTCACCTAGCTAGGACTCAAGCTTGCGGTTATCCTATTTTATCCTTCCAGAGTGCTGGGATTATAGGTATGGACTATCATGTACAGCTATGATTTGGATTTTGATTGTTTATCACCTGACTCAAACAATACTGAGGAAAAATGAAACTGATTTCTGTGACTTGAAGCAATTTGATGGCAAAATCACTTTTATCTCTGCACATTAATAAAAAGCATAGAGGTTTTTAGTTTAAAGAAATATTTGTAGCTTCATATGGAAAAAATAATTAAAATAGTACGTATGGTAAGTCTATTTAACTGCAAAATACTTAAGGGCAATATATTAAAAACAGGAATGACTAAAAGGTCCTAGAATTTATTGAAATAAAAAATCATTAGTGAAAGTATAATATATAGTTAAACAGTCCTTTTAAACTATTTTAAAGTATGCACCTGGTGAGGAATGTTACCATTTAAATGGCATTTAATAAGAATTTTCAAAGTCATTTATGTGTATTATAACTTTTTAAAATTGTGTAAAAAGTGTAGTGCAGCGTTCTGAGGATGTAGCTAAGTTGTCTCATGTGCAAGGCCCTGAGTTCCATGCCAGTTCTGAAAATACAAAAAAATTAATATGAACAAGAATTAATAATTTATAAATTGACTGGAATTAAGTAGGAAGAGTATTATATTAAATAATGTTATTTTTCTACTTTACTGTTGGAAAATTAATTTTGGTCAGTAAACACCTTATTTAATAAATGAACTTTAGTAAACTAGTTTTTAATTGTCTTACTAGCAACTATATTCTACTACTTATTCTCTTGCCATTATTTAGCTGTAGTAATAATGATGGAGACATAACTATCTGAAATTGCTGGGACTCGTAGTGAATGACCATACAGAATACTATAAAAAGTTAAGTGTTCCCAGTAAATAGACTTGGAAACAATGAAGAGTATTTTCCCCATTATTTGGGCTCTTTTATCTCTATTCCTGTTCTAATTGTGGTATATATGAAACGTTGTGTGTCTCTCCTACCCATTTAGACATCAGTCTATTTACATGTTGGCTAAGTGGTATGCTAAAAGCTAATCTATCTTACAAATGTCAGGATTCTGCTACTCATTTCTGGATCTCCCAGTGAATGAACTTGTTCCTTCTGAGAAGTCAACTCTATAGGATTAAGTGATGCGTAGCAGATGAGTTGAGCATCCTCCTGTGTGTGGAGCGTCCCTCCTGAGAGGGTCATGGAAACACAGCCTTCAGTACTCCATGAAGCTCCTCACTGTGTCCTCTCTGGAGCTGTTGCCTGCTTTGCTCCCTGATGTCATGAACTGAGCAACTTCTCCACATGACTTTCTACCATAAAAGTAGCTCAGATTTAAGCAACAGTAACATCCTGTTAACATTTTTCAGTACATTATGTTTCTGAGTCAGAAATCTTTATGCTTTTTTATAAAAGAGATATAATTGCTATCAAATTAGTGACATTAACATATTAATGAAATTAAAATATTAGGTCAGTTTTTCTTCTTTCATTTTAGGCCATAATAATTATTTGAGTAAAAAATTAATGAGCTTGGACAAATTAAAAGACTGCTTTGGATACAGTAGAACATCTAATTTGTTACCATTTCTGCTTTTCTTTCCTACTTCTTTTAGTTCCTATATAATCTTATTTTCTAGTAACAAAGTGAGCTGTGAAGAAAGGAAAAGATCTGATGTTCATTTCAGCACCACAGCCTCACTGGATGTGCAGATAGTTATGAGCCCAACAAAAATTCATGAAGTTGTATTGTATTCACCATGTTCAGCTCTGTTCTTATTTCTACTAAAATAATTTAAGTAAAATTTAAGTAAAATAATTTAAGTAAAAATAGTTTGAAGCGAGACAATATGAATATCCTTTATTTTTCCTCAAAAGAAATGTGTACACCTTGGCTGGAGTTGTTTTCAGGCAAAAAAACAAAAAAACAAAAAAACACAAAAAAAACAAACAAAAACAAACAAGCAAACAAAAAAACCAAAAACCTCCTTGTATATTGTTTCTTAAATTTAGTTTTGCACGAAATCACCTGTGCATATAGTTTGTCTACTTTGCAAAGGCAGATTCTTGAAACTTGTTCTTTTGATTTTTAGAGGCACTGCAACATTACTATGAAGCCAAGCTAGAGAGGACAACAACAGAACTGTTTTTGATTCTCATGAGTAGCTTTAGATGAGAATTTAACAAAAGGAATTAAAAGCTTGATGAGCTATCCATTTTAAATTTCTTATTTACTTCATAATTCCAAATACTAAGATACTCCTAAGAAATTGTAACTTCCTAGCTTTCTGCTCTCCCATAGGAGTCTGGGCTGCTTAAATCCATATTGATATCAACATCTGTAGTGTCTATTAACCTTTTGTTTTTTGCTTCTCATCCTTAACGATTGCATGGTGATTGAAATCAACCATTTAGAAACCATGAATAACATGAGCACCCTTTACTACAAAGACACAAGTACCTGTATTTAATCATGGTATTAGTCAACTATAGAAATATAACTTTTAAGTGTAACTTGTAAAAGTTTTCTATAGTCTGGCATGGAAACATACCTCATTTATCTCATGTACTAATACTCTTTTCATCTTATTGATCTTTTGAAATAGTTTATTATTACTGGTTGGATTTCAATTACACATGATGTGACATTGTAAGATTCACACATGTAACAGTCTCATCCACTGTGGATGTTTTCATTGAGACTTACTTGTAAAGCACAAAATCTAGTCTTATAAGTAGGTGGGCTGCTATTCTGCAGGAATGCCATTCTTGACAGGCCTTTATGAATTGTTTGTAAGTACTGAACTGGACAATGAAAGCTTTATTTTCAGTCTGTAATTAACCAAAATAATTCTGGTTAAGCTCTGGTAAAGATTTCTAGAATGAAATGAATGTCAAATATTCATTCTTTATCTTTCTTTCTGGTTCCATTCTCACTCATGTACTTATCAAAAATAACCCTCTAAGTTACTTTTTTCACTGCTTCTCATGTTGCAGATTGAAAATGTTGATGTCTGCCTTAGTTTTCTAGCAGCCAGAGGAGTAAATGTTCAAGGTCTATCTGCTGAAGGTAAGGAAAAGCACAATTATCGTAAATAGCATCAGTGTTGCAAAAATATTTTTTAGTGTAAGAAATGTAATGTAATTTCATCAAATTTGATGAAATTTCCAAAATAATAGAAACACAAACATAAACATGAGTTATTAAAGTCTGCTTTAATTATTTAAATATGTTCCATATTTTTTCATAACTATTTTTTGCATGATTGAGTGGCAGAGTGGGTTGTAAATCAACAGAACACCATCATGCTATTAACAGCCTACAGTCTTTTCAGATTCTGAAGTAGATGCATGGATGATTAGATAAATACTGGACAATATTGAGTATAAATACAGGTAAAATTGCATACTGAATGCTCAAACTTTATTTTATCAATGGTGTTGCTATAACCTAATCAAGTTAGTAGTAAGAGTCAAAATATTCAATAAGTTTAAACAAAACTCCTGGGTTCTTAAATAATTAGACCAAAGTAATTTTAACTTTTATATGAAAAGAATTTCAAAACATTAATAGTTTGAAAAATCATCACAACACTTGATATATAGGAAAGTAGAAAAAGTTGGAGCTAGTTTCTTCATCCATTTATGTTTTGAGAACTTTTTTTTCTGCATATAAAGGTGACAAAAATTTTAATAGCGTGAGACAATCTTTGTAATACTTAAAGAGTTAACTAAATGATTTTTCTGTTTGTCTTCTTTCCTCCCTCATCGGTCATTCTACTTTTCAGTTTTTCTTCCATCTGTGTAATCGTTAATCATTTTAAATCTTATGTATCATATTGTGATAAGAAACCTCTTGCCTATTTAAATTATTAATGTACAACTACTAAAACAATTGAATTTTAATATTGTCAGGAGAACTTTACAAACTTTTCAAATACTGTTGATAAAAATCAACTGCTATGAGATAGGAAATATTGTGGAGCATGCATGGTCAATAGTTTTTAATAAGACTACCTACTAATTATGTATTTAAAATTCTGAAAGATGCTGTTAAATACTTTGACACCTTAGCTTTTTGACAGTTTATTTTGAAAATTGGCTTTTGCCAACAGTATTGGAAATATTAGACTTCTAAAGTTTTAATGTCCTTACAATAAAAGAAATTATGTTATTCTGAAATATAACAAATTCATTTATCAATTTTATTCTATATTTAAATTTTACTTTATTTTAAATTTTGTATATATTTATATATATAAAACAGTGGCATATAATTAAATTATATATTTAATGACCAAAAAGCTTTGACTCAAACCTTACTGGTGATTCTATCATCTAGAGTAAAATTTCAGTAACATTTCTCAGGATAATGTTTTGTTTTTCAAGTGGCTAAAGGCAGGCTCTAAATGTTTCCATTTGTTCAAGTCTCTTCCTTCTCACATGACAACCTTTATTAATATGTATAATCCTATTGATTTTATCCATCATTTAAAAGTATACAGATGCTCAATAGTGACTTTCTAAATCAAGCATACATCACTAAACAAGAAAAATCTCTTTAAACAAGATCTTTCAGGTTTATAGGGGAAAAAAAAAACACAATACTTTCATTGTGGCCTGAGATTGATCCGTGCAATTCTATGTTACCGAAACTATGTCACCGAAACTGTGAGAAAAGAACAACTCAAAAGTGCATTTTATACGACTCATTCTCCTTCATAGTTTGGGTGACCTGAAGAAAGCAAGACACCCACAGAGTTAGTGCTCCTCAAGTTCAGAAGAGGTCATAAAACCATGACCACAATGGAGGATGTGTTTTATTGCCAAAGTAAATTGTATTGAAGATATGATTTTTATAAGTTGTGTAGCCTTATTGCAAGCTTTATTACTTCCTTATTCCTAATATTTAGTTAGAGTAACAGAAGAAAATAAATGATCATATTGTAGCTGACTGTGAATTTATTTATGTCATTTGGTACTATGAAAACTTACACAGGTGTCCTAGCTATTAAAATTAAAATGTATGGGTCAGGGATGTAGCTTAGTGGTGCAGAGCCTGCCTGGCAAGCATGAAGCTCTGAGTTTGATTCCTGGTACCAAAAAATAAATAAATAAAATTAAGACTTATACTTTCAGTTTATTTATGTTAGTTAATACTATATAAACTAATTGTTATTTACAATACAATGATTAGAACATTAAAATGAACGTGCTATAGGCTGCTTCTTGAAAGATATCTATGTATATTTGGAAGATACACATATGTATGAATAAATAAATTGGTACGTGGGTGATTTAGAATATTGGCTACTGTAAATCCAGTTGGTGTTACAATGTGCACCCACACGTCAGTATTTATAAATGCAAGGCAACCAATATTCAAACAGCTTTTTTCTCTATTTTACAGCCACTGCTGTGTTAGTAAGAACTGTGTATATTTACTTAGGAAACAGTGTGCTATATCAAATAATTAGCACAAGAGAAAAAGAATACCTATTTCCAAGAAGTTAAATCGGAAAATTGTAGTTCAGTGTCAGCAAAAGGTATTTTTATTGAGTAAGCTTGTTTTCTCTACCTGCCATCCCTTCATCTCTCTTTGAGAATTCCAAACTACTTGGAAATGTTGCTATATTATGAAAATTCTGAATTGTTTAAAACGGTGATGCTGTAAGTCAGGTTGGTATTTCTAACTTCATAGATGTAGTTTGGAAGGACTATATCTAGAATTTCATTTGTAAAAACACTCATTCAATTTGTATGATACTGTTTTTATATTTTCTGTTTAATACAGAAATAAGAAATGGAAACTTAAAAGCCATTCTAGGGCTGTTTTTCAGTTTGTCTCGCTACAAACAGCAGCAACACCGTCAACAGCAGTATTACCAATCCTTGGTGGAACTTCAGCAACGAGTCACTCACACATCCCCTCCTTCGGAAACCAGTCAGGTCAAAACCCAGCAAGATATGCAATCCAGGTAAGGAAGGGAAGCAGGGAACACTTTTAAAGTTA
>NW_022900927.1:41543124-41617982 GCF_012274545.1 Fukomys damarensis
TTCCATTAAAAAAAATATATATATATATATATATATAGTATAGTTTACAAGCTTGGAAAATGTACTTACATAGTTTATCACTATGGTGGAGATATTGAACTACTGGTAGAGAAGTTAAAAACACTTTTCTTTAGGAGGGATAGGCAAAACAATCATCTTGCAGCAGAAATTTTAGATTTTTAAAATAATTGTTCTTTGTCAAAATGTGTGTAATGTCTTTGATATAAATATTGTGGCATGCCTCCTTCTATGAATTACTTTGGTATTTAGAAAGTGCTATAGAGTCCTGGTCTCTTGTTAAAAATCTGTCTAGAATCTCAGATTTGCTATACAGAGGAATACGAGTGTTTGGGAATCTACTTCTGTATTTAGGATTATATTTGTTTGCATATTAACATGCACATGCATAAGTGTTTGTCTAGCTTGAGTCTCTACTTTTCTCTTCCACTACTATAGTTTTACAATTTGGATTTGGATCTAATTTTTTACTGAGCCAGAGAAGCAGAACCAACAGAGTTGCTGTAAATACTAGGAGATTTATCACGAAGAAGTGTGTCATATAATTGAGAAGGCTGTCTGGGCATGTCTGAAATCTGATGGACAACCTAGCAGCAAGGGCAGATTAAAACTCTCCCATCATGAGCTGAAATTGCTAAACACAAGAACTTCCTTCTTTTGATGAAGTCTTAGTCCATTTGTATAAGCTTTCAACTGGTTGAATCCAACTCATGCAATTGTATTTAATTAAAAATCAACTAAATGTGGACTTTAATTACATCCCCAGAATATATCCACAGCAACATCTACATAAACATTTGATGGGATGACTGGAGCTGTAACCTAGCCTATTGACACATCAAAAATGATCAAAGAATGAAGCTTAACAAGTTTCATGAAAACTTCTAGATGATTCCTGGAATAATGACTGTGGTATTGGTTAATTAGGTCTATTGCACAAATAGGTATCATTCCTTTTAAACTTAAAATCTAGCAATACTATGTTTATCATGAGGATTTCAATTTTTGGTAATCAAGATTGACTCAGAAAATGAAATTAAAAATTGAAAGCACATTAACAAGCTACCTCCTACTTACTGCAATTTTACAACAGTTCAGAAATCACCTTTTCTTCAATCTGTCAATCATATGTATGTGTGTGTGTGTGTGTATATTAAAAACCTTGTTTTTTACTTTATATTAAAGTAGATTTTTATATTTTTACTTTATATTAAATAATATATATTTCTCTATATAACCGTGTAAATTCTATCCCTATTGGAAGAGTGTATTTATCAGGTATTGTTTAACTCTATTTGAAAAAAGTCATAATTTTACTAAAAAAGTCACGTATAATATGAAGTCCATTGAATGATAAGGGATAGTTGCTATTATTCAAAATCCAGATACTCTTTTTGAAACTCAGCTTTCTGTGATGTTCAGTGAATTTATATCAGAATAAAGGTGAAAAACAATCTTTATAATCCCTTGGCTTTCCTTAAAAATAAACAATATTAAAATAGAAAACATCAGTTTTTAATTATAATTTTTAAGTAAAGATGATTGATAGAAAAAAAATCCTAGATTTGAAAAGTGCCAGAAATAGTATTTCCCAGCATTTGATTTAAGCAATTTGATTGCAGAGGAGGTAAAAATAGTTACTCAAAAAAATTTTAAGAAAAGTCAATTTTTACAAAACATGTTGTCTCTGGAAATTATATGGAGTATCATTTGTCATTACTTTACCTCATTTAATTTCTATATCTGCTATGTAGAATTTCTTGTCTGGAATTTCCCATCTAAAATTTCATGGTAATTATGAACTCTTTAGAGAAATGTTTCTTTCCTATTCTTTTTCTTGGATATACATGTCCGGTAAGAAACTGCAAGGAACTTTTAAACACCAAGCCATATACAATATCCATACCTTTGTACAATTTTGGGGAAAGGAGTCTCTTATGTTTTTGCAACATTTTTCTGAAAACTATACTTCCATCAGTGTCCTTTAAGCCTGAAGTAGATGGACTCTTACATAATTTTTCCTCTGATAAATTGGATCTTTTTAAATTGATATCTAGTATATGTGCTGCTGAAGTGAGCACAAAAATTGATGTCTATTTTAATAAATATTTGTAGAATACCCACTTTGCTAATTATAGTACTCATGACTCTAAAATATAGGAATTTAAAGGCATTTTTTACAGAATTGTGATAAATTTTGAAGAATATACTTATTTTCATTCATATAGATTTGGTATATTGAATTAGTGTGTATTGAATAGTCCCTGAATTAGAGTGTATATGCGCTTATACTTACCTGTATCAATCAATATTTCAAACCATTTTTCAGAACTCCGTAATGATAAGAGCCATTTAGGTCTAAGACTTAGATCCTTCAGGTCAGTCGGTCAAATGTTGTCTTCTCAATGACATTAACTTGGACCACATCTTTGATACGATGACAGTCTACCTACCCCTGTTTCCCATGGGACTTTGTAATGCCATTTCTTTTTCCATAAATCTAATTACCATCTAATTTCCTCTTCACATTCAATGTTCATTACTTCCACTGTGCCATTCTAGAATGTGAGTGCTGTAAGGGCAATGATATATATTTAATTTTGATTATTGCTATAGCACAAGGACTAGCACAGAGCCTTATGCTTTGTAGTTGAGGCTTAGTTTAATCATTAAACTAAAATGGATTATTTTAAGCATTAATGAATCTGTATTTTTGCTGCTTCAATTTAGACTAAGAGAACTATAACATTTAAAGTTACAAAGGCACAGACAAATACTGAATATTTTTACTAATATATATAAAAGCTAAACATTCATCTTGAAGTATAGAACAGAATAGTTGTTAGTGAAGACCAGACCTGTTCTGGAGGAGGAGATGGAGGAAGAATGATCAGTGAGTACAGGCATTCAATTGCATAGAGGGGTAACTTCTAATGTATTTTTTTAGTCTGTAGGCTAACTGTGGTTGACAATAATGAATTGAGTGTTTCAACATAGCTGGTAGGGAGAATTTTAAATGTTCCTGTACTATTTACTCTCCTGTCACTGAGAAACAATACCTGATACCCACAATTTAAACAGGGGAAGGTTCATTTGCCTTACAGTTTCAGTAGAGGTTCCAAGTCAGAAATATGGTGGCAGAAGGGCCTGGCATTAACAAAGCTACTTAATTCATGGTGGCCAGGAAGTAGAGGAGGGGAACGGGGACAGAGATGAACAGGCCGGAGACCGTCTGTAATACCCAAGGTCATGCCTCCAAAACTGACCCAGACACACCCAAGTGTTTAACTAATCCCCTACACATTTATCAAGTCAATAAATTGACACAACTAAGTTAACCACTAGGGTCCCCAACACAAAGAAATGATTGATGTAATAGACAGGCTAACTACCCTGATCTGATCATTACAAAGCATATATTTATTGAAATGTCACATTTTACAGCATAAATTTATATAATTACTATGTGTCAATTAAAAATAAGAATGCAAGATAGATTAAAAGTTCTTTTGTAATGTATTTAAATTAAATTTGTATGTATTTATTAAATTAGTATTATAAAAATAAGTAAAGATTTTTTTTTAGTATGCCTAAAATTGAACCATAGTTAATTTCAATATGGTTAATGAACAATAGAACCATCAGAAGTTTCCAAAATACATGGAACACTGTGTTTCTGTCCTAATTGAGACTATATCTTATATTTCTTAGGTCTTTTATCTATTTAATATGTGAAATTCCCTTTGTTTCAGGTTGTCATTCATTGTAATCAATATTGCCATTGTTACTGTCTCTATGCCCCACAGTTCTTTTCTAGTATTCTCTGTGGTTTCTTGTATGGAACAGGGAAAGGGGACGTTACTAGAACCTCCCCAGTAAGTTCTAGTCTCCTGCGAGCCATGACAACACAAGGCAAATTAACTTCTTACACAGGAAGGATAGGAAAAATGAGACTGAGAAGAAGTTGAGTTTTGGGTCTGATCAGTGCTCCTCTGGGCAGCAAAGACAAATCCCCCCTGAGCTTGGTACACCTTTATTCAGTACATCAGGAGAAAACAAATGTTAACAGACAACTCAGGGCAAGGAGTTCAGTACATCAGAGTAACAAATGTAAAAGGCCAATCAGAGGGCTGTGGCAGCAGCAAAAATCGTAGAACAATGAGGAACTACGCAGATGAAGATTTTGTTTTTCCCTGGATGCCTTCAACTGGTGTAATTTTGTCCTGAAGTATCACAGCATCGCCAGACCATTGAGGTCTTAGCTGTGACTGGGGGCCAAACTGGAGTTATGTCTCAACGTGCCATAGCCGCTCTGTAGACAGGAGAACTAGACCTACTCAAATGATTTTTCCCCAAGAATATGTAGAATTGCTCCCAACAGTTTCTGTTCCGTGGGGTACAACTATAAATTGCCGAGATTGTTAGCATTTTGGATACAAAAAATTATAAATAGGTGACATGAGTGAAGTGCTTATACATTGGACTATGTAATGTCGCTGACAGAATAAGCCATTTAGAAATTCCTGTATCATTTTGCTTAAAGGAGTCAAATCAAATAACATACTTTGACTTCCTTTCAGTTTTAACAACAGACTAGTAAAAATACTGGTACTATAAATTATCTGGCATGAAAATTTTATCTTTAAGATGTCCATGTTACTAACTAAATTTGTTAATAATGTTAGTATAAAGAATTGCTGTTATTTTGCTACTATGAGAGGCAAAAATACTTTTAAAGCCCCTTGTTTTTAAATTAATCCCCAAATGTCTCTATGAGATTTTAATTAAAAATATATGAAGGAAATTATTTTTCTTGATTACTGATCAATTTTATTTGATTTAATGATATACTTATATAGAAGTCTCTAACTCAGTGCTGTATCTGCATTAAAATAAAAATGGAACTCAGATTCTAAACTTCTTAAATCCTTCACAGGGAAATTTTTGGTTATGTTAGGAGTGATAAAGATTTGTGATTTAAGTAATCCTCAAATATTTGACTATACTTAATGTTAAAATTATTCCAGTGACCTTTGGACAAACTTTGAAAGGATAAAGATTAAATATCTTGCTGTCTTACAAAATGTTTACAGTTTCTCATTTTCACTTATGTAATAGTAATAAAAAAAAATAAAGCCAGTTCCTTTTATTTTCTGGCTTTTCTTTTGATTATGAAAAAAACAAATTAAAGGCCCTCTCTCTAACCAAGAAAGGAAAGATGAGAAATGTTTTAATGAAAAGTAGAAAACTTTTTATAAGAATTGGAGTCATAGCTATCTTTTATTGGTATTAACTGGGAGATGGAAAAATTCTTCTTATTGTAAAAAATAAAGTAAATTGAATCAAATTTTTTAAATTCAGAAAATTTATTTCCATCCATAAATGTGTCATAGGCACTTAGGACATTTCTTTTAATCATAATTTTTCATATGTTGCATTTTGACAATTATATTTCTAATTGAAAGGAAAGAGAAAGTAAAATTTCACTAAAATTGTATTCAATGCCATGAAACCAAACAACGATGCCCAGTAAATGGATGAATTTTTTTCCCTGAAAATATGCAGTAAGGCATTCTAGTAAACAGAATTACAAAATAAAAATTTAGTTTTTATATTTCCTGTTATATGAAAATATTATCTTTGGTAAAAGCTAAAAAAAAGGAGAGTGTATGTACTTAAAGTGACTTTTTAGCTTAATTTTTGTACAGATTATTTAATAACCGTGTCTTCTTTTCATTTACTTGCTAACAACTATCAAGGCCCACGAATAAATATTTACTTTATGTTTAGAGAATTAAAACATGTAAAAAGGAAAAACTGAGTATGAAAATAGAGGTAAGAAATCACAGAGGTGGCTGCGAGTGACAAGCGCAGTGATCAGGGTAGGTCTTTCCGAATTGAAAAACACAGGTATCTGGGGAATTTAGGATATTCTTATCTCTGTAGATGATCATTTGCCCTGCTGCTTTTCTTTTTGTGTGTGTGTTTTTTTAGCCACAAATAAAAAGTGCCCTCTCTCTTTTCTCTTTCGAGTAGCATGCACTTCTTCCTACAGGACTTCCCAGTATCGTGTCCTCCGAGTGACTGGTTCCTCACAGCTTTTTCCTTTCGTCCCTCTAACCTTTACCACACACGATGCTCTGGAGCTCTCTCGTTTGCCTTCCAGGGTTTCTTTTCCAGGAAACATTATTTCCTTCTGGGAGAGTCACTCCAAAATCTCGACAGTTTACAGCTTTTCAGCCTGGGGTTATAAATCTTGAGAAGTACATAAGGAAGTTTAATTTAGAATGACAGGAAAGCTCTGGTAATTTAAGCCCTCATGAACCTGGCTTCAATTAGTTGCTTGACTCAATTCTGTGTTGTGGCCTATAGTTTGCTCTTTTCAAAGTCAGCGAATCAATTGAACATTAAACAAAATTCCCAAAAAGGAAGAGGGACAGTCATGAATCTATAAATCTTCAGAAAACTAAGGCAATGTTGTTGTTGTTGTTGTTGTTGTTGTTGTTGTTACATTTTTAGAAAGTTGAACAGAAACTTTTCTTTGAAGGAACATGAAAAACAAAAAAGAAAGTATAATATCAAAAATGTGTGTGTGCATACGTATATATGAAGACTCTAAAGTGTATAAATAGACACTTGTGTTCCTTGCTTTTATTTCATTATTCACAAAGCTTGACAATGACTGGTACTTCTCTTGTTATAAGGACTCATCCATACAGTTTGGTTATGAAGAATCAGACAAGTGGGGCTTGGTGGCCTTTCAACACCAGCAAAGTGGCCTTGGCTGAATGATTTTAACCTGTTCTTACCCTTTATAGTAGAATTGTAATAACTTCATCATAAGTGTTTTGAAGAGACATAAATAATAGATTTATGTATTAAATGACTTATTAGTATATAATAAACACTTAGTATTTTTATCATCCTTTTTCCCACTGTAAGGTAATATCGCATGTACAATAAAACATACAGACACACTAGGGACATAGTCATCCACATCACTGTACCCATTCTTGTCACATTCTCTTATTACGTCCATCTATTCCACTTCTAAATCTTATCAAATGTATAAAAATAATTCTAAGTAATAATATTCTCATGATAGGTGAAATAAGTCAGATACACATACAAGCGTACATACTGCGGTATCTCTTGCATGAGAATACAGAGGGAGAGAGAGGCATATAAAGAGGAAGTAAGAAAGAGTTCAAATATTTCCTCAATTTACCCATTCCATTGTTTCAAAAATATTTTTCTTAGTTTGTTTAGAAGGTTTTGTGTTATTATCTGTTTCTTCTCTGTAAGAAACTTTTTGCTGTGTGTCTTGAGTAACTTCTTTAAGGATAATGATACACACTGTATTAATTATTGTTATTTAATTATGATTTTTTTTTTGTACTGGGGGTTGAATTCAGGACCTTGAGCCTGTGAGGCAGATGGTGGAACCACTGAGCTAAATCCCTGGCCTGAAATTTTATTTTATTTTATTTATTTAAATTTTTGAGACAGGGTCTCACTATGTAGTAGACTGACCTGGAACTCACTATGTAGCCCAGGCTGGTCTTGAACTCACAGCAATCCTCCTGCCTCAGCCTCCCAGGTGCTGGGATTACAGGCATGTGCCACCATGCCCGGCCACTGAAATTTCATTTTTTAATAAAATAAAAAATAGAATTAACCTACTGATACTCAGCCTTTTCCATGTCCAGTCTAACTATATACAGGTAGCCTTTTTATTTGTTTTAGGTATTAACTTCAGCTGTGACTCCCAAATACCATAAATTCTATCACTAATTTTCACTCATATATTCATTTGATCATTATCTTTTGATTCACAATTCCCCGTGTCCCTTCTATTAATTTATTTAAGAAATATTGATTAAACACAATATACTCCACATATTTGTAGGAGCACTGGTGATATAACAGTTGATAAAAGAGATTTAAAAATGTTTGTACTCTTAAAGTTCTCATTCTAGTAGTGTGAGATATACAATAAAAAGTTAAATAAAATGTTACAATAATTTGATAGTTAATGAAAGAAAAATAAATGATAGGAAAATAAAATGCATCAAAGCCATAGTTTTACAAATTTAAGTAGGAAGTCCTAAGAGAAGTCTTCATAAATGATGACATTTACCAAAGTTAATCAGAGATCTTGCTCCTGGGTTGTCTTGGGGATAGTGTTTCAAGTTGAAATAAGACAAATAGTCAGATCTTGAGTTACCATCCTGCCTTATTTTTTTAAGAAGATAAATATTTCAGTTGTGTTGAATCAAAGGAAACAAGACAAAGAATAGGATACAGTTCAGAGAAAAAGCGAAGATACATGCTTAGGATTTGGGCTTCTGCCGTTGGCAAGATGAGACACTATTGTGGCCATGAGAAAAGAAATATATGGGCATCTAAATTAGTCACTTGGCTGTTGTACTTGATAGCAAACAGTTATGGAGAAGTGCTTAGACTGTCATGGTAAAAGTGGAGAGAGGAAGTTAAATTCCAAATAGATGTTTAGAAAGCAAAACTAGTGTCAGTGAATAAGCTGATATATTTGTAGTGAATTGGTAAACAGAAAGATTAATACTATTACTGCTCTCCATGGGAAATGATATTTCTGTTTAATGAAATGGAAAAAATAGTGGAGGGATGAGTTTGGTGGAGATAAGGTAATGTATTCACCTATGAACATATCAAATTTGAAATGTCTGTGAAGTAAGTGTAAGTGGAAATATTAAAGAAAGTACTGGAATAACAAGACTGGATGTAAGGGAAATATAGAGTTTATAAAAATCCTGTAGGCATAGCACGTAAATTGTATAGTATGTTATGAAATTACACACAATAAGTTTATCAAAATCTCAATAGAGATGAAGAAAAGAGAACTGAAACTGTGGGTCAGGAGCCAACCAATATTTAGATGTCAGGAAACTAGCAAGACCTGCTAGAGTAAATGAAAAAGAGGCAGATTGTAAAATAAAAGCAAAATCAGAGCACGAGTTTTTGGAAAATGTCTTAAGGAAGTGTTTCCAAGAGGAGGGAGAGATCAACAGCAAGCATTTATATGTAGCATCGCTATATCGTAGCCACCATTCTATATAGTTTTCATACCATGTTACCTCTTGCTCTCCTCACAGCTTGCCTGTAGCAGAGGTACTAATCTTATTTTTCAGGAAAGGGAACCTCAGATAGAAAGCTCCGTTACAGGGCATAAAGTTTGTTTAACCCAAGAAATCTGCCTGCAGAGCTTGTACTGTATTTGTAACCATTATTTAGAAGATTTAAACTACATCACATGTTGCAAATAAGTAGGATGAATGATGAAAAATGACCCTTCAGTTCTGTACTAGAGTCTTTGATGAGACATATTTCAGTGAAGTAATTCCTGTGGTACCTTCACTGTTACCTGCTTAATATAAAATGAAAGGAAGGAACTAGATATAGATTAACACGCAATTTTTATTTATTAGGTAAACCAAAAAGTAAGTATATACAAGTCTTTCTAACTGCACCATTAACAGAATTATATCTGCTCTCTTAGTTCGTTGACTTTTTAACTCATGTTATTTGTATAGGTTGATTCCAACAGCCAAAAAGCATCAAAGTATGTATATAATAAACATACAAGTTATGAAGTTGTATGCAGAAACAAGTCATACCTCAATTTTTATTTCTCAAGGTCTTTCTGAAAGTTTAGAGGATTTATTTGACTTTAAATAGAAAACACGAGATGGCTTTGAATATGGGCCAGAGCTCATTTTAGGATGTGTTGGAGGGTTTAGTCCAATCAAACTGAGGGATGTCTGCATCTGTGCAAAGCACGGGATCATTCTGAAACTATACATTTATTAGGCTTTTAAATGATCCTTGTTTGTTCAGATTGTTAGTTGGTTTTACTTTAGCTTTGCTTTGTTTGTTTTGCCTGTAAAAATGTCTGGCTATGAGATGGTAATGATAGAAAGTGACAGACATTTGTTTAATCTTTTACTTTTTATAGCCACTTCATCTCATCTGGAATTTCCTAGTCTGGCTTTTTTTTTTTTTTTTTTTTTTTTTTTTTTTTTTTTAAAAATCTTTTTTTTTTGTTTTTTTTTTTTTTTTTTTTTTTTGCTTTACTTTTTTCTACAGAATCCTCTCTACATGTACACAGAGCCAGGCTTCCCTTCCTCTACATTAGTATTTGTCCTTTTCATTTGATTCTCTAAAATTTATCAAACTCTCTTATCCATCAGTGGCTCCTGTCTCTGTTGTGTTTTCCTTTCCCCTGTATGAACTTACACCTGTAAGTTCTTCATCAGCACATATTGACAACACATTAGGGAGTTGGGAATAACACATATGTATGCTTCTCAAAAGACACAGAGACAATGGTTCTAATTTTTTTTTCCTTGAAACCAGGTCAATTAACTGATCTCAGTTTCCTGAGTCTAAAGTGAAACCAGCACAATTATACTCTATCTTTCCAAAGGAATTGTGAGAATGCAAATACATTTTCAAGTAATAGTCTGACTTGTAAGTTTGGGAATTTAAGTTAAGGTGTGCTTTTGGAATTAAATGTCTTAAAAAAAACCAATAATGTATCAGTGTTTTATAACAGTTTTATATATAATTCAGTTGTATATTATAAATGTATATATCACTGAAGAGAGAGAGGGCGATCTTGCAGCTGTAACTAAGGAAAAGTCACTTTAATTCACCATTTATTTAAAGTTTTATTGTAGGATGTTTTGATGTGCTGTTTGTACACTTAATGAAAATTTTCTCCCAACTACTAGAATTATGGTTCAATTGCAGATAATTTATATGTAAAAAGCACACTCAGTATTGATAGTATGGATTGACTACTTCGCTTAAAATTTTGTACCATATTATAAATTAGTCTGTTTTCTACTAAAGACTATACCTCAGATTTCCCACTTATTGCCTTATAAAGAAAAATGAAACTATCTCATAAGTTATAATAATCATGTCAATATGACCATTGATATATTTTCCAGACATAGATTTGAAACCAAATTTTAATCTTGGATGATAGCGAGAACCCCTTATGGGATCTAAAGGACACACATTTCAGCAACTGAAATTATTATGCCCATGAGACTTTATCCACTGCTCCAGGGCCAGTCTTCATTGCGAAGTACACTTTTGGCTTTTGCCTCTCCATTTCCCCCTCTGATACTTTGACTTCTCAACACTCCCACTGTCATATGCCTTTGGAGACTAAAGTCAGTCCCTTTCTGACATATTTTAACTCTATCCTTTTCTCTCTGGAAGACTGAGCGGTAGACATGATCAAACTGCCGTGATAGTCTTCAGACCCCTGTTAATACTATGAACCAATTGATGATTCTATTTGCTTTTAGTAAGAGTTGCTCAAGTATAAGGGACTCCGTAAAACAGACCCTCATAAAGCTTCATACTTTTACAGATAAGCATTTATATAATTGTTTTATAAATGTGACAATTGAAGTCATTTTCAAAAACATGCTAGGGAAGTTTATTAGCTTATTTCATTCTGACTGTAGAATTTTTAAAATGTTTGATGTATTCAATAAATCTGGTTTTCACTAATCTGGATGGTTTTTGCCTGATAGTTTAGATTTTCAGGTTAACAAAATTACTTTGTCCACTTTTCCAGGGTTCAAGTTTTGAAGGCAGAAGTATTAAAATGAACTTTTTGTAATGGGCGATCTCAGTTCATTGAAAAGGGTAAACGGATAAAGAGCCGTAGAACAGTGTGGTGCTTTTAGCTATGTTTAAGTAATAGCACTGTGGAAAATCTAATTTATGAAGATATTGTGAGAGAAACATGAGCCTAGTTTCCTGAACTCTCTTTTATCTTCAAGTTTGACATTCTGGAAGTTCCCAAGACTTTTATGCTGAAGTATTTTATACAGGCATCTCCCTCTTTAGTTATAATTTGAGACCTCACAAAAGTAGGCAATGCAATGCAGGTGGCCTTATAAACTGTCTGCAGAAATTTAAGATAAGACAGGAGTTACAATGTATTTTCATAGCACATTTCACTAATGGGATAAGTTATCACTGTAACCTGTCTCAAATGCAGTTAGGATGATATTTCAGCCACCCAGCTACTAAAAAGAAGCACATGTGGAACAAAGTTAAGTTTCTAACACAATTATGTATTAGTGAATAACTGTTTTCAGTGATTATCAGCAACATTGAGGCATAGGATAGAGTATTTTGTCACATTCTGAAGTGCATACACTTGCAAAACATCTTTGCTATTTTTTGAAATATATTGTCATAGTTTTGAACTATGACAAATATATCTGGAGAAGTAGCTAAAGACCTTCTGTGTTTTGTTACTTATCATTATAAAGCAGTTTTTAAGATTCCTTCAAAAAAACTTTATGGGAAAGGAAGAGCTGGTTTAAGGATTTTTTTAAAGTTTAATTCAGAATATCTGGTTTACTTCTAATCTAAGGCTTATAGTATAAGGAAATATATTTCAATCTCTCTCCATCTGAAAAATATTTAGTGAACATATTTTACTATTTTCTATGTTTGTCTAAAAATCCTTGGTGTAAGTTTTTTAAAAAAACGTATTTTATTATGTTTAAATGTCTTGGTAATTTATTCTGTTTTTCTCTCAAGACATTTGCAGTAAATTTGAATGGAATCTCTGCCTTTTTAACATTTTATAGTAGAGAAATGGAATTTGAAGATAAAAACTGTCTTATAAAACCAAACCCAAGAAATTTCTTAATTCATTGTCATAGATTTCTATTTTTGTATTTCCCCTTTATTTCCTTGGGGTTAGTGCTGTTCAGAGAATAAATGTAATTGATTAAGTATGATAGTCTCTTTCTTTGGAATTAAAGAGAATGATAGGACTTCTGTATAGGGTTTTTCATTCCTACATGTTTATATTCTTCAAAATGGAAAATCTATTGACAAGAAAACAAAGATGATTATAAAACAATTTTCTGTAATCTAATGTAGGAAGACCTATACAATGTTAAATATTTCATTTATGTTCTACCTTGCTGTGAAAATGTAGTTTGTTCATCTGCTTTTATATTTGGTACACCCACTTAAAATTACTATTTTATGCTGGATTTTTGTTTTGATGAATCAACCAGTGTCTAGCTGGACAGAGTCAATGCATACCACATGGCATAATGAAAGACTATATTGTTGCTTTGATTCTGTATATGTTACATGAGACCCTGGGGCTCTTTTCTACTTGTGATTTTTCAAATTTGAACTTTCAAAAGTTCAAATGTGATTTTTTAACAAATAAATTCAAAATAGGCCTCACTATCTGCTAAGGCTCATGCTAGAGGTACAGTTTCATGAGGTGATGTTTCTATCTTTCAAATTGACCACAGTCTTATACAGAAACTAGACATTTAAGTAGATAATTCAACAGGTTATGTTAAGCAAACTAACAGCGTACAAGTTGCCAAGTGACTAAAGACATATGAAAAGGAATATACAAAGGCACAAGCAAAGGAAATGTCATTTCACATTTATGAAGCTATAGCTATTTGAATAGAAAAAGTTTTAGAAAAGGTGTGTTCTGAGAATCTATTGCAAGCTTAAAAAGACTGCAATCTATTGAATAAAACAGTAACCATTTTTGTTTTGTTCATGGATTTTATAAGCCAAGGAATTGGTTAGGGCCCAGAGGGGAAGGCTTGTCATCGCTCCACTATGCCAGAGTGTCTCCTGAGAAAGGATAGAATGACTACGGCTGTACTGTTGGAAGGCAGAACATCTCTGGACAATCCATTTCTAAGATTCATTCTTCACCCACTAGTCCAGAAGCTTAAATGGAAGGGAGACTCTGTACGTCCACTCCAACAAGGTAGTCTTAGAACATCATACTTTTTACCTGATGACTATTAGGTGAGCCTCTCATAAGCCCACCCGATTTCAAACAGGGGTGGATAGGATAAATGCCTCACCTCTCAGTGGCAGGTTATCAAATGTATGTATCTCTGCATTGACTTTGTCACAAATTTGGTAAGAGATAAAACTAGAGAAGTAAAAAGAAATCAACTTATGGCCAGGAACTGAGGCTTACCTCCTGAACATAGAAGAAAATCACTTCAGGAATTGTTTAATACAAGAAGAAATGATATTGCAGTATTTATAATTTAGAAAGACTGCCCGGGTCATAGGGTGGATCACATTTCTATTTTTGTTAAATAAATGGACACTAAGGTTTAATAAGAAAAGCATTATAGTGCAATAATGGTAAAGGAGGATATTGAAAAGAAAGCAGAAGGAAGTACAAATAAAAGTTCTGCATTGGTCTTCAGAGATTTGAGACTTACTGGGACTTTTAGATGATGATGTCTCGCTATGATTCTTGTCTTAGAGTGTGGCCAGGGCCAAAGATACAGATGTGGAAACGTTAATTTATCAATGCTTTATTGACTAAATATAAATACAAGGGCTTTCTCAGGAAAAGAATTGTAAAGATAAGAGAAAAAAGAACTCAGCTGAAAATTCAGGGGAACGTGAATATATATGGCTAGACACTAACAAAAAGAAAGTGATTTTGTTTGTTTTACAATAAAGCTCTCTCTACTACCTTCCTAAAGGCCAATTGTTTTCCTATTGAGAGATTCCTCATTTTCTAAGACATTTTTTCTTGTTTTTCAAGTTATTTGCAAACTTTAGAATATAAATTTAATATAAAAGTCTTGTTGAAATATGCTATATTTATAAATATTCTGTATCACACTAAATATCAAAATATATTTTAATCTAATCATAAATTGCAAAATAAAACAAATATTGTGAATTTAAGACACTTTTTTGATTATGTACCGTGCTGAGAGGTACAAGTTCTGGAAGGCCTATCCTGTGTTTAATTTTAAGAAAGGTGGTTTCCTATTCCTATTGGGGAAATTTCTGATCATTCTTTATAAAGCTAGGCCCTAAAAAGGGTTTATGTTTTTTACTTCAGAATGCAAGGAAAATGAATAATACTCTGAAAAATTAGAGAGGCAATGAAACTTAACTGTATTTACATTCAAAAGAGCATGTTCACAAAGTAAAATTTTCAGCTTGTAGACGTAAAACTACAGTTAAAAACCTAGGTACTATACTTTTCCTGGTCATGGTTATGTGCTTTTGAGTACAGTTAGGGTATCATCAAAATGATAGATGAGCTCCAAAGACTGTGGTACTGGGAAGATTACCAAATACAGGTGGATGAGGTCATCTTGGGGATTGAGAAAGAAAGAAAGAGCATTACATTGTATGAGATTCCTGAGTTTACAGTTACAGAGCCTCCAAGGATTGTTCAGTGTGCATTTGAATTCCACTGCATTTTCAGGTCAATGGTTATTTCTTCCATATATTCTTTTGAGTGATATAGAACTAAATCTTAATAAAGAAACTTTGTGTAGGTAAAAGCTGCCACCCTCATTTTAATGTTGAGCATTTAGGGTCAGAGAGCAGCTGAGCTGAGGTTCAATTAAAGCAATCTGGCTCTAGATTCTTTTCTATTACCTAAGCAGCCTTTCAGCTTATTCCTTCACAGAGATTATTTAATGTGCCAGTTTCCATATTCCTGTCAATATTTTTGTGTTTTTCTTTGTAAGTTTGTAGTGTACACATTTTCCACTAATATCTAATTATAATTTTTATAAAAATACATAAATTAGTATATGTAATGATTGGGCTTACATGTCAACTTGATTGGTTGGGAAGCCACCAATGGGTTAGTAAAACATCCTTTCAGCTATATTAGCGGGGGTCAAGGAAGTATAGTTTTGGGAACTGTATAAGATTTCTGAGCTGGACATGGTGGCGCGTGCCTGTAATCCCAGCATTTGGGAGGCTGAGGCAGGAAGATAGATCACTGCAAGTTCAAGACCAGCCTGGGCTACATAGTGAGTTCCAAGTCAGTCTCAAAAACATATAGTGAGACCCTGCCTCAAAAAACAAAAAACAAAACAAAACAAAAAAGATTTCTGGCCCTTTCCAATCTGGTTTATATTCCATAAACTAAGCAGCTTTTTAAATACCGTGCTTTTCCACCATGATGTTTCTGCCGTGATCCAGCCAACCACGGACTGACTCCTCTGAAAAACTTGAGCCAAATGAACAAAGAAGGAGTTCTTTAAGTCATAAATGTTGGGGAATTTGTCCTAACATCAGAAAGTCTGACAAATACAATATACATGGTTTTAAGGGCTATAGTTTTACAGTGTAAACAGTCATCTGTACAGATCAACCTACTTTGTCACACAATGCATAATAAAATTCCAAACTTTTTTTTTCTCTTTATGAAACAGGACTGTTTAATTTCCTTTTCATGCATTCTTTCCCATGTAACTATTGTGCAGCTCAAGCCAGAGGCCCAGAAGTTATCTTATATTTTTCTAATTTTAAAGTTATAATATCCACTATTTTAGCTTACCTCAATCATTTACTTTTATTTTCTCTGCCTTTGCCTCTACTTAAACCCTCATCGAATCTTGCCAGAATTATAGCAGTGATTTTCTTCTTGGTCTCCCTGTTCCCATCGTTGTTAAATTTCCCAACCTTAACCCCCTCCCTTGCACCTCCTTTATGTGTCTAAGGTAAGGAGGGACCTAAGCTGAGAATGTATCATTCTGTAATTAAAACCTTTTAGTAGCTCTGTAGTATAATCAATTAAAAGCCAAATTCCTTATAAGTTGATGTGGCTCTCTAGATTCTTATTGAACAAAAAATAGGTATAAAGATAATAGTTGTAGAATGAATGACTATGAAAAGAAAAAATTTTAACAACCATGGTAAATGAATTCAAATTGAGACAATCAAAATATCAACTGCCTCCCCTGAGATTTTTGTAAGAAACTTGACAAGAGATGCGATGATATATTCTGAGGTTTAGATGTATTTTCACAATTCCTTATATGAGCTTTACATCTTGGACAAATTTTATTCTCAAGGTTAAAAATTAAGTAATAAGATATATGTATATTTTTATTTGTGCATGGAAGTCTGCTGTTAGAATAAGTAAAAAAGAAAAATGTGTACAAAAATTCTCTATTAAACTATTCTCATCTTCTTAACAAAGGTTTGACAAGACGATCTTCTTGAAAACTAAGTGTTTTTTCAATCATGGCCAACGATTGTGAGGCTATCGCAAGGCTTCAAAGAAAATAATTATCACTGTGACTGATTAAGGACATAAGAATGAGTAGTTTGTAAAATATATGCCATATTATTAGTCTTTATTAAAATGTTGCTTTAAAAGTATATGATAATATTCTTTGAATACCATGAAAGCAATTGCTAAGGTTATTTTGCCCTTTAATATTGTTTTTATTAGTATAGATTTCTTAATAAATGTTCTGTGAAATTGTTAATATTATCTTTCTGAATGCTGAATAATATCTATTAAAAGATTTATTTGAAACTGAAGATAGATTTGAGGCAGTGTAAAAATATTATCATGATATTTGGGAAGTTTCATAAATCCACAAGGAATAGTAAATAGCAAAGTGATAGCTAGGCCGAAGAAGTGTGGAAGTATTACAACTGATAATCAACTTCTGTGAAAAACTGGTAGAATTATAGAACTTAGAAAACGTATTCAAATTTTAGCAGTGTGATTTACAAGGTGTATTGCTTACATACATGAATTTAGATAAAAAAATTCAATTTTTATATTTGGCAGTCAGATGTATAAATAACATCAGCTTTGCCAGTCTGTTGTGAGGAATAAAAAAGAAAATGCCTGTCACCTAAAAATATAACATAGAGTATTATTGTTCCGTTCTTTCTTTTATTACACTGATAATTCCATTCCTGGAACAATTTACCTTGCATAGAGGATAAAGATAGAACATGCCACAGTTTGATCACTTGTAAATATCAATCAATCACTTATCTAGTTAACAGCAATTCATGGTATGGACCAAGTACAAAAATGAACACTCAGTGCTCCCCTAGAGTAAAGCACAATCTGTTCAGAAGACAGCTATTCATCCTGATAAATTATTATATAGCTTATGTAAAATATCTAGGACACATCAAGGAAATATTTAGAAAGCAAGTTCTGAAATTTAGGATTGAGTCTGGAATTTACAACATGCATTTGCTGTAAAAGAACGATGGCTGATGTCTAAGAGATCCATGGATATAACATGCAATATTGTGAGAAAGAACAATATATGATCCTATTTTCTTGAAAGAAGAGGAGCTGGAGATGTGCCTGTTGTGTTCAGGAAGCTAAGGAAAATGTAGATTTCTGGGAGGAAGCTGGTGCGATCTAGAGCAGCGGTGTGATGGAAGAGGAGAGCTGAAAAGGCACAGCCTGACAGGTTTACGTGTCTCCTTTCTGGGAGTAGACATTTGGGGATGTACTGCGCAGCATGGCTTCTCTGGTTTTATTACACACAGAAGTTACTGGGGAATCTAGTTAGAGTGCAGATTCTAGTTGAAAGAGTCCGGGATGGGTGTATTTCTAACAGGTCCCAGGAGATTCTGGGTTTACTAGTGTGAAGATCACATTTGTAGTAGTGAGATTCTAGTGGTTAGGAAAAACGGGAAACCACAATTTAAGATATATTTTCTTTGAACGTACATGCCAGTGACCTAGGACCTCCCACTTCTTAAAGTTTCCACTACCTCCCCAAAGTGCCCATCTCGGAACCATAACTTGAATATTCAGGTCTTTGGTGGTGATGGTGGGGAATTTTATGATCCAAAGTGCCGCACATACAACTGTTGTAATAACTATATTTTGGATAACTGCTCATAGATACTCAGCTAAGCCTCCCCCGCTGTCTTTGTGTCTTCTTTTCAAATGAGAAAAAAGAAATAGGGAGCAGTAAACACATATCATTACCCAGGGTATAAGAGCATGTTGGGAGCAAAGTTATGATACAACCATCAAGTAATAAATTTCTAATTAAATCATTTACACACATGAGCGCCTATGCATGTGTGTGTATACTTATAGTGCCTTGAACGTTATGCAATATAACATCAATAGTAAGTCTTATGCCAAACTCGCACTTCACCCACAGAGTTCAGTTGCAAAGAGCCAGCAAAATAATAAAACTAATTATTCTTCTGAGGAGACCCTACTTCTTGGCCTGTGAACATTTGGGAGTGGTAGCGATTATGTAGCAACGAGCCAGACATTTATGGAGGCAGCTGTTAGACATGCAAACTGGTACAACAGCCTAGTAATATATAAGATCATTAAAAAAATATATAGGGCCAGGGATTTAGCTCAGCGGTTCGGGTGGCCTGCCGCGCAAGGACCTGAGTTCGATCCCCGGTACCACACAAAAAAAGAATTGATAAGACTAGTGGGATAGTTGATAAAATAATATGCATTATATTTATTCTCTGTAGAGGTAAAGAATCCCATGAAGTAATGACACTGCCCTATCAATAAACTTACCATAAGGAATATTAAGTTTTTTAAATGTATTAAACATTTGTGGCATGTATACTTGACAGAATAATTAATTTCTTCAGGATAAAAGTAATAATAAAATACCCTTTATTCTACTTTTTGTTTGCTAACATGCTAAAGTCCACTTAAATTCCTCATGGACTCCTCAATTAGATTCAAATTTTATCAACTCACAATCTACCTTTCTTCACTTATTACCAATCGTTCTAAGTCTGTAGTTCTAATATTATTTTCAATTACTTCATAGTATTTTATTTAAAAATTTCAAGATGCATATATATGATAGTTTCTTCCAAATATAACCATAATTCAAAATAATTATCACCCTTTAAAATTTAGTATTAATTACTTAGTTTCATTTACTATCTAGATGCTAAAATTTCCTCATTTTTCTCAGAAATGTTTAAATTGCTTGAGGCAGCCTCGAAATAAGATTCTACATATGGAAATCAATTTTAAGTACTTTCAAGATTCTATAAGCTTACTCTCTGAATTTTTTTCTCTTTTTGCAATTTGTTTAGAGAAGTTGGATCATTTGTCATGTTAAGTGTTTTGTACTCTTGTGTTTCTATTATTATGTTCTTAGTCTTTGAAAATTTGTCTGTTAACTAATAATTGTGTTAACAGTATATAGAGTTCATAAAAATTGTTTGCACACTTCAGTTTGGAGTACTAGTAAATGTCTAGAAGTTAATGGCCACTACTTTGAGCACTTCTCCCCCACCAACTGGAGATTTTATTCAAGGGGTGGGGGTAGAGAGAGAGAGCAGAGAGAAAGAGCAGAGAGAGAGAGAGAGAGAGAGAGAGAGAGAGAGAGAGAGAGGAGGAGGAAGAAGAAGAAGCAGAGAAGAGAAAAAGAGAAGTAGCACTTCTTATAATTGTAGAAGTCAAGGGTAACTTGTGTTAATCTCATGATGCCTCAATAAATTTAGTATTAAAATATTTATACAAGTTTTTCTTTTCCTGATGTATATATTTTTGGGTAGACTCTGCACTACTTATTTCTACACATGCTATTGATTTGTTGATCCGTAACATATTTTGTATTCCAACTGTTTTATATTTCTCTTTTAATAAGAAAAGGCAGAGAGACTACCAATATCTATGATAGTCTTTGGTGCAACTTATCAAGTCAAAGAAATACTAAAAATTTTATTCCTTAGATCACAAAACATCCTATCTCTTTATTTTTCAAATTGAAGTTAAAGTTTCAAGTCTATCTTCAAGGTATTTTATGATAAATTATTCTATCCTTTTTAAAAATTAAAGTTATTATATTAAAGAAGCTGCTATGTTTAAATAAAGTTATTTTTTCCACTATATACGAAGGTAAATAGGGCCAGGGATTTAGCTCAGTGGTACTGAGTCTGCCTCATAAGCACAAGGTCCTGAGCCTGATCCCTGGTACCAAAAAAAAAAAGAGAGAGAAAGAGAGAGAAAAGGTAAATAATCAAGTAAACCTAGAGATATATAATGAGTCTTGATGAAGAAATAACAAGTGAACTTTGTGTCATTTATGATAGTTCTTAAAAAGTAGACAGATTTTTGGTTTCATAGACATAGAAGGGATAATTCCTATAGGAATTATAGCAGGATAAAGGCATTAAAAAAGGAAAAACGAAAAATTGATGTTTGGGAAATAGAAGTTCTCTTGACTGGAACACTTATTAAGTGGCAAAGGTGATGCACCATAAAGATGCAAATGAACAAATGTATTGTGGAAATCCTTGAATGTTAATATTTATTTACTTTGAATATGCTGCAAATTTGCTACATGTTTTAGGAAATTTATTGTGTCTCTTTGAACATTTCTTCCTTGTTCTGTAATAACAGAGGACAAGTCTAAACTTTTGGCCTTTTCTGGCCCTGATTATACGTTCTGGGAAATGACTTAGATAAGCAGCTCTAGATGCAAATGCCTCTCTACTCCAGAGGTATTGTAGGAGTGATAAAGACTGGAATGGAAGAGCACAGAGCAAATGCATCTGTGTAAGTTTAGGCAGGATGAATAGGTGTTGACTGCTCTTTGTAATCATTGCAAGGAAAAAAGAGAAAAATCAATTTTTTTTTCTGGTACTGGATATTGGAACTCAGAACTTTGTGCTTACGAGGAATGTGATAGCATCACTGAGCTAAATCCCTAGCCCGAAAAATCAAGTCTTGAAGTTCCCATCCCACAAGACTAAAAGATGTCGTCATCCTGTGAACAAATAAACAAAAGATATTAAGGGAAGGAACATATTAGAACCTAGGGATAAAAGAAGTAAAAGGGATTTGATATGGTGGACTTGAAGATGATGTAAACAGACAAGTCTTGTATGCAGCTGATATTAATAACTTGGAATGTGAAGGAGGGGTTAATTCTAGACTGTAGAATTTTAGTAGATGTCTTAGTAGAAGCTATTAATCAAAAGAACACATAAAAGTGTTGGAGAGAAAAGGACATGCCCTTTGTGAGGAAAAAAAAGTTATGCTTTTAAGAGTCAGGGAAAGGAAGAAGACCTGGTGAGGGAAAGAAAAAATACAAAAGAATGGAGGTGGATACATCAGGCGAGGTAGTTGGTATCTTATATATGGAGGGATCAACATGGTCACATAGAGAGTGCAGTAAAAATTTAACAAAGGTATGATGTTCTTCAAGATGACAGCTTTACCGATGCAAGGAAAGTGGGAAAAATCTAAATTTCAGGGAATTAATGTGGAGAAACTTGATACAAAAATAGAGGCAACTTTAGAAGCATACTTGTTCTTAATAAATTGAGAAACACATGGGATATGGGCCATAAAAACAAACTGATTTTGGTTAAATCACTTAACCTCTCCATATCTTTTTTCCAGTTCAGTACTGCAGATCATCTTGTGGTATTTCCTTAAAATCTTGGAGCAAAATCAGTGGGGAACTGCAGTTCACTGGAAGAAAGCACAGTTCTTCATTATCCCATTTACCATTTGTATTTATGCTTGTTGGAAAGTTTAAAAAAAAAAAAGACAGCAGTTAAACTTTACCTGATAGTCTCAGATCGACAAGTTAAATAAGAAGTTCCCAAAAGATTTTTCCTTACTTTGAGTGATTTTATTTAGCTTTTAGTTTTTTGGTCCTGGAGATCGAACTCAGGACCTTGTGGATGCGAAGCTGGAGCAGTGCCACTGAGCTAAATCCCTAGCCCTGGGTGGTTTTATTTTTAAATTTATTTTTTATAGAGTATCTCAATGCGCTGAGATGGCTTATTTTATATTTTTCATTTACTCCCTGACAGTATTGCTGCTGAGTAGTTGAGCCGGTTGTGGCCAGTTGTTTCAGTGCTCATTTAGTTAAAAGACTACATTATAGACAAATGACAATGTATAACATGATAAGTGTGCAATCTAAGTGCTCTCTCTGTAAGTCTGAGAACTCCCTCAAGTCAGGCAGTTTTAAGGACTTGGAAGTTCCCTAGATAGGCTAGCCACTGGAGTAAGAATGCACTTAGAACACTATACTAAGCAATCTTCCCTTGACTGAACTATACTCTGCTGGGTCGCAAAGCGACTGGAATAAATCCAGTAAGGGTCCATGGGACCTTTCCCTCCCTGATTCTCACACCCCCATGTTATTGTGGTTTCTTTCAAATCTACAGACTCTGAGTGCACAGCCTTCATGCTGGCATTTGCCCACAACCACCACTGATGTGTGAATATGCACTGGTCTATCGTGTTGAACTGAATCCTTCATGAAACTAGTGCCTCACATCTTAATACCAGTTTAATGTACTCATTTGCATTTTGGTTATAAAGTATTATTCTTCAAACCTCAGTTTCAGTAAACACTTTCTTGTGTGTCTTTCAAAAAAGACTTTGATTTTAAAAATCTTTAACAAATATTGTTTAAAAATGCTCAGAGGGCTGGGGATTTAGCTCAGTGTTTCCACTGCCTGCCTTGCAAGTGGAAGGTCCCAAGTTTGATCCCCTGTACAAAAAAAATAAATTGATTAATAATAATAATAATAATAATATAAAAATGCTCAGTGGCTATGAGTATTTGTTAAGCTAGATCTTCAAGAATTTAACTCCTGTTAAGCTTTAATTTTTTTTTACACAACTTCCTTTAGACAGAAAATATTTTATTGCTCACTTCCTTTAAAAACGGCTACCTAGAGACCAATAAGAACTTATGAGATGTAAGCCAGATATTTTATTGACTTGGTTTACAAGGTATTTAGTTTAAAAGAACATATCAGAAAAGTTTATGGTACAAACTAATGATGCTCATCCCATATTTTTTATTTTTACTTTATTGAGAGATTTCTGTCATGTAAATGAAACTTTAATTTCCCTAAAGTTTCAGTTACAAAGGTCAAAGTTTTTTATAAGATGAGAAAATACTATTAAAAATATTAGTAGAAGCAGTTGTAATTTTAGTTAGCGAGTACATATTTTATTACAAGGGTGTGCTGCATTATTTCATGGTACATTCATAATCAAAGGTCATGATGTATATGTTACATTACCATAATTTTCTGATTAATTTGTTCTTTATACATTTTATATGTGTTCCAGTTGCATTTCATTAACTCATAGTTTTCTTGTAAGTTTGTGCCATCTTTCCATGTTCAAAAAATCTCTTTAATTCAATTTCTCTGTTTCTCCTCATACAGTCTGACAGCCAGATATGCAACTCAGTCTAATCACAGTGGAATTGCAACCAGTCAGAAAAAGCCTACTAGGTCAGTTAATGTCTCTAATTTATTGCTTGTTAGTGATATTCAATGAGTGCCCAGTGATATTTTGTCCTATCACTCTAAGTTTTTAAAAATATGACATATTTCTGAGTGAAAAATTTAGAATGCTGAAATCTTCTGAATAGGTTTTCATCAGTTTCAGCATGAGCATGCATGTGGTAGATGATTAAATGGGTCTGGCTTCTTCTATTTCAGTGTAGTTATGCACATGGATATCCTGGGATGAAATCTAGGTCCTAGGCTCAGAACAACCTAAAAAAAATACTTTGAAGGCCCCTGTACACAGAATCTGGAAGTAATATGAGATGAGAACTACTTTTTTGAGATTGGCACTTATTAATTATTGTACATTTTAAAGCAGAATTGAGAAGAGCTGGCTGATTTTGGAAGGGAAATTTGTACCAGGATAGCCTATGTGATTTCTCTATAATGGCTTCAATTTGTTACATCAGGATATATGTATTTTAAATATACATAGAAAAATAACTTTGAAAAATAATAATATGTGAAAACATTGAAACAGGTTGCTTTTTTATGTTATATTGATGAAGGCATGATTGTGGTATTAATCAGATGAATTTCACCACAGCACCAGTGTCTTGCACCTCTGATTATTATGCAGTTCTGTGCACTTTCCCTCTCACTGGGAAGTGTCCAGTGATGGTTTATTAGTCCTTACAGCATTAAAGAACTGTATTACACAGGGCTTGACCAAAAAAATTGCTCCTGATGCCTTGATCTAAGGTAGGTGCTTTCCCCTTTACCTTGGTTTTCTATATTAATTTCTACATAGTTAAGATGATTTGTGAGGGACAAATTTTTCAAATATATTTAATTAAAATTATAATAAATGCTTTAAATCAGGATGTGTAAGGAATAGTGACCTGCCATGTTTAATGAGCAATTTTGTTGCTCCTTCTCATACTTGAACATGTACAATATTTTAAGGAATTTGTTTAAACAGAACTTTTTTTTCTCCCATATTCTCTTTCCTTTTTTTCATCATCTCATTTCCCTTTTTATTACTTTGATGAATGATCTGAGGACTCTGGTTGCCTGACAAATTAGGGTAATGAGAAGAGCAAATGTATTTTTTAATTTGCTTTAATTTTTTTCTCCTGCAGATGGAAGATCATTAGGCTTCATGGGTCATAGTAAAATTAAAATGCATTTTAATTGCTTCTTAGAAATGGGTCAGGTTTTATTACAAGCAGAGCACGTTTTGTGACAAAATTTGTTTATGTATGTGAGTGTGGAATGAACTTTCTAACTCTATGATTATGTCTGCAGGAATCTATCTCAGATTTATTATGATTGAGATGCTTGGTCATGTAGAGTTCTTTCTGCAGAATGCAACCACTGGTACTAAAAATTCCTAGCATCTGAGGTTATTGTACTCTACTCACAAGCCCTTGTAGCTCTTTGAGTACAAGTTTTATGCTGGAATCACTTGGAAGAGATTCTAATCTTATGCACGATATAGCCTCTGATTAGCAAAATAGCTGAGGGGAGCATGTATTAGAAAATATGTATTTAAACTTGAAAACACAGTCAAGATTTTGAAACTATGAATTGTTCTAAGAAATCAACACTTTTTGAAAGCTAGTATTTGTACTTCCTATTTAATTTTAAAATACTTGCTGCTATTTAAAATTATTCATATTTTATGTGTTAGAATTGTGAATGCATAGACTGTGATTTAATATTGAAATAGTATAACAACTGGATTAAGAAATTTTGATACCTAATATATGTTATTTTTATAAACATGTAGAAAAAAAGATGTAAAAAATTTCAATGCTATATTTATAAGTTCTGGATTGTTTTTGTCTTTTTTTTCCCAAATAGAATTTTGAAAGTACTACACAGTACATTCACATGGTGGCAGCAAACACCAGCAAAAGATGTTGGCAACCTTCACTATCATGTTTTCTCAACGTATCTTAGAATGGCAGTATTACTTCCTAATTCTAGCTTTTTATTCATATGGATTGAATACATGCAAATGCAAGATGACAATAATATAAAATAAAATTAGGTGTAATTTATGTGAAATAATTGATTATTAAAATGTAAAGGGAAACCATGAAAATAAAAGATCCAATCTAATATTTAATGTAGACCAAATAAAATAACAGTAGCTTGTAGCATCCTGTTGCAGTGTCTCTAGGTATAAAATAAATCCCATATATTTCTTTGTCTATTTCTTGATACACAAAGAGTAGCTGAAACTGCTGCCACTATAGGTATATTTTAAATTATTAGTCTGCTAATAGTGAATTTTTTCCTGTAAACCCTGCATCCTCTCTTGACCCTGTCTTCTGTAATCCAAGATCACCAACTGAAGTCTAGTTGCTTATTTTTTTGACAGGAGTGAATGTTTCTTGTGAAGCAGGCCAGTCACATATAATTTCATTTCTGACCATGCTTTACATAGAGTAGCTAAACTAGCTTAGGTATTCAATAAACATTTGCTTTCTTTCATCTGTTCGGTAACTTCATTCTTCTTACTAACTTATAAGTTCAGAGGGATCAGTTACCAAAGATGAAAAGATCAACCTAACCACAGCTACAATGAATATGCCATGGATCTAATCAAATTAAGTGTTATTGTTTCCCTTGCTTTTCAATGGAATCGTGATACTTCTTTCAAGGTGAAATTTTATTAATCAGGAATTGAAAGAGTATGATATTTTTAGTTAGACGTCACCTATCTTAATTTTTCTATATTATTGCTCTGGGGGCATGCATATTGAAAAGTAAAACAAGGTTCTTTTTGTAGTCTGACCCTGTAGTTATGGAAATGGAAAGCACCATTTTCTGCTAATTAGATTTCAGAACATTCTATACAGTATTATTGTTTTCCCACTAACTATTCCTAGGTCCGAACTCCTTGCTCTCTTATTTTCTAAACACGGAATATCAATGCAACCTTTCTTTTGTTATTTCAGACTTCCAGGGCCCTCTCGGGTACCAGCCGCAGGCAGCAGCAGCAAGGCCCAAGGAGCATCTAACCTAAACAGAAGGAGTCAGAGCTTTAACAGCATTGACAAAAACAAGCCTCCAAATTATGCAAATGGGAATGAAAAAGGTAAGCATTCATCTGTTACCACATTAAAGCCCTTGTCTACCATGAGTCTCATGAGTTAACACTCTAAACTTAATGTTTGAGAGGTAAAATAGCTTTGGGGATGGAAATCTTACCACTGGGTTTCTTTATGTTTCCTAACTACCCCTTCCTGGATTCTTGTCTGGATTCAGGGCTTTTCTTGTCTGAAGAACATCTTATGGAAATGTATTCATGTATTTTAAAGTGTTTAATTATATACCCAAGCATAAAATCTGTTTCACAGAAAGTTTCTCCCAGATGTATATAAGTAGAATTTTCATATGCCTTTCATATTTATGAAAACAACCTGAAATCATGATGCTATATACATTTATTTCAATCTTTACCTTCAATTAACATATATGTCATTAGTGTTTTGGGCAGTTAATGTTGGAGCCTTAAAAGTTGAGTTACAATTATGACATGAACATATCTCTGAAAGGACTAGAACTTAGAAATATTATGTCCTCAATTTTCCTAGACAAATCATTCACATTTGTTTTCTTGAAATAGTACATACTATAAATATCAAATCACAAAATCAGTAAGTCAAAAAAATGGACAGTTAGTGGAAGTATGTGCTAAAGACAGATTGTAAATGAAAATATATGTCACACAGTTCTTTGTGATGTGCAACATGGTGTATTTAAAGAGGCAGGAACCAGGGCCAGGGATTTAGCTCAGTGTCGCTGGGCCTGCCTGGCAAGCGCAAGGTCCTAAGTTCGATCCCTATTACAGAACAAAACAATAAGAATAATTAAAGAGGCACTAGCTAAATGCTTGTCACTGGGGAGCAGGGAATGACCCAGGAAAGTTTGGAGTTTATACCTGAATTGTGAGAAAATCAAGAACATGTTGTACATGTTCTCCAACAGTTACAGGAGTGGTTACAGTGTTACATTGGGTTTTGGAGTACTGTTTTCAAACCAGTAACACTTTAAACTTCATGGTTTTAGTTACTATGCAAAAGAGCACGTGAAGCTAAAGAAAAATGCAAATGTTTAGTTAATAGGACACGTGGCAGATTTGCTTTGAATAATTCAATTTAGTAAGAATTATTTTTCGTGGGTTAGATAATTGTACATTGTTTCTGACATGTAAATAGTAGGGCAACTTTCCTCTATGCAGGCACAAATTAACAAGCATGATGTATGAACCAGACAGTCTTTTGTGAAAATCTCCTCCCTCATCTAAAGCAAGATAGAGTAGCCTGTAGGGTCCCGAGAACAGAGAAATGTGACACGATCCTTGCAGTATTCATCTCTTCATCTGAATGGAAAAGAAGATGAGAGAAAATATATATTTGTAAGTTTAGAGGTTCTTTTTAAAATCCTTAAATATATTACTGAGCATTGAAATTTTTCCTGCGAAGGAAGAAGATGACAGTTCCTCTTTGGAAAAGCATACTTCATTTTGTGACCTTAGAAAGTATCCTACAGGCTCAAGTTAATACTTATGTGTATTTGTAATACATATTAATTACATATTAATATAGATGGCATAAATATATAATGGTAATTATATGGCATCATATATATATATATATATATATATTATAACATATTACAAATAGAGATGTTGACGGGACTACCAAAGTATCCAATTAAGCTATGTCATGATACTGCTAATAATATTCCCGCAAAAAAATTGCCAGTAACGTTGGCAATGAGATGAAGAGATAAATACTTTCAATAAGTTGATATTTTGATATCATAGTGTATCAGTCTGTTTTGTTCGTGGAAGTCTTTATTTCTATCGGTAAAAATAAAAATACAGAAATAACCAAACAGTAGTATTTTTTAATGATTATTCAATCTATGTATATTCTAGCCGGGTGAAATTAGAATATAGCGATATTTATAATGACCACCAGGTGGAGACAGATGTCCTATAATAAGCAGCATTTATCACAACAAATCCCCTAGGTACATTATTTACAAAAAAAGGGTAAGAGTTTCTGTAGTGAATCAACCAGTACTTTAAATACTAATTAAAGATTCTAAAACATTTAAAGAGTGTGTTTGCATATTCACAGTCAATTATTATACTTCAAATGTAGACATTAAATGTCAAAACTGCCAGAATATTTAAGGTATATATTGCTATATGACATTTGGGATTCCTTCTACATGCAATGTGGCATTTACTATTAAATGCAGAATTATTTATGTCAGTAGATTCAATATTGCTGTCTCTTAATCATGGCATGTTGTTTTGTATTCCAAAAATGTTATTATAAATTATGAGAAGAAAGTATATGATAAAATTATGCATGAAAAACAATTTATTCTATATTTATATGATACATTTTAATTAAACCTTTTAGTTAAAATTTGCTTAAACCCTTTCACAACAAGATTTGTAGTTGTAGGGCCAGGGATTTAGCTCAGTGGTGCTGCCGCCAACCTCACAAGTGGAAGGTCCTGAGTTCGATTCCTGGTTCCAAAAAAGAAAGAAAGAAAGAAAAAAAGATTTGTAGCTGTGATATAACATAAAAATATATGATTCTATGTGAAAGTTAAAAAAATAATAGTGAACTGAAAAATAGAAGATGCCATCTTCTGGAAAGTTGGTATTTGTCACAAAATAGTATACACATTTATATTGGATTGACTAAGAATGGTGAAAATTAAATAAGGATTTTCAAAAGATGTAGCATTATAATGACCAAATTCAGAAAGTACTAACTTGAATGTCCTAGTGATAATTTCTATTCCTCCTATTTATTAGAAATGAGAACACATAAGTTTAATAAATGTATTTTATTTGAAGGGGTAACAAATTTTCTGTAATATTCTCCTTGTATGCTTCTAAATGGAAATAACCTTCTTCCTTTCTATGAAAAGTCTTATTTAAATTTTTGAATCTCTAAAATTAGTAATGGATAAGAAGGGCTGTTTTACTTCTCTCTTCAAGAAAAAAACTGATGAAAATACTATCATTTGTATTATCTATAAAAATAAAAGGTAGCTTATTTACAAATGGTGTGACTTTTAATAAAGAAGAAAATCAGTAGAGATTCAGAAATTGCATTGCAAAAGTTATGTCTAATATCGTTTTAGTAATAAGACATTTCTAAAGAATGTGCTCTCATTTCACCATATCATCAAATGAATTAAAATTTCATTGTACATCGTCATAAATTATGACTTACAGAGGGCTGAAATAGAAATGTTACAATAGAATGAAATGTCATCTCACTATTCTGTTCTAGGAAAATAAGGGAACAAATTTTTCAGCACAAATGATGAAATGAAAATAACATCTTTTGTAAAGCTTTTTCTTTGAGAGCCCTTTTGTTTTTTCTCCTGATGACCACCATTCAAACATTGACAATGAATACTATATTCGAATGCCAGCATTTAGAGATTTGCCCATGTGCTTTGTAAGACCACTCTCAATAGCTACCCACTCTATGGAAAAGTGCATTTTCTCTGTGAGTCAGACCTTATGAAAATCATATTGTTCGTTTGGATGTATGCTTTGCACCCCTGAAACAGCCTTAAGAAATTATTCTAGTTTTATAAAATCTGTATAATAAATCTCAGGAAATACCAAATGGTTCGTTATTATTAAGAATGTAAATATCCCTGGCTTTATGTGGAATGTAGTGTCTGAATTATGATCTGTGAACGTGTTGCTTAACAAAGTTCCTTAGAGGAAAGTGTTTTTTTCCATGTTGCTAAGAAACATGGCACAGCACAAGAGGGAGCGCTATCACCCTTTCACTGTTTCTCCCAAGTGATTCTTAGATTGAACCTGTCTGTTTGCTCAAAAAGAGAGCTCGTTTCTCTTCCCTTGGATTCTAATTGAGCATCTTCTGGTGTGGAAGCTTTTACTTTCATTTACACTAAACATAGAATTAATAAAATTGATGCTAAGGACTTAGAAAAATTTAATTCAATGTTAGAAAACTTATTAGATTTAATGGGAATTTTGCATTAGGGGTGGAATTTCAGCTGCTCATTGTCAGCTAAAATACAGACATTTAGCTCTTAAACAATTTTCTGAGTTTTTTTATAAATTGCTTTAAAATTGTTATAAAGTAAAATCACTGAACTTTTAATTTGCTTTCCAAGGTACTGAAAATGTGTTTTAGTTATGTGACTGTACTGATGGTTTAGTTACTTGTTTTGTCATAACTTTTTATTACCTAATACCTTTACAAGACTGAAGCACAATGTCAATATCATCATTTCAGAATCTTAGGGACTTTCGTGAGTTGATATGACTCCATATATCAGGTGATGTGACTGAGTAGTCATGGGTCACATGCAGACTTTTATTTGTTTACATACACATACATATACATGCATACATATGTTCTCAACTATTCCTGTATATGTTACAAATTTTTGAAAGTGGCTTGTGAATGGAAGTATCCCTAATTTTGATAATACTCCATCATCAGAGAAGCCCAGACTTTGCAGATGGCACAATATGAGCTCATGCAAACTGACATAGCCTCTGAGATCCCTACAACAGCATCCCATATTTATGTGGAGTCATGAAATTGATGACTGAGCATTTCACAAAGCAAGACAATGTGTTGATGCACATGGGAAGCCCCTTTAATTAGGACAGCCTGGGCTTTGAGAGCTGACTTTTTCAAGTTATTTTGGTTTATTGTTGTGAACCAAATTAGTATTTGCATATTATTTAGCAGACTGCCTGTGCCACACTGCAGAATCAATAACTTTTCTCCAGAATGAGCTAAGATGCTTTCGTCGTCCTGCATCTAGGGGAGCCCATTTACATTTCTGTGCACCAGTCCTGTTACATAGGGGAAATTTAAGTGCTATGTTGCTATGTCGCCATTGCTATTGTTACTTTATATGTTTCTGTGATAAAGCTACTTGACTTCCACCTCAGCAACACTCATATTGTAAAGAGAGAAAGAGAGACATAAACAGGGTGTTCCCTGTGTCCTGTTTTAGGCTGACAGCCCGGTTAGCAACATGACAGTACTCTAAAGCTGACTGAAACTCTATAGAGTAACAGCCCTTTCTAAAGGTGCCCTACATCTCTTACAACCGCCATGTGCACCTCAGTGTCTTGATTTGGGAACAAGGTTGGCGTTTTTCTCAAGCCCTCAACATTATTTATTTGCTACATAAGATGATAAGACATTAACTCTTTGAATTTGGATGTTTTGTAGGCAAAATTTAATATACATCCCCACATGCCAATGAGGAATCCATGCTAGTGAGCGTGTGAAAAGGGATAGAACAACTAACTGAGTACAGAGTATCTTGTCTAATATATTCTCATTTATATTACGGTCACTAAGGATGAAGGAAAACATGGCTTAAGTACTTACCAGAATTAACTTCACAGTTGTGATAAACATAGCTTTTTAGAGAGCCTTGCCAGCAGTGTTCCTGGGAATGCAGCAAACACACAGAAAAACTGGACAGTTAAACGTCTTCCTAGTTTGGAGACAGATAAATCTGAGTTCCAATTTTGATTTATCTTTTCTAAATTTTAATGTAGTTTTTATGAGTTAAAAATTAATGTATATTTTATTGTCTCATTTCCTGTCTTCTAACAAGAAATCTTAACTGTATTACATATTATTGTGGGGTTAAATGAAATACAAAGTATGAAATGCTCATAAGATACTTAAAGCAATCAGTTGTTAAGTGCTATTATGTCATCATGATGAAGTTGGTGAAGCTGACCATGAGGTGGAAGGAAAGGAAGAAGAGGAATAATGGGAATAAATTGCATTTGGAGGCCAGAGAGAAGAGGCAGTGCTGTGAGCAGAGATGCTCATCTCTTACAAGAATGCCTTTAAATTGATGTCAGGTATCTGCCTGTTCTTCCCCATATCGAGACTCTTTTGTTGTCAGAAACTGAGTTCCCAACCTTTAGAGAATATCACTGGACATCATTGAATATATACATTTCAAGGATTACCACTTGTACTGCACCCACTGTGTAGAAGCTACAGCCATTCCATTCCAGCTGTGGTCTTGGGGCATATTCTTATCGTGAGGCATCCAGAGAGACTCTTAACATTCTAAAGCACAGTGACCTGTGATTTGCCCTTTTAATAAAACCTGAAACACCTCATTGCTGCCATATAGACACAGGCTGGGGACAGATTTGGAGCTGCACATACAGAAGCGCCTTATATGTGTGTACTCAGCTGAGAGCAGTTTTACAGCTGTTGCTGTGATCGTTACTGTGGCTTGGATGTGGATGTTATAATTTGGAGTCCCTCTCGTCTCATTTGGGGGTATAGTGAATTTGAGTTCCCTTCTGCACTTGAACTTCTATAGCATACGAGGTAAGGTCCTCAGCTAGTTTTCTCCTTTCTAAGGAAGGAACACTCTCTCCTACTTTCCTTGTCCCTTAGCTCCTTGAAAAACATTGTGACTGGATCTTTCCACCCTTGCTTCTGTCTTCACCAAAGCTCCCAGGCTGGCAGGGATAGGCGTTCCTTGACTTCTTAACCTGTTTTAGCCAGGTAGTGGATTCACCCTTGTGCATGTATCTCTTCTGGGTTTTCTTACACCCAACAAGATGACTACTTACTATTGTGTGCCTCAGAGTGTCTTGAATAAAGGAGGTGTTCAGTAAATTCTAATAGATCATGAGTTTAAATTAGTGTTCTATAAATGACAGGAATGGAATAGAATTGAATAATATTCCTGGACAATGTAAAGATGTATATTATATATGTTGAAAAATTAGCAAAACAGTTAGATCACTGTGTGAAATGCACACATGGGATTTATGTAATACACTGAACTTTAAAAAATAAATTTTTGGGACCGGGGATTTAGCTCAGCAGTTTGGTGGCCTGCTTTGCAAGTGCAAGGACCCGAGTTCAATCCCTGGTACCCCCCTCAAAAATAAATAAATAAATTTTGTTTGGAGGAAACATTCTACTTTCCAACTGACCCTAGGTCATTGAAAAATAAAGTTCACTTAACATGATCCAGCTAAACTCATTAACTTGACCGTGATTATTTTCTAATTTTATAAATTCTAGTGACAATATTATAATTGATAAGCTACTGAGATAACCCCTTCTATGTTTGAGAAATGATACTGCATAAGATCATCTTAGAATCCAAGCAGTGTATTTCTGTTTCATCACTTTCCAATTTTGTAACCTTGGCCAAGATAGTTAATCACATTATGCTTCTGTTTTTTTTTTTCTTATAAATGGGAAAAATAATGACTTCATGCTATTGTTGGAAGGACTGAATTAATATATATATCATTCTCTGAGTTCACTGCCTGACTATGATGTAATATAAAACAATTAATAAAATAGGCATGCTCTTTCCTTTCATGGATTATAACATGTAGTAGAAGCTAACAGGCAGTTCAGTAGGATAGTGAATATAATAGAGGAAGTAGTAAGCTGTGGGAGAAAGCACAGCACCCACCTAGTCCAGATTTGAGCAGAAGTAGAGTTGGTGTTAACTTTACTTTTCAGTGAAAAAAATGAAGAAATACTTGATAGGCAGTCCTGCTTGCAGTCTCAGTGGGCTCAATCTGATACCAGCCTCTATGCAAATTACAGTCTCTGAAAAGTCTCTGCCAGTGAAATAAGCTTGGAATTACCTATACTTACATCATGGATAATTAGCAAAATATTGAAGCATATTCACAGGTGGAGAATATATTTGAGTAATCGGAGTTTTGAAGCTAGTTAGATTTTTATGTGTGAATTAGTCAAAACAACTGTTTTAAAAGCACGTTAGTATTTGTGAATGAATTTAATAAATTTCTACAATTATTAAAGTCTGGACACAATACAGATTTTATACAAATACAAAGTTCATTTAACATCATGTGCTTTAAAACTTAGATATAGTATTAGATGGAAGAATCTTGACTTTTCAGTGCATTTTTTTTTTTTTTGTACTAGGGATTGAACCTAGTGCTGATATATCCCCTTACTTTTGTTTGAATGTTTAATTTCATTTGAAGACAGGGTCTCGCTAAATCATGAAATTGAGCAGGCCAGAACTTGTGATTCTCCTGCCTCAGTCTCCCAGAGTACTGGTATTATAGGCATGTACCACCGTACCCACATATTTATTTTAATCTATAGTACATAGGTGCAGTACTGTACTATTATTATTAATATTAATTTTTGTCAGTTGAAATAATTTATGGAAGAGAATAGGAATTACAAGTCAGTACTAGTACACCAAATTATCTGAGAAATTTTAATATAAAATGTGTTTGTCTACAATATTATTATAGATAATATGAATGTCAAATATCTATAATGTTATTTTAGGCACTAAAAGTTGTAATTTCATATTTACGACTGTGCAATAATGTATAAGAAGGTCTAATTCCTGAATATGTTGAAAAGGATATTCTTTATATAACATTTTCACTGAATATTTCCCTAAAAATGTTATATGTCTGGTTTTCAGTATTTAGTATATTAACAGAATCAAATTAAGTATCTAATCTGTCTTTACCCCCCCAACAAAAAAAAGACGATGTACAGGGAAGTCTCTGTGGTCAATAAAATGAAAGTTAAATGACATGATCAGAATTGTAAATGACTTGATCAATCCCAAATATTAACATTTAAAATTGAGATCTTTTAATTTCAAGCCTTTATTCTCTATTATGAAATTCCTTTGATTTGGTATCCATTCTTAAAAATGATCTATAATCAGGTATTTCATAGTACTAGAATAGCCATATGAACATTCACATTATAATGTGACTTCTGAATGGCATGAAAGGAAATGCTAGCTCACTGAAATGTACTCACATGACAAAAGTATTTATTTTCTTCTAGGTCTCAAAACATGGGTTGCTGTTTTTTAAGAATTCAGTTTGTTCAGATTACTTCAGGGAACTGTAGGTGTGCTTGATAAGAACTCAGCTCTAAGGGCCTGGGATTTAGCTCAGTGACACCGGCCCCTGCCTAGGAAGAGCAAGGTCCTGAGTTCAATCCCCCATACCACTAACAAACAAACAGGAAGAAAAGGTCTGAAAAGAAGGGGAAGTGGGAAGGTAGGGGAAAGGAAATAGAGAAAAAGAAAAAATAAGAATAAAAAGAAACAAAAATCTTTGTACATAGGAAAGGGGGAAGGGGTGAAGGGAGGGCAGGGGAATGGGGAAACATAAGAACCAAGATACATCTTGTAAAGGTACAAGATCCCAATGATGAAAGTAACTGTACTGTTTACCTTAAATGTACCAATAAACTTAATGGAAAAAAACAACAGCAAAAATAAACACAGTCCCTGAAATCATTTCAGAGCCAGGCTATGTGACCTTGAATTACTTAGTCTCTCTTTGCCCCAGTTTTAGTTGTGAAATGGAAACAATGTCAGTGTCTTCCTCTTAAGACGGTTGCAAATGCCACAGCCTATATTCCCTTTGAGATCAGAAGAGAGCTATTTTTGTGTCTGTGATTAAGAATCGCTCAGGGATGCAATGTGAACGATCAAGATTAATCAGGCTTTTCTTTCTTGTTTTCATAACAATGCCCAGATTCCTCCAAAGGCCCTCCAGCATCTTCAGGTGTAAATGGTAACCTGCAGCCTCCCAGCACTGCTGGACAGCCCCCTGCCTCTGCCATCCCTTCTCCCAGTGCCAGCAAGCCTTGGCGCAGCAAATCCATGAATGTCAAGCACAGCGCCACCTCTACAATGCTGACAGTGAAGCCGTCGAGTCCCGCCACCTCTCCCACACCGTCTTCAGACAGACTGAAGCCACCCGTCTCAGAAGGGGTCAAACCTGCTCCCTCAGGACAGAAATCTATGCTTGAAAAATTCAAGCTGGTGAATGCACGAACTGCTTTACGGCCCCAACCGTCTCCCAGTTTGGGACCCAGTGACGGTGGGAAGGATGATGATGCCTTTTCTGAATGTAGTGAAATGGAAGGGTTTAATAGTGGTCTGAATAGCGGTGGTTCAACGAATAGCAGTCCCAAAGTGTCACCTAAATTGGCCCCTCCAAAAGCTGGAAGCAAAAATCTCAGCAATAAAAAGTCTTTGCTACAGCCAAAGGAGAAAGAGGAAAAGAACAGGGAGAAGAATAAAATTTGCACTGAAAAACCAGTTAAGGAAGAGAAGGATCAGGTGACTGAGACAGCTCCCAAAAAACCCTCCAAAATCGCCAGCTTGATCCCAAAGGGTAGCAAGACAACAGCAGCCAAGAAGGAAAGTTTAATTCCCTCTTCCAGTGGGATTCCAAAACCAGGCTCAAAAGTGCCGACAGCAAAGCAAACCATTTCACCTGGCTGTGCAGCGAGCAAAGAGTCTGAAAAATTCAGGACTACCAAGGGAATCCCTCCCCAGTCCTCACCCAAGCCCATAGCCACCGAGAAAGTAAGCACATCCAACTGCCCTGCCCCTCTGGACGGGAGGGAAGCTGGCCACGCCTCTCCCTCCACTTCCTGTACTGTGTCGGTGCACAGCGGCAGTCAGAGCACAGGAAACGGTGCTGTCCAACTTCCTCAGCAGCAGCACACTCACCCCAACACGGCCACTGTGGCTCCTTTCATTTACAGGTAAGGTGGCCTCTGCCCAGCGCGTGCTCCGCGTGTAACGCCACAGCCCATGAGTGTGAGTAACGCTTTGTGATCATCCTTTTGGAATGATGTTTCATTCTGAACAATGAGGCCTAGAATTCGGAGTCTTTGGTTTTTTTTGTTTTGTTTTGTTTTGTTTTTGTTTTTGTTTTTTGGGTAGTGGGGATCGAACTCTGGACCTTGCGCTGACGAGGCAGGCGGCATAGAATTTGGAGTCAAGCTGGAAAAAAACTAAACTATGATCTAGACTTATTCTCATACTCTCAGATTGAGGACTTTAAAAAGTAGTCTACTTGGTCAGGTGAGGTGGTGCACACCTGTAATCCCAGCACTTGGGAGGCTGAGGCAGGAGGATTGCTATGAGTTCAAGACCATCCTGGGATACATAGTTAGTTCCAGGTCAATCTCAACTACATAGTGAGACCCTGTCTAAAAAAAAAAAAAAAATCTACTTGTTGTGAAAGGCAGGATAGAATACAAGTACCATGACTTCTTCCTGTGTTTAGCATTATTACCATTTTACTGTATTATTAGTGGTTGTAGTTAGTGGTAGTGTATTATTATCCCAAAGTAAATATTTTATTAATTTCCTACCAGTAAGTAAAAGGTTATAAATAAAAAGAATTATCTATATAATTAGTATATTCCTATTTAGTTTTTGCTTATTATTCTTTGTATTTTATATGTATTAGAATATAAAAAGTGCTATATATATTATCACATAGTTATAAAAGTAGCACACTTTGGCTGTTGTCCTGTGATTTGTTTTAATCTGTTAGAGACCTGTCAGTCACTGCTGAGTCTCCAGTTTTATTCATTGCCTGTTTAGTAAGGCACTGGACTAGAGGTGAAAAAAGTCTACTCTTCTTTTTCCTTCTAGCAGGGTGGCAGTTTAACCACAGGAGAGAAATTTTTATGGTTAGTAAGCAATTAAAAGGGTCAAAATCCAATGAAGAATCCCAGTATCTTTTTCTGGGGGTGTATACTCTCAGCAAAATAAAATTACAATGATTGTGTTTAATCTCCTGAAACACCTCAGGTAAGCCTGATAGTTCTGACTTCAGCAGCAGTAACTCCTTTAGAGTCTTCCTGTTTGGTACAGTAAGGTCTGCTGTTTTCTGACTTCAGGATCCCTAGCTGACAGAGCAGAATTAAAGTGCCAAAATCATAATTTGATAATGTAGGAAAAACAATGAAGTTCTAAATATGTCATATTCGACACATTTTTGAATCTCAAATTATATGAACATCAATCATTTAAAAAATCACAAATGAATTTCATAGGAAAGTGCAAATATAGATCTGCCAATTTAGCAGGTTTCTTTTCATTTAGTGTATTAAAATTTTGTGGTTTGCATTTGAAAATGAATCATTTTTATTTGTCAAATTTAATTCTCACTAAAATTTCACATAAGCTCTATATTGCTACTGACTTTACATGAGAGGCAGGGTTCTGTAACCATTGCTATTTTAAAAACTTTAATTTTAATTGATAGATAAAATTATTTTATCTACTGCAGCATGAAGTTGTTAAATATATACATTATACTTGACTATATGCCACTCGTTAACATAAGCCTTACCGTAGATAGTTATCATTTTTTTGTGTGTGAAAACCCTTTGATCATTTTTAGTGAATACTCTGCTAAGTATATTTCAAGAATATAATCTCTATTAACTATAATCATGTAGTGGTTGTGATGTACAGTAGATCAATTGAATCTATCCTACCTATCTAACAAGTTTTACATTTTTTGATCGATAAATTTCTAGTCCCTGCCACCAAACTACCTCAGGCCCTGGTAGCCTATCATTCTTTCATCTAATTCTGAGATCAACTTTATAGATCCTAAGTATATGTGAGGTTATGTGATATTTGTCTTTCTGTGACTAGCTAATTTCACTTAGTATAATGTCTTCCAGGATCACACATGTTGTACCAAACGAGAGGATTGCTTTCTCTTTTATGGTTGAGTAAAATTTTATTAAATATGTATGCCACATTGAAATTTGACTTTTAGGGTTATGGGAAAGGAAAGAAGGGAAAGAAATAAATATGAGAAAAGGAAAAAACGGAAACAAAGTCTTTGTAAATAGGGAGGGGTAAAAGGGTTGAAGGGAGGGCAGGGGAATGGGGGAAAAAAGGTACAAAAAATAAAGGTACAAATTCCCAATTATGAATGGCATTATATTGCATACCTAAAATGTACCAATAAATTTAATGAAAAAAAAAGAAAATTAACTTTTAACTATTAAAAAGGGAAGTAACACAATGTAGAATTGTTGAGTGTGGATCTCATACGTGACCCTGAGAAGTTCTCCATCCACTTTGAGTTTTGATTGCCTTTCTTAAGATGTAGATTATTAAAATGAGGCTGCATAGCCAAGCAGCTAAGACTATCAAGCTGTGGAATCTAAGCTTCTTTACCTTAGTTCAGAAACACTGTCTCATAGGAGTTGAGACAGTGATCTTCCGATCCTGCTGTCTAGGTGAGAATCGCAATGTCACACATAATTGGTTGTCTCACTCTACAGCGTGAGACAGTTTGAAGATTGAGTTGATGTTTATCCAGGTGTACAACAGTATCTGATACACAGCAAACAGCCTTTTCTACACCTAGTTTCTAATCTTGTCAATGGTGATTGATAAAGAATACTCAAATTAATAAATTACTTTAAATTTAAAGAAAATAATCCCATATAAAATTTTCATCACAGAACCAGATGTGGAGTGAATGACATAATTATTTACATTATTATCAATACATTATTATCAATAATGGAAGAAAGTTAAAATTCATAAGAAAACTTTACCTCACCTCCCACATGGGAGACAATGGTTGAAGAGTCTTACCAGAATAAGCTTATAAATTATACATCATCTCAAGGCAGAGTGATCAATATCAGGGAAAGATGGTGGTATTGGGCAGCCATGGCGTTAGAATTACTTTACCTCTCCTGTCATTTCTGACTCCCTGTTCCCTCCCTGCCAAATTCCTGAAAATGTTCTACATCATTTGATAAAACAAAACTAAAGTTTACAGTTTTATAGTGCTATTATCATTTGTTGGGTATTTACTTCATAAAAGTCTATGTTACAAAAGTTATGTTCATTTTTTTTTTTCATTTAAATTTGGTCATGAGAAAGTTGCTATGCCGGTTATACAGAGATGAAAAAGAATTTTTTGGTTCTTTTGTTTGTTTTTGTCTTCATTATCAGGGATGGAATCTGGGCCTTTTTATTGAGCTACTTTTCCAGCCCTTTTTTGTTTTTTATTTTGAGAAAGTTTCTCACTAATTGGTCCAGAATGGGCTCAAGCTTGAGATCCTCATGTCTTCACTTCCAAAGAGCTAGGATTCAGGCATGTGCGCTGTTCCATGCAGAGGTAGTGATCTTAACTCAGAGTAGTAGTGGTCTCGTAAAGTCACAGTGCCTATGAGAGTTTGCCTATGAACCCAAATCTGACTGGCTCTGAAATTCTGCCTTTCAATCAGCCTACAATGTGCCCTTCTTTGCTAATCAGTTTTTTTCTGCATGTATGGAAATAAGAGACATTTTTATTGAGAAAATTCTGGCTATGAAAATATCAGTCATAGGTTTGCACAATTTTGAATCAGAACTCATGTGTAATGGGAAATGCTTAATTGTTACTAATAGTGTAAATTTAAAAATACATGAATATGAATTTCTGGATATAAACATGCATATGTGAGATATTTAAAGATTATTAAAGAGCCACTATGTAATGGGAAGATTTATGGCTGATGGTGAATATCCATAGTCCTCCAAATTTAATTTTGGGCTCTGGCAGTTGATTGATTTTATACTTTTAATTCATTGTAAGGTAATTTACATAAATTTATTGCAACTCAGTTATTCCTCCAAAGTGATAAAAGTAGTTTTGAATGTATTGTTATCCATTTAATGAGCAGAAATAATTAAGATCACGGTTGAGAATTTAACACAGAATTTTAAATTCAAGGTAAGTTCTCAACAATTGAGCTATTTGAAATTGAAATAGGCTCTCTTTTTTCTAGTTTTAAGATAGGTACCAGAGGTTTTTAGAGAATGGTAAAAAGGTCAATTGCCATATTTTAGAGAAAGAGAAATCACTGAGTGTTTTTCCATTTATATACCTATCCTTCATCATGAAAATAATATACACTGAGGATATAAAGACTGAAAGAAGATACTGTCCATCCTTTGGGCGTGTCTTCCAATGGGGATATCCCAGCGTTCGGGAGGATCGTCATGAGTCCAATACCAGCCTAGACTATATAGTGAGTTCAAGGCCAGCCTGAAGTACACAGTGAGATCCTGTCTCAAAAAACAAACCAAAAAATATTATTTGAGAGAACAGCCAATTAATGGCTCACAGAGACGTTGAGACTTAAAGAATTTAAGTTTGTCAGGTTGCAAGGACAATGTCGAGCCATCATCCAAAGGTAGTATTGTATAGCTTCATAATCTAGGCATAGTGAAAAGCAATAGATACATTATAAGGTGTCATGCAAATGCTGTAACTGAAACTACTACTGTCAATACATGTTAGAAGTCATAACCGTGTGAATGGAAATGAAAACAAGAAAACTTGGGAAAAATCATATTTTGTTATTTTTCATTTATCTCTTCTTTATATATCCAATTTTCAGCTAGTCCTGCCAATTCCTTTATGGAAACATGCCTTTAATTTGACATTCCTATTTCCATTCTCCGTCTGGTACAAGCCATCATTGTATCCCTTAGCCGCTTTTCAGTGAGTCTCTCATTTTCCACTTTCTGTCCCTTTGTCGTAACATCCTTCACACAGAGTGCGCTCTAACCTACTAAAAGGATAAGTCATATACAAATGATCCCTGACATAATGGTTTGACCTATAATGTTTTGACTTTATATCAGTATATAAGAGATGTGCATTCAGCAAAAATTATGCTTTGGCTTTTTATCATCTCTCTTTTTTTTTGGATTTTTTTTCTCATTGAGTTTATTGGTACATTTTAGGTATACAGTACAGTTACATTCATCACTGGGAACTTGTACCTTTACATGACAGGTCTTGGTTCTCATTTTTCCCCATACCCCTACCCTCCCTTCACCCCCTTTTCCCTTCCCCATTTACAAACACTTTATTTCCATTTTTTCATTTTCTCATATTTTTATCATCTCTTGGGGTAGAGACATGTAATAGGATATTTTCCCACACTGCATGGGAGCAGGATCAAGCCAAAGCCTCCAGTCAGCCACCACAACCTTGAGGGTCAGCATCCAATACTCTGTAGTGTGCTATGTTGCTAAGTTATGATGATTAGCAAGTAAGAACTATTAAATTCTGTTTTGATTTGTGATATTTTTACCTTACAGTAGGCCTACCAAGACATAACTCCACTATAAGTTAAGGAACAACTGTGTATTATTCAAATTCATAAGACCATCTTTTTGATTTCCCCTATACCTAAAAGATAGAACTCAAAACCTCACCATGACCCAGAAGGCCCTATGTAATCTGTCCTTCTATCAAATCCTCAAGTTACCTTCATCCTCCTCTTCCATACTACATTGTATCTCAGCCATAATTCTATTGTTCAAACCACCTTATCTTGCTCCTTTGTCATTGGTGTTCTTTCTGCTTATGAAGACTGTCTTCCAGGTCACAGTAAGTTTTGAGGTACCATTAGATCTCTGCTTATACACTGTTTCTTTACACAAGCCATCTTCAACTGTCTAGTCCAATGCAACATCCCTAGGTCCTTGCTAGTATTACATTTTGTGATCCTCTTAGAGTTCATTGCCCTCTGCTCTTTTCTCATGTATGTATTATTTGATGTGATTTCAGCCACGTTCCACCGCCAACCACCTTCCCTATAAACATATAAGCTCACTGAAACAAGACTTTTGTTGTATGAACACAGTCCTGTAGGAAAAAAGCCTATCCACAGGGAACACCAGATGAAAAAATTGTTGAATGGAATGTGGTCATACTGAGTAGAAGAATGGAAAAGCTGACAAAAATGTGTAGCACAGTAGACAAAATCCTGACGTCTCTTACTTCCTAGAAATGTAGAGTTTGAGTTGAAATACAAGCAGCTTTAAACCATTTAAAGATTTAACTACACCTGTGTTCAGCACATTCATTCACCTGTTTTTTCTTCTTTCAATAATGACACATTAAAGTCATGAAGCACAAAAAGAAACATCACACAGCTCTTTGTCTTTTTTCTTGCATTGTTCACATTGCAGCAGAGAGGAGGTGGGATCAGAGTAGACTACAAAACTAGGCAGGAAGTCTAAAGTTCCCAAGTGATTTGTAACATCATCACTTCAAAAAAGCGGAAAATCGCTTCTCAGTTGGAATCAGGAAGAGTGGCACTTGATCTGTGCCCAGAAAGTTAAGTGGGCTTTGGACATGCAGACATGAGGGGACAAGACAGGAAGTACAAGACTGTAGGGGCTATGTAAGCCACGTGAAAGATCAGTACTAGGTATGTAAAGTGGCCTCAGGTCAGTTTTCCTGGAAAATAAAGACTCAGTGGAGCCCGATTGTGGTAGAAATTCTTGAATGTTAGGAACTTGGACTACGTATGTGTTTGTGTGTTTGTGGGTGTGCATGCACACACCTGGGCCTGTGAGTGTGTGAAACATGATCTGAAAAAATAACCGTCTTCAGAAAATAAGATGAAATGTGTGGGACAGATCAAGATGAACCAGGTTAAACATTTCGATGAACAAGCAATCTGCTGACTTGTAGGGTTATTTTTGTTAAGAACTGTTTGAGAATTTCCAATTATCAAAAGTAAATAATGATAAAGATTTATGTAATTTTTCAGTCTGCTAAAGGCCCATTTTGAATTCTTTGTTGGTGTTCGCTCTTTATGATTTATTCTTCAAATTTGTTTCCCTTGCCCAAGGTTCAAAAATTATTATTTTATCTCCTTCAGATTTTCATAATATGCATATCATTTCTGCTTGTCATTTTTCAATTGCTTTTGCATTTATTACTTGACTTTTATATCCCCTGTATTTGCAAAGATATATGAAGAAAAATAGCAAAACAATTGGTTAACTCAAGATAAGAGAGAGACCTTCATTTTGTTCCTAAACATATCTTATTAGTACTCTTCAACAAAATTTTAGTGTGTGTTAACCAGATCCATAACTTGCTACTGTAAGATCTACATTCTTGCTTTCTAACCATTTGTACTAAATGCTAGTGAAACAATGTGCTGTGCCTAAAGCAAACACCAAGAAGCAAAGAGACTGGAATGAAGGACCTCAGCAATTCTCTTAAGTGAAAAATGCCTATCTCTTACGTAAGGCAAAATACTATTATTAGGGAGAAAAATCACTATAATTGCAAACTCATTAATTAAATATAAACTGAAACCCTTTATGCACACTTGATTTGCAAATTAGGTCAAGAAAATCTGAATGTAGAAGTTTTCCTTCTTGCTTTTGTTAAAAAATGGTGTATCTTTTGCAACAGCAACATAGGTCCTCAAGACATTAGGGTTACAACATTTTTTTTTTAATTCCTCTATGAAAGGACACTGGAAACTGACATTTGAACGTAGTTTCTACAAAGAAGACAAAAAATGCAAGGCATTAGTTTTGCAAATGCTTCCCTACAAGTTTTGATGTTTGGATTATTTGTTGAACCAGTATCTTGAGTAGGAGGGCTGTGAATTTGCAAAGATTGAAATGTAGTACGTACAAGCAAGCATCACTCAGATAAAGCTTTGTAAGCCCTGCAGCTAATATTTCAGAGCATACTGCAATTGTGGTTTTCTATGAACTGGGCATAATTGGTCATCAGCACAAACTAAAGCTTACTGGATTCTTGCCGTGTAAGCTTGCTTTTCCTTGGTTTGATATATTTCCATGCATCAGGGAGCAATCTCTCACACAGCAATATTTTTTAATATGGGATACAGACACTTCTAGAAGAGGTCATGGGAATGATGCTATGTCCTTCCCATTGCATCCCTATCCAAGGTATGATTATTAACATTTTCCAGTTAATATCTTTCACAATTTCCTACACTAAAATTTACCCTGACCTGCATTTAATAAACTCTTCAAGGAATATATTGTGAATCTCTGTGTAAAAGTTGTGTTCCTTGCTCTATATTCACTTCTAAGTTACTAACTAAAAAGGAATAACTTATTCCAATGGACAGATTGTTATAATTCCATTATTCTTTGTTCATTTAATTGTCGGCTTTCTACTTTGAATGATTTCTCTTCTCTCTATTATCTACACAACTGTCTAAATTTTAAGGGCTAATGACTTCCTGTTACATGTCATGGGTTACTCCATTTCTGTCATAACTCATTTTGAGGCTTAGATCATTTCAACTGAGCCCTTGGGAGCTCCTTCAGACTGGAAAATGTGTCCCTTTAGCAAACTCAACCACTTTGAGAATTTCTTTCTTCATGGCTCAAAGCATTTTAGACTTCTCTGATACATTCCCTAACTTGCCTTTGGTTTTTACTTAAGGAACTGATTTTTTTTTCCTTTGGAGAGTAATATTTAAAACTGGTCTGACTTGCTTTACTGTAAACAACTTAAAAAGCATTTGTCAGGAGCTTAGAAAATCTCTTAGCTTTTCAAAGTCATCATATGTTGATGTTTCATCATCTATAAATCATTTTTATAGATATTTGATAAATGTGTTTATAAATCAACCCAAATATATTTTATTTGGCATCACATAGGCATAAAAACAGAGGACAGTTCACAATTCTCCAGAGATTTAGTTGAGCAACTTTGATTATTTGTATAAAGTAAAAACTTCATCAGTTAGCACTGATTGTTCCTCTATAGATTATGGTTAAAATTTAACTTCATGAAACCATGACTTGCAAATGCTAGAGAAACTTGTAACTTATATAGAGATATCTACTCCTCCATACATAAAAATAAACCAAAAATGGTTTCTGAGTTCTTTTTTAAATTATCTCAACTTTAACATCTCTGTATTCTTTCTAATGGTCAGTCTGTTTCCCAATACATAGGTGATACATTGGGAAATATACCACAGAAGTTGGAGATCGATAAGATTATCTTGTGACCTAAACTGAATAAACAAAAGAGAGTGCATCAGCTTGAAATATGCTGCAACCTTAAAAAATAAGAAATAAAAGCTCCCAAGTCAATTTTGAGCTGTCAGAAAAGTGAACATTGTGGGAAGTGGGAACTTAATAATAGTAATAATTCTTATTCATCAAGAAAGATATCCACAAGTCGTTTCCAGAGGAATGCTTTTTAAGACACTTAGAGGAAAGCAAAATCTCTACTCCCAAAACAAAATCTGATTTTTTTTTCTAGATAAAGATGTGGTGCATCTTTTAACTAACAAGGTCACAAGAATTCTGGCTCTTATGACAGCTGCTGGTCTTGGTCTACACAGAACCAGTTAGCATTCTCAGTGAACTCCTTCATGGGTCTCCCGTTCTGGGAGATGAATCTGTGAAGGTGGAGTCTTCAGGACTGCAGACCAATCCTGGCTGACAGCCAGCTCACCAAGGCATGTGCCTCGTGACTTTTCTTGGCAAGCAGCCAGCCAGCTTTCCTTGGGGACCCCAGTCTCAGAGCATACTCCCCATTTAAACTTCTTTCACATGTAATAAACATCCTTAGAAAATTCAGAAGATTTTTAAAATTTTAATTTCAGAAACAGTAGGTAAGAAAGAGTTCAGGAAGTTACAGTGGTCCACAAGAAATAAGCTCAAGTAGAAGAATAAACTATAGTGAACTTCAGAAATCTTTCTGGAAGGCAGGCAGTAGACAGGGGAAATGGGAGAAGCTAAGGAACAGAGGAGAAAATAATAGACTGCACATTGACTAGCTATGTTGTGTGTTTTAATATTGACTAGAACTCCATCTGCCTCAAGAAACTTTTTCCAAAATTTTAGTAATAATAAAATTTGAATTCACATTATTGTTCGACTCATCTTTTTCTTTCTTTTTTTTTCTTATTGAGTTTATTGGTACTTTTTAGGTGTACAGTACAGTTACGTTCATCATTGGGATCTTGTACATTTGCGTGACAGGTCTTGGTTCTCATTTTTCCCCCATACCCTTGCCCTCCCTTCACTCGCTCCTCTCTTCCCTATTTACAAAAACTTTATTTCCATTTTTTCATTTTCTCATATTTTTCTTTTCCCTTTTTCCTTTCTCCTACTCTTCCCATTTTCCCTACATCTTCAGCCTTTTCTTCCTATTTCACATTGTTCTTTCTCTTTTTTTTTTTACAAATAAACACAGAGAATTAATTTCAGAGAAGCTAAATAACTTGCCAATATCATGTATGTCAGTAACTTATGATGGGCCCAACTTTTACATTCAAACCATATACGTGCACCTTTATTCAGCTTTTCCAGATACCAATGATATCTTTTTCTATCATTATTATTTATATAAAATGGTATATGTATTGATATGACATATCATTATTGATATTTTGTTCATTTATCAAATATTTGTTGAGCGCAGGCTATGTGATAGGCATTGGATTAGCCATTGGAAATAATAGGAATTTTTAAACATAGAGAATAGAGTCTAATTTGGGAGATGAATATTGATCAAGTACTTGCATTAATTTCATATCACGTGTGTATGAAATACTGAAAAGATAGGCTCAGGGAGCACTAAGTCCTTCAAGTTAGAGACTCCCCTACTCAGTGAAATTAGGGAGGATTTTTAAAGAAATAATCCCTTGAACTGGGACTAGAAGGGAAAGACTGAATTGGATGTCATAGGAAGAAAATAATCGAATGGTAAGATCCTGTTGAGACAGGGAGATATGGGAATTGGGAAAGACTTGTAGCCACAATGGAGAGACTAAAGGGGAGATTTATTCAAGATGATACTAGTAAGAAAACAGATGAGACTGTGCAGTGCTCCATAGTCTCTGTAATGGCCATACTCAAGGGATCTGTGAATGAGAAAAAATTTTTTACAAAAAAAAAAAATTGTGATTTCAGCTCAGTACATGATCAGGTTGGAACACTTTTGTGACCACCACAAGATGTCAATTCCATATCTGGAATTTAGATAAAAGTGCCGTGTTAGAGTTAAAATTTTGGAATTTTTGTGTTCATAAGACATGATACAGGGAGATAAAATCTGTAGAGAATGTCAAATGAAAATTGGTAGTACAGAATATGGCTTTGAAGAATTAGAGTTTTTCTTTCTGTATCCTTTCATTTTCCTACCCACAATCACAACATTTAATGATATATCAGGGAAAATAGAAGAGGAAAATATAAAATTGAGAGAAAATTGAAAAAAAAACTGGAGAATTCGGTCACTGAAGTGAAGTTAGGATAGCTTCTTGAATTGGTTTGCTGTTTGAAATGTTGGCCAGATATAAAATAAAGTGAAGATTAAAAATGACTCCAGTTTAGCAACTTTGAAGACTTTTCTAACCTTAATGATAAATCTTATTGCTTGAAGAGTTAACTTCTGTCTTGATTTTGCTCTTGCTTCTTATATTAAGTTAGAACAAAATAGGACTCATCTGCCAGAAATTATTGGAAGTAAAGATATAGCTTTGTATAGAAATTCTTTTCTTTCTTTTACATATGACATCCTATATATGATACATACATACAGCAGATATTGTTCTATGATCTCCTAAAATCTTGATGAACTTTTCAGTTTCTATATTTGTCAATTAAACATTACCGATTTCTGATATCAATAATTATGCTTTATTTTTTGAATTAGGAATTAGAAGCAATGTATTATATAAAATTGACATGAAATTGTACTTTTTCCTTTAACATATAAATATTTTAATAATTGTTACTAAATCAATACATATTTAGAGATTATTTGCTATGTTCTAGACCCAGAATTAGAAAGGGGGCCCTTAGAAGGCAAATGAGAGATCTACAAAGAATACAGCATGTAATCCTATGTTGGCTTGCCTTCTTCTGTGTCTTAGTTCATTCTAAGAATTTTTCAAAGATATAATGGTTTGAATCAAATAGGTGTATATTCTGAGGCTACAGTAAGAAGATATTTTTACGATGTTTATCTGAATACTAAGGGAAGAATCTGCCTGACATAAGTGTAGAATATCAAAAGTGTGCAGCCCCTCTATTGAGTTTTTTTTCATTTGAGTCAACTGACCTTTTTGTTAGTCACACACACACACACAATCACATATGTGTACATGCACACAAATATAAAACATAAAAGGTAAATCTAAGAATGGTAATTTGTTTTTGGTAGACTAACATTCAATGAAATATTTGACAGTAAAGTAATCATAATTTTTATACCCTACAGAAAATTCATTATTTATTTTTACTCATACTTTAGGATGTATTTTGTAGGATTTTCATGTAAAACAAAGAATTTAAAATGTGTTGCAATGCTTTTATTTTATTTTATTTATTTTTATTTTATTTTATTAATTTTTTTTGGTACTGTGAATTGAACTCAGGACCTTGTGCTTGCAAGGCAGGCGGTGGCACCACTAAACTAAATCCCCAACTCTGCTTTTTATTTTCTTATAAAACAAAATTTGGCCATATTTTCTCCAAATCAGCCAAAAGTTGACAGTTTAACTCTATTGATTCTATTGCTCAAAAATATAATGTTATTAGTAGTAATAAGCTTTCAAATTTATAAAAGTCCAAGGTATTTGATTTAGTATCTCCTATTGGAGTTATTGATTTATTTTTTAAATACCAAATTTCCCTACAGACAGACAAACCGGGAACATCCAGTCATAAAGAAAAACTACCTTGTAATAAGTTGATTTCCTCTTATGCTGGAGAACTTCCACTTTGATGAATCACTGCTGACTACAATTGCCACTCACTTCTATCTTCTTGGGTAATTTCAGAGCACATTCAGAAAATGAAGGGACCTCTTTACCGTCTGCAGACTCCTGTACCAGTCCTACAAAGATAGATTCATCCTACAGTAAGACTGCTAAGCAGTGCCTGGAGGAAATATCTGGTAAGTGACCTAATTAATGAGGAGGTCTAATATCAGAATTTTTGTAATGTCTCTAAATCTTTTGTTAAATTACACTAACAACATACTTTTGCAGCTGTGTACTTCGTGCTTCTCTTGTTTCAGAGACTCTTAGCTATATGGCTATTCTGTTTTGATTTCTTTGTGCTCTGAAAAAAGCGGGAGTACTTCCAAACGATGGTTCTGTAGGTCATTTTGCCTTTAATCAAGTTGAAAATAAAGAAAACCTGGAGAAACTTACTGTTGTCTTTGAAGATTAAAAATATACTAACAATCAAATGCTGATGTGAATTTTTCTGATTCAGATCTGCTCTATCTTCGGTGATGTATCATTTAGAACATTTCTGCATAGTGGCTTCAAATGTACATTTGGGAAGAAATCTAGGGAAATATTTCATTGTATATATGTAGGTATTGTATGAAAAATATATATGCCCCAGATATAACTTATCAGACTTTTAAGTGCATTAAACAGATTTTTTAGCTTTAGCCCAGTGTTTTTCCTGGAATTCAGATAAGCCCAGGCCTACATGGAAAATCTCTGATGTAACTTTGTTATATACTGATCTACACTCATGAAGAACTAAGTAACTTCTTAACAAAATATACTGTTCCTAAAGAGTGAGTTTAAGATTTTATCTGCTTCTAAGAATGCATAAAAGTAGAAATGTGTTTGTTTTTTCCAATAAATCTGCCTTACCCTTCCTGTAAGTACAAAGAAAAAAAAAACTAAATGAACTAATCAATTGTCATAATTACTGTACTATTCCAAGAACTCAAAGAATAATTATTGCCCTAATTTCATGAAAATAACACTATCACAGTTTAGGGAGTTAAGAAACATCAATACTTTAGCAGTCCTACAACACTGCCAAACTCAGGCATTAGTGCAATGTCTTCCAGTACATATTGACAACAATGGCAGATGTTATACCCTATGGTACTTTTGGAATTAACATTAGTGATCAGTAGGCATCAGAGACTTCCATTGGTGAATACAGCAAAGGGCCAGTGTAGGGAAGCAGTAGAAACTGTGGATAGAAAGACGTGACTATGCAGACTGTATTTATTGAGTTTTCCTATACTTGGAGGAAGTGGCTTTCTCTTAGCTCTATAAAGTACCATAGCCAGAATGATGCTGAGTATTTGTATTGTGACCAGATGTTTTATAAACCTGATATAACAGAAAAGCATACACTTCCAATATTTTTTATTCATACATGTTTTCAATATGCCTATAAAGTACCAGAGATCAAATCTCTAGCTGAAAATAAATTTAATAGAATTTTAATTGCAATAGTGAATTTCACAAAGGAGCATTGTTTTCTGAAATTAGTATATCATTAAATGGCCTGATTGAATAAATAATTGATATTTAGTTTTTCATACAGTTTCTTATTCTGTCTAATATCTAATTATTTTTCATATTTCCTTTTAATATGCTGACTTTTTCAATAGTGTGAAAGTGAAATATATGCTAGACTTTAATATAATCTTTCAATGGATTCAATAGAAGGAATAATATTATTTTGTAGTAGTAATGAATTATTTATATAGAATCATAGTTTTAAAGAAAGAAAAACAAAGTACCTGCTGAAACGAGTCCTATCTGATGGTGTCATCCTTACTGATGTCTGCTTAAAGTTTATCTATAGTGGGGTAGAGAAAATGTCTCAATGCAAACTTGAGACTGTGGAAGAGGGATGGTATTTATTTGTGGTCTGTAGGTTATAAATTGAGTACAGGGTAAGCATCTCTTATCTGAACTGCTTAGAGCTAGCCAGAAGTGTGCCTGATTTCAGATATGTTCAGATTTTGGAATATTTGCACATACATAATATCATAGGATGGGACCCAAGTCTAACATGGAATTTATTTATTTCATATAGACCTTATGCACATAGCCTGACGGCAATTTTAGGCAACAGTGTTAGTACACCTGTGTTCTTAAAGTTACTTATTCTTAACTCACAAGTAATAATTGTACATATTTATGTATCAAAGGTATTACAAGGTGTACGTAAGGTACACAGTTATGTGTCACCCTCACAAAAAGTAGCCTTTAATCTAAGTTTACCTCCTCTACCATTATCTCCTAACCCTGCTGTAACCGAGCTTTAGTCCCATGTTTCCATTGAAACCATTCTTCCAGTGAATATAATGTCAACAAGGCTTGACAACTCTGACCATCAGTCTCAGGCCTCATCTTACTCATCTCTGGTCGGTCATTTGTCCTTCTCTGAGAATGTTTCTGCTTTAAGACTGGGGATTTAGCTCAGTGCTGCTTGCTTCGTAAGCACAAGGTCCCAAGTTTAATCTTCATTATCAATAAAAAATAATGTGTTTCTGTGGTTTCCAAAGTACCAAATTCCCTCGGTCTTCCTCAAGCTTTATTATTTGCTGCTTTTTGGTATTCTCTTTCTTTCCTTTTTATCCCATCCTCTCTCCTCCCTCTGATCTCCCTTTATTCCTCAAAAACTTAATTTTGATCTTCTCTACTTTGTTGAATGATAATTCATCTATCCACTTGCTCAAGCCTGAAATGTTAGAACCCTTTGTGATTTCTTCCCATCTTTTACACCTGATGTCTAATCCAATAGAGAATCCTGTAGTCTTCTGGGGTACTGTTTGCTATCTGAATTTATGAACAAGTAGTGTATATATGAATCAGTTTTGTGAGATATTTGTCAGTATTAGAACTCTTACTATTTTGTCTCAGCATTTCAGAGATGAAACAAATTCAGATGATACTCTAGACTCACTGTATCTTATTCTAAGAACTAAGATACTAAACAATCTAAGATAGCCTAGAATAATTATATTTTCAAATATATCCAGAGTTCAGCTATTTCATCTCTATTTTTTTCTGTTTGATCAGTTGATATATACCCAGTGAAGGGTTGGTATATAGTTGCTACTCAATTAATGTGTGTAAAAGTGAAGTTAATGCAATTGACGTGTCTAGAAATGAAAGCCACGGTGAAGGAGGAGCCTAGTAATTTTCAAGTATCAAGAAAGTTATATAATAGATGGGAAAGTTAGGAATGACACCTTTGGCTTTGGAAGGCAGGCAGAAAGTAGTACATAGTGAACTTAGGGTGAATAGCACTCAGCAGAAGGCATTCAGCAAAGTGGAAATCAAAAATTTGATTTTAATGACTCCTTTACTGAATAATCTGAGAATTAAAATATTTATTCATTCAAGAGAAGCAATATAACAGTTCATAAACACTCTCTGATGAGCTTAAATTTTTAAAAAACGTGTAAAAATAGAAGAAGGATAAAAACATACTGATAGAGGAAATATCTATAAAAGAATGAACCTTTCAGAAGTTTAAAGCCCATAAGATCTTTTGTATATTCACATGACTTTCCTTTCTCGGAGTCTCCATACCTTTCATATCTCTCCTGCTTCTTCTTACTTCTATTTTTGCTACTAGATTCTAGCTACTAGAACAATGACAAACTGGAGGAGTGCCTGACTTTGGTACTGGATTATAGCGTAGACTGACCCACAGAACATTTCGTAGAAGATAATAGCAAATGTGAGAAGACAAGTGTTCTAAGTATTTCAAGAAATGAATTCTGGCCTTTGTATTGCTATTATTTGCTTGTTTGGATTTTTCCTTTAGTTTCCTGTATCTGAAGTGACTTTATGGTCTTAATAAACTCAGGATTTCTGAGAGTTATGGGGCTGTTCTTCCCTTCTTTTGAGTAATCATCACTTTGTATGTATGTCAGGTATCCCAAAAATTGGAGAAACAAACATGACTATTACCATCTCTCCTCTGTTTCAATAAGGAACAAATAGGTAAACTTTAAAATTGCAAGTAAGTGAATTAATTGACATTTAGGAGCCACTAACGTAGTTGTAAAGAGTAAAACAGGTCTTAAAGGAAGATTAGACATGTAGGTTGTAGAATCTTGGTATACAAATAAATGAGAAAACAATATTCCAGAGATGACTTCATGACAATGAACTGAAAGCAAATTCTATTTATTATGTTCACTAGTTTCTTTTTGTAAAATGTGACATTTTTTCCTGGATTCATTAGGGTCTTTGTAGCTCATTGATATAACCCCAAGTTTCAGCATTATTGCAGCTGTTGAACTCTTCATTGGTCATGGTTGGTGTAAGGCTTTAGTGGGAAATAATTAGATCTTGCTTCCCGAGTAAAATGATTTTCATGATATACAACACTGATAAAATTAGTCTTCGTAGGCTAAGACCCAGTCTTTTATATATTTTGAAGCCTATGTAATTTGAAGATGTCTGAAAATAGTACAAATATAAAAATGAAAAATTATATACAGTGATTTAAAGGAGTCTAGGGGAGTTTGGCAATCTGTCATTTAACCACCTTTGCCTGCACAGTAAGCTTATGCTGAAATCTTGGTGTAGTTTTTTTGACAAATACCATTGTCTCATTTTTGGATGCAAGTACCTTGATTTTCTTTGGGGATCATTCTCTTTCCATAGCACTAAATGAAACTGGCCCAAGTACAGCCAATCAAAGCAATCCTATCTCAACAGTTTCAGGATTGGACAAAAAGGCCCAACCTATTTAAGTCATAACAAATGAAACTCAATCTCAAAATATTCCCAAGACTATTATGAAGGAGATGTTCTCCAAAAGCTTGGCACTTCTAGCATTTACTTCATCCTCACAGCAACAGAGAAAAGAAAATAGAGAACCAAAAGCAGGAGAGAATAATCCAAAGGCCACAGTCAGAAATGTCTGTGGCCTGGATAACCCATTTCTGAAACTACTTCTTCCCAACCTCTCTGCAACTTATACACGCTACACAGAAAACTCCTGTAGTTAAAAAAAAATGTAAAATCTCTGTTGCATGACCCACAAGATACATGAGGTATAAAGATTTGTAAAACTGTTAAGGAGCGAACATCGTTCACACTACAATGCCAACTTGTTAGAGGGATTCACTAACTTAAATGGGAAACTTAGCTGTTGACATCTTCATCAACGCGATAACTCACTGCAAATTATAAAAAAGTCATTAAATGGTAGAAAATGTAAAAATGTAAGTTATTGTATGAAGGCAATCATCAGAAATGAGTGACGTGACTTTTGCAATCTGGTGGTCTTAACACATCTTCAAGAATATCTCCAAAGTCTTTAAGTATAACCCTCAAAGTTTCTTTCATTTATCCTGTTCTTTTGGAGAAAACTTCGTGACATGGACTGGTTTAATGATGGTGGTTCCAATAATTATTATGTATTATGTAATTTGCAGCAAAGAATAAATAAGCTTATTGCTTCTAGCCTGTCTTCTCAGAATTGCATTGTGAGCTTGATATTACAGGCTGGCTGAGTTGGTGGTGGAGACTTTACAGCTTTGGTTTGAGTTTTGTTCATTAAATAATTTGTCATCTGAGGACATCCCTTTCATCAAGTGCCAAGAGGTCCTGCCACATACAAAATGAGCCCAAATTTTCATTCAACTCATATCACTCAAGAAATTCTATGACTCTTCTTTTCTGCATAGGCTCACATTTGCTCTTTTCTTTTGCATGAGGATATCGAACACCACATGTAACATTTGTTAAACGCACTTTTTAACCTTTTCTGGAATTTATATTCAACTGAAAAATGTTGATAGATGCCAAATTGACTCAGTGTCAATAAAGCTGACGTGTCATTTCTTAAAAGGCTAGTAGCAATAATCATATACATTCAAGGAATCCTTGTAGAAGTAAGCATTTAAGTCAAAACCAAACGGTGAACTCAAAATTACATGAATTTTTCTGAGTTACTAGACTTCCTTTTAAATAATGAGAAATATCTGGCATCTAAAACCTTTGTAAATGATTACTTAAATTTCATTTCTCTTGAATGTTTATAAAGATCAAGTAGATCAAGCTCAAGTAATTCAAATCAGTTTAGATATTTTCCTTAGACAGATACATTCTATTTATGTTTACTGAAGAGCTGAAAATCATTCCTTTCCAGAACATTTTAGTAGCTTCATTTTAGGCCTTGACAAAATCAGAATGATTTACATGTTTGCTATTGGCTGCAGGTATTTATGTCCTTTCACTAAGGCTTCCTCCTTGACCTGGTGTAATATGCTCTTCTATATGTGAATCCAAATAAGTATAAGTACAATCATAAAATTGTACCCTCAATGCAATAGGGAGTGAGGTCTCCATGGACCAGTAAGTAGGTCTCTTACTACTGTTTTTGGTGAACTTGTGGACTAATTGGGAAGGTAAAATAATAGAAACTACAAGTTAATATTTTCAAATAAGGAAACATCCCCTGTTGAAGTGTTTTTTATTAGGGATATTTTTCCAAGATATTTATGGTCTTTCTCTACAAGCACCTTCTTTCTCTTTTCTTTGCTTTCTTTTCTTTGTCGATCCATTCCTGGGTTCTCCCTTGCAAGAGGATAATATATCCTGTCCTACTGAATCATGACAGACTCTGTGATTAGATTTGATAAATAGGATATAAGTTGAAAAATGACATGGGCCATTCCCAAGCAGAACCTTCAAAAACTATTGCTTGGATCACTCATCTCTCCTTTTTCTCTTTCATGAGATTAACATGTTTCAGCTCGGAATTGCTCTTTGATCACGGGCCTTGGAATACAGGATTCCTGAAACAGTGCTGCAAGCATGGACATTAATGTCAGCAAAAATGCATCATTGATTTTGAAAGGCACTCCAAATCAGGATTCCTCAACCTTAGCTCTATTGATATTATAGACTGCATAATTGTTATGTGGCTCAGAAATGTGATTGTAGGATGTTTGACAGCATCACTGGCCTCTATTCCTGAGATGTCATCCATCACCCACCTCAGTTGTGAAGTTGAGCAAAAATGTTCCCAGACACTGTTCAATGTCCTTTCAGGTGAAGTCACCCTCAGTTTGAAAACCACTTATTTCAGCCTAGTAGCTTTCAAGGGAGAGTGAGCAGTAGCTGGAAACGTGAGAAATGCAGACTCAGTATGTTCTCAGACCTGCTGATGAGCAGAGGTGAGTCTGGAGCCCAATAAACTGTTTTTTATAATCCTCAAAATGGTTCTGAACATTTAAATTTGAGAATCACTGTTTAAGTGAATTGGTATATTTGCACTCATATGTAAAAAAGAACATAATTATTGCTTTTATTTATAGATAAATCAGGTCAATTAATTGATATATAAATTAGTAGGGTATGCTTTTTGGTGAATCTGACAGGCCTTAGGGCACAAGCTATATACTATATATATAGTATACACTATATATATATATATATATATACTATATAGTATTATATATATATATAATGTCAAAAAATCAAAGCTTCATAAATTAAACAAATTTCACTGTGATTTCATTACCTAAAAATTTACTGAGTCACATTGACTCAAAATAAAGAGAAAAAAATCTTCTCAACAATACCAAAAGGAATGGCATTCTCATCTTTTAAAAAATATTTTAATAAGATTATGTTTTGGAAATATAATTGGCAGACTTGATGATTTGTAATTTGTATTAATTTTATCTGAGGTTATAGCTTATAGACACAATTTTTTAAAAGTAAGGTATTGGCAGTCAGGGCTGAGGATTTAGCTCGCCTGCCTTGCAAGCACAAGGTCCTGAGTTGATCCTCCAATACTACACACACACACACACACACAAGAATTGGCAATCAGCATTTTCAATTGATATTTTTTTGCAAAAGTTTATCACAGATAGTAGCTGTTCTTTCAATATAATTTTCTTCTATAGCTCTATCAACTAGATCTAACTATGATTTACCTTGAGTGGGGACAAAAGGCATAATTAACTTTGCAAAGTAAGTAGTTATCATATGTAAAGATATAAGCATTGCATATTATAATGCTAATTTATGTAGTTAGGAAATTAGGCATCTTTTCCTAGTTGAGATTTAGTAGTAGGAGGCAGAAAAATCACAATTACTTTTACCATACTAGCTCTGACAATGATGAGGATTTATACATCAATTTGAATAAAACAATTAAGTGTTTATGTATATTTTTCACTTCCTTTTTTAGTAAGGGTTACTAGTGAGCAAAAAATTCTGAAAACTTTTTTCTTTTAAACTTTTCTCCTTTACTGTCATGGTACACATAATCTCAACTCTACCATATGTTTGTTTTTCAAAGTTTTTTCAAAAATCAGACTGTCATTACTGTATTGTAATACACAATCAGGGCAAGGTAAATTTTAAAAAATTTATCTTTTAGGCTTTCTATTTTTATCAAAATATCAAAAATGAAGTTGATTATGCTGTGATAGGTGCAGGAATAGTCTTGAAGAAATGCTCGGTATCAAAACACATGATGTGCATTTTGTGCCTTCTGTCACAGTATTATATTCTGTACACTTGACCATAAACTTCAGTTGTATGCTTTGAATCAGAATATTAGGGGAAAAAATCTTTCTGGCTATTTTTGCTATTGTATTTCTATTATGTAATATATAAATATATTATTATAATTGCTATTATTTTTCAAGGAGAAAATAGAAATTATCAGCACAGTGTGGTCTTACCAAGTAGTTTCACAATTTGAAAAAAAGGCTTCAATTTGTTCTTTTAAAGATGAAGTGAAGTGTTTGCCTTTAAAGCATTATCTGTCAGTGAGTAGAGGATGTCATGCTCTGTTTCTTAGGTCCTTTGCATTCTTCAATTTGATTTGTGCTTTTACAGCACAAATCCCAACATTCAGAAGGCAGCTCTGCCTGCTTCAGCTGCCTGCAGCTATAGAGAATTAGTCTGCCGTTCTCAGCATCCGAGCGGGGGTTGTGTATGTGAGTCTGTGTGTGTCCGTGTTGGAGGCGGGGTGGCTGAGAGTCGTGTAAATGTGCAGCGGGTTGATAGTATAGCGTCTCATTCAAGCTTGGCTCTGAAACCTGTGGCATTCTAGGCTGGACAGCTGCTTCCGTGCCTCTGTTTTAATTTAGCAGGATGTTTGCTGCCATGGCAGCCAGCAGCCTCCACTGCAGCAGCAAGGAAGAGCCATAGATCTGAGAATGCAGGTGGAATACTAAACGCTAGAGGCTCGTGCGGGGCTGGGCTTCCGTGCTTAATTTCAGCTCTCGCTGAGCTCTGATGCAGAGGCTGTACTTGCTGCACTGTGTCAGCTCATTAGAGTAAAGGGTTAGAGACCTAAATTAAAGACTGGTGAGAGGCAGGGGGAAAAAAAGCAAGAGGCATCCTTCGTGCTTCACTACCTTGCATTTTGGAACGCAGAAGCAATAGAGAGAAACGTGGGCGCATCACCCTGCTGAGACATGCGATTGGATGAAGATGGGAAAACATAGTTGGCTTCCTGGGCTACTTTTCAGCTAGAGCAGAGTCTTTGCTGAACTCTTTTATGCTTCAAATGTATTTAATCAAAATATTTGTGAGTACTACTTATCACTGAAGGGATGTGGCTCAAATGTGGGCAAATGGTTATAGCTACTGTATCTCCAGAATTCTCTGTGAATGTTTGAGACTGAGATTTTTTTTTTTTGCATGTATGTGTTAATTAAAAGCAAAAGAGCCGCTTGTAATTTCAGTGTAGAAAGACAAAATGAAATCCAACTGAAGGAAGGAAAACATTAGAAGAACCATGCAACGGCCTGCTGAACTCTCTGTGTTTCGAAGCAAAGAAGTAAGGAGAAAAGGGGCATGCCTTCAGAAACAGAAGTCTCTCACCAGTCTTTCCCTCAGCAGTGAAGGGGAGAGGAGACCCACTGTGCGCATCTCCAACTGGTTTGGCAATGCCGCAAAGGCCAGTCAGAGAGAATCCCAGGATGCAGAGAGGCGCTCGCTATCCAGGTTTCTCTCTCGGTCTGTGCAGTCTCTGTATCACAGCGGCAGCTCAGGATCCTGGAGCCTCTTGCCTGCAGGAGGCAGCCACTCCTGCAGCGAGGATTTGGAGGACTGGTCTGCAAGAAGGGGCTTGGAAGGTGAGAGCGATGAAGACAGTAGGTCTGAAGATGAAAACTCATCCTTGAAGCCAAGCAGTATCAGCAGAAGCTGGGTGGAGGAAGAGGGGGAAAGCTGCCTGAGGGAAGGGACCGCTCACCTGGATGAGGATGTGATTCTTACAATGCTTGGCGACCTGGAACAGGCACTTTACTCTGACTTATGGGGTGAGTCCAGTTTGCTGTTAAGAACGTGAGTAGGATCTTAACAAATTTTGGAATTTCCGATGAAATTACTTGTGTTGGTTAGTTACCTTCCATTCTTCAGACTGATGTTTTTTAAATATACTTACTCGATTTTTAAAAATTCTTTGCTTCTTCAAATGATTTTCTTTGTAAAGCTGAGCTGTGAGGACCAGTTGTAAAGTCTAATTGGAGAAAGTAAATACCAGCCATCTGCCCTAAGTATTGCTGGCCTGCTGTCCAGTACATTCTAGATCTCCATAAATAAATGTTAACCTCTTGAAACTCCGAGCATCTTTTTGTTACTTAGGCATTAATGAAGTCTGTTTGTTCAGCTTCCCTGAAGGTGACCTTACCTCACATCTGGAATGAAGAATGAAGGGCCTTTTGGATACATTTTCTCTATAGCTAAGTTTCTTCTGCTGCCTCCAACTAACCTGAATAGATAGCCCTTTCATATACCTCAGAGATAAGCTCCCTGCATTCTACCAACACTCTCAGAAATTCAGAGGCTGCCACTGCTTCTTGCTTACATTGTTTATCTTTTGGTGTTTGGCAAAATCTGCTCCTGAATGTGTAGATTATAACAACTCAAACTATGCTGATCACTACATACTTTTTTCATACTTTATAGACTAGCCTTTTTTGGTGAGTTTCAGTAATAACATACAAATATGAAGTTGTGCAGTGACTTCAGTTTTGTGATTAAACTTTAATTGCCAAGTCTGCTACTTGTCTAATCTAAAATGGGTACATTTTAATTGATATTTCCAGTTTCAGTGCTCTACCAATCTATATTTTTGTAATACATTCCATTTTTCAAAACTCTCTAGGCATTAAACCATTCAGCACATCGTATTTTATGTCAATGTGTATTTTCACAAAGGATTTCATTTCGTGGTTCTTAAGCTTGAGAGAATTATACCTGGCTAGTGATCTCTTTGTTTCTGATTCATGCATCCAATGCTAAATATAGGTTTGGTTTTATTCCTTTATGTAAACCCTCGAGTAATAAGATGTTACATGAGGTTGTCTGGACTGTTTCACTGACCCAGCTTTAGGAGAGGAAAGCTTGCAAAGACAGCTAAATTTTTCAAGTCAGCTTGGCTTTGAAAGAGTAATGTTTCTACAGTTGTTAGAATAGTGGTTCCTGAATCTGAATACCCTGAGTACACAGACGCTGAAGATTTACCCCTTCACCATTATGTGACTTCTCTGGTGAACTGCTTCTCATAAAAGAGCTATATGCAGTACAAAGGCAGGAAGAATTCTAATCCTTATGAATTTTTTTCTTTGCATTTATTTTAGAATCTCTGCCACTGTAAAATCAGACAACAATATTCATCTTTGCTTCTAAAATGATAGCATTCTCTTTTTCTAAGTATCTCTTATGTAAGTATTTTGAACTATATGAACAGGGTGCAGTACTCTGGCAGTGTTTGTTGGTTGCTCTGTTGAGTTATAGCATGCTCTGGGTGAGTATATATATGAAACAGGGCTTTTCCATACACAAATAACTTGGAACATTGTTGTCAGAGGACAGCCTCTCAGTAGAAGTGTGTATGCCTTGATTTTGGAACAGAGTATCTGCTTATTGTATTTATATTACTTCCCTGAGACCCCCTCAACACCAGTGATCCCAGTATTCAAAACTGCAAGTAAAAAATAAGGTAAGAAGATATTGAAATAGCTCCAATATCAATAGTCATATATCTGGATAATTAATCATTCCACTGAATTTCTGTATATAAAAATGCATTAAGTAGGTGAATATATCCCAGCTCACAACACATAGCAATTTCAGAATTTCTGCCATGTGCCAGGTTCTGCTTGTGATTCAAAATGGCCTCTTCTAAGTTTTAAGCAGGGTTCCTTAAGTTCAACTTTTACTCTTGCTTATCCTAATAAACTAGACAGACCAGGGAGTGTGCCAGGGAATGTGCTAAAATTCTATAGGAAAATATTTTAAATGTAATTATTAGGTTGTTGGCCATATTTTGTTCTTTTTCCCACAATGTCAGAATTTTTCAGATGAGTTTAAAACTTTTATCTAAATCATTGTTGGGCCATTCCCAAACCTCAAAAGAGGTCAAACAGCTATACTCTAAATAATGACGTAAGTAATGTGCGTGGTGTAGAGCATATAATTTTCTGTCAATCAGGTTCATATATAATTTGATTTCTGTTCAACAATAGCAGTGCTGGAAGTCTTAATTATACTACATATAATTAAAGCTTAAAAAGTAAGACCAGATCACACAAATGGTCCATTTGTCAAAGTATCAAATTAAGGCTGTTATTCTGTAATCTACTCATACAGAAGACTTTATAAGCAATGAAAAAATAGTTTGTGCTAGTACTGAAAACTCAAGTGGATTTCAGAATGTGCCATTCTAGAGAATGCAACAAAGCTGCTGCCATTGTGTTGGACACATCACAAGTCTCCTTCAGGAGTAACAGTCAACTCTGAGATTATACAAGTAAGAGAGAATACATTTGGGAATTTCTTAAATCTCTTTCATGTGGGTTTGTGCTTATTTATTTAGTAAACATCTAATACTATATGTGCTTTCATTCTGGCCTTTTCTGCCTCACCCCACTACCACCAAAGCCTCTGGACATCATTTGAATACCAATGTATAGAATATTTCAGACAGTGCAGTCAATCCTTAGGGGGTTTGTAAGTGCACTTTGTTTTTAGCTTGACTTTCCTGGGTCATTGAAAACATTTACTGTGATAAATTTTGCTTTGGCTATTGTCATTCATGACATGAGTCAGACAGTGATTATGGTTTGTTCACTAAGTGTTGGGAGGAAAGGTCTCTCTGATTGTCATGAGTGGTAAAGTGTCACGAGCGATGGAGTGATGAGAACAAAAGGAGCAAGGAGGGCCATGTTTCTGAAAGATGAAGAGAATGACAAAAATAAGCCGTGAATTCAGAGTCTCAAGATCTAAGATTGCTGTTGGATTACAAAAAGGAAATTTAGATGAAAACAAAGTGGATATAAACAGTTTTGGTGAAACAGAATGTCTAAAAATACTGGGTTCCTAAAATTAATACTAAAAAGTTATTGAAAATAATTCATATATCAAGTGGAATTCAGGTGGTTGATATACAGCCTGATTACATTCTAAAATTTCTCCTAGAGGCAATGGAGTCAGGGTCAGGGGACAGAGCATTTGAAAAATTGGCTGACCTAGTTGTATCAGTCACTTTGTTACTTCTGCCTTTCCTTTGGATATAGTGATATTCTTTTCCCATCCTTTCGAATTTCCCTGTAAAAGCTTCTTTTTGCTTCAAAGGATCTACCAGATTACTTGAAAGTGAAAAGTAGACTTTCTTTGAGCTATTTAATATGATTTTTACTATGTTAATGAGAAGCATGGTAAAAGTTTCTGGGGAGAATATAGTTAGTCTCAAGGGTTATTAGTAGTTCTGAGTTCTAAAAAGTATGTTAATCTATGGGATTAGATTTCATGCCCTTACTTAGCATAGAAAAAGTACGCCATGTGCATGAGGTACCAAAATGTAATGTTACATTTTTTTAAATATATGGTTACTTTAAGGAAGTTATTCAGCATCTCCTCAGTTTGAAGTACTAGTGCTATTATTAACCACATTTTAATTATTCAAGCAATCTATAAATTAAAGATAATGAAAGACTGACAGCAGAATGGCAACTGTTTTAACAAACATCTGGGATGAGGAGTAGTGAATGCTCAAAGTAATGTTTTGCTGAAAATGAAAACACAGGACTTAGCCACTGTCTTTTTGTATTGTAGTGGCTACTATGGTAAGAACTGTGAGTTTGTTCAGTTGGTTGCAGAGCCACTGGGGCTACTGGGTAGAAATTAAAGAGCAACAAATTGTGGCACATTCCCCCAAAATGTTTTTACACTTATTCCTTCCTAATATTGGAAAGAGACATGGAAAACTTTATAGTGTTGAATGTTTCGGGCAAAGACAGGTGCTGTGTCCCACAGGATTTATAGATGAGTTCTATGGCTGACAGGTAAGACGATATCATCTCTGAAATCCCACCAACTCTGTAATTATGATTATGAATGTTTGTCATATGTACTACATATTTTTAATGATTGCCTGAATGCTAAGGAAGTAGATTAGCAGACTGAACAGCTATCTAGATTATTAAACAGATTATAGTTATGTGACAATATTCAGGGTGTAATTTGATTCATGCTATCTTCCTGCATCACTTTTCTTTCTTTTTTCCATTTCTTCTATCCTCCTCCTGCTCTATTTCCTTTGCTTCCATTTCTTTCTAGCCTCCTCTTCCTCCCTCTCCTCTCCTCTTTCCTAATCCTAATCGATGTGTTTATAATTCTTTCTTCTTTTTCCCCACGCCCTCCCTCAGATGATCTTTTGTTCCTTCCCTGTTTCCCTCCTGGCTTCCCTTCCTTCCATCTATTTCTTGTTTCCTTTCTTTTTTTTTTTTTTCTTCTCTGCTTTCGTTTTCCTCTTTTTAAAACTCCCATTTCCCTCTTGGGCAATTAAATAGAATAAACACTGTACTACCGCTATTCTCTTCCCATATTTTTCATGTTATCTGTAGCCATTAGCTGGGAAGTATCGCATGAACATAAACAAAATAAGGGCACTTCTGCCCCCAAACGCTAGGTGATCATGGGATAAGGGCAGCATTCACCTCACTGGCAGAGCTGGAGGTTTTTCTTTTTTGTTTGTTTTGTTTTGTTTTAGACACAACCATTTTGGGTTCAATGCCTAGGAATTTACTTTAATTTTAGTGTCACAGCATGGATGTTTTCCATGCCTATATAACATGGAGAATAATTGAAAGTAAAGCTATCCAGTGTTGTGACTCTTGGTCCACGGGTCTAGTCAAATAAAATACTGAAGACATCTATTGCTTCTGTAAGAAAGGCCTCATACTTATTCTTCAAATTAAAAAAAGGAAAAAGAAAAAGAATTTAAGGAGGAAATGAAAATGGAGCTTTTGCACATGCGAAGCAGAGCAAGAGTTGGAAGGAGCAGGGAGGGGTGGGGAAGGTAAGGAACATAAATAGAATTGGGATGTATTCATGTGTATGTGCTGATTCTCTACAATAAATGCAATCCAATCATTAGTTACTGCAAACATGTAATAATTAAAAAAATAAAAACAAAGTCTAAGTATATAGTTTCTTTTGTAAGGATGTCTATTCCAACTAATCTGAGTATACTTAGTACCAGGGATGTATTGAAACAATTAAAATCTAAATAATTTTAGACTTTTAAAGTCAAGCTCAGTTGATGGTTTCTTTTGCAGTGCAGAGCTTCTTAATAAGATAAGATCCCAGTTGTTCATACTTTCTGCTAGTTCCCGTGCTACTGAGGATTTGTTCATGAAATCTTTTCCTATGCCAATGCCTTCAAGAGTTCTGCCTAACTTATCTTCCAGAAAATTTAGTGACTCTTTTTTAATATTTAGATCTTTAATCCACTTGGATTTTAGTTTAGTGCATGGTGAAAGATAAGGGTCTGGTTTTAATCTTTGGCAGGTTGAAATCCAGTTTTTTTTGTTGTTGTTTTTTGTTTTGGTACGGGGGATGGAACTCAGGTCCTTGTGCTTGCAAGGCAGGCCACCGAACCACTGAGCTAAATCTCCGGCCCTGAAATCCAGTTTCTCAAACACCATTTATTAAAGAGGCTATCTTGTCTCCACTGAGGATGGTTGGCTCCTTTGTCAAAGATGAGGTAACTGAGTACATCTGGAATTGTTTTTTTATCTTCCAATCTATTGCACTGATCATCAGGTCTGTTTCATTGCCAGTACCATGCTGTTTTTATCACAGTGGCTTTGTAGTATAGTTTCAAATTGGGAATTATTATACCCGCTTCCATGTCTCTGTTGCCTAGGATGGCTTTTGGTATTCTAGGTCTCTTCTGGTTCCAGATGAATTTTTGGATTATTTTTTCTAGTTCTGTGAAATATAGTGTTGAAATTTCAATTGGCATTGCATTGAATCTGTATAGCAGTTTTGGTAGGATGGCCATTTTCACTATATTGATTCTTCCTACCCAGGAGCAGGGGATATCTTTCCATTTTCTTATATCCTCTTCAATCTCTTTTTTTCAGAGTGCTGTAATTTTCAGTGTAGAGGTCTTTTGCTTTATTCATTAGATTGATTCCTACATACTTCTTTTTTTTGGGGGGGTGTTATTGTGAAAGGGATTGTTTCCTTAATTTCTCTCTCAGTGAATCTGTTATTTGTGTATAAGAAGAGTATTTATTTTTGAGTGTTTATCTTGTATCCAGCTACTCTGCTAAAAATGTCGATTAAGTCTAGAAGTCTTTTGGTGAAATTGTTTGGGTCTTCAATGTAGAATATCATATTGTCAGCAAATAATAACAGTTTATGTTCTTCCTTTCCTATCTTTATTGCTTAAATTTCTTTCTCTTGCCTAACTGCTGGTGGCTAATGTTTCCAGAACTGTTTTGAAGAGGAGTGGTGACAGTGGGCATCCTTATCTTGTTCCTGATTTTAACATGAAGATTTTCAGTTTTTGGCCATTTAACATGATGTTAGCTATTTGTTTTTCATAGATAGCCTTTATTAAATTGAGATATAGACCATCTATAGAACAATTTTTGCAGGGTTTTTATTATGAATTGGTGTTGAATTTTGTCAGATGCGTTTTCATATGGTTTTTGTCCTTGTGGTTTTTGTATAAAATGGAATACCACTTAGCCATAAAGAATGAGAAATTAGAGCCATTCATAGGAAAATGAATACATCCTGAGGATATACTCCTAAGTGAAATAAATAAGTCACACATGTATAAGTACTGAATAGTTTCTCTGGTGTGAAAAACTATTATGGTACATAAGATCCTAATGATATAATTGACAATGTGAAATAGGAAGAAACAGGCTAAAGGTGTAGAGGAAGTGGGAAGGATAGGGGAAAGGTAATAAGGGAAAAGAAAAAAATGAGAAAATGAAAAAATGGAAATAAAGTATTTGTAAATAGGGAAGGGAGGAGGGGGTTAAGGGAGGGCAGGGATAAGGGGAAAAATGAGAACCAAGACCGGTCATATAAAGGTACAAGATCCCAATGATGAATGTAACTGTGCTGTATACCTAAAATGTACCAATTAACTCAATGAGGAAAAAAAATGTCACGGCAAGATTAAGTAAAAATAAATAAATAAATAAAGTTAAGCTCAGTTACATAGAGGGCTGCACAATATATTTTCAAATGACTAATTTTGCAGTGATCAGGGTCATAGACCTACAAGTATGATTGTGTTTATGCAATTTCAAATTTATTGCTTATAATATTACATTTTTTCTATTCACATTTTATTTGCATTAAGAAGAATTGTAATTTTAGGTGATCACAGTTATTCAGAATTTTCTTCCTACTGTTTTACTTCTAAGAAGATAGGTTTGTATTGTATATCTATGTATATAATTATCCTGGGAACAATAAATGGCATGAATAACAAATTTATTGTTATGCTTCATTTTCAGGTGAAGACCCTGAAACAAGAAGAATGAGAACAGTTAAAAACATAGCAGATCTGAGGCAGAATTTAGAAGAGACTATGTCTAGTCTTCGTGGGACTCAGATAAGTCACAGGTTTTTCTCAATTTTGTGTGTCTTTGGGTCAATAAAGAGGAAAAGATTATCAAGCAATTAACTTCTCTTGCAGTGTGAAGAAGAAATTTCCATTATCCTTTACTATTTATACATTTGAAATTTATGTGACAATTAATTAATGATCATCTTGAAACTGAAACTTTGCAGCATATACCCAGGGACTTGGTTTCCCCCCTTTATCCATAAAATTTCTCTTTCAACCTGACTTAGCTGTTGCCACTACCACCATCATTACTGGGAGGATTCTCTTGCCTGCCCTAGAGGACAACAGCAGGAATTACAGTTAAAATTTGTCTGGGGAGTAGTGGCAGAAAATATTCAAGCTTGACTGTAGTTAACTTCTGAAAATTTCTCAAAAGTTATGTAAGGTAAGGGTTCATTACGAAAATGAAACTATTTTGTTTTATTTGAAATGCGGTGTTTAAAACAAGAATCAAATGTGAGTGAATAGCCCTTTGCACATTTTGACTTCTACAGAGGTGATGAGAATTGCAAAATACTCCTAGATAGTAATTGAGCTTTTCAAGTGCCAGTCGTCTTCTTCTAAGACATGGCTTTTAACTCGAGGGCTTCCAGTCTTCATGCATTTTGGGCATGTAGCCCTGGTGGACCATGGTATAGTTATTTCTTCATTTTATTTGACAGCACCCTGGAGACAACATTTGACAGCACTGTGACGACAGAGGTGAACGGAAGGACCATACCCAATCTGGCAGGGCGACCCACTCCCATGACCTGGAGGCTGGGTCAGGCATGTCCGCGACTGCAGGCAGGAGATGCTCCCTCCATGGGTGCCGGCTACTCCCGCAGCGGGACCAGTCGCTTTATCCACACGGACCCCTCCAGGTTCATGTACACAACACCTCTCCGTAGAACCACTGTCTCTCGGCTGGGAAACATCGCACAAGTGGACATGAGTGAGAAAGCGAGCAGTGACCTGGACATGTCCTCTGAGGTGGATGTTGGTGGATACATGAGTGATGGCGATATCCTGGGGAAAAGTCTCCGGTCTGACGACATCAACAGTGGGTAAGTGGCCCTGGTCTCCGCAGCACTGTGTGAGGAGGAGCAGTGGACTATGGGATGCATTTGCGGTGGAAAGTCGCTAGGAAACATGAGCAGCCTGAAGTTCTCTGTGGTGCTGTGGGACCTCTCCTCTGCTCATTCACGGGGAGTGAAATGTTCAGGGTTCCCTTAGATTCTGTGTACGTTATAAATCGTTCCTTTTTTGTTGTTGTTACCTTAGAGATGCACAGGTGGCCTGTGATTTTCAGAGTGACTTTTGCATGTTAAGTAACAGACTTTATAGTAAAGGATGTGGGAAGGAGACAAGAGTTTTGCTGAAAAGCTTGACTTTCTTTTTTGTCTTAGCCTGACTGTAATTCCTTTGAGCAATAAATACTTTCTGGCATTCTTTGCATATACCTCCAGTTTTAATTTGGTTGAAAGTTTTAATCTATTTATTGCCTACTGATGGTGTTAGACTATGGTAGTCAGCATTTCTGTTGCTGGATACAGTATCTGACACCCACAACTTATAAAGGAGGAGAGTTTTAATTTGGCCTGTGCTTTAAAGGGATTCAGTCCGTGATTAGCTGGTTCCGAGGCACAAACATCATGACAGAAGTTCATAGTACAGCAAAACTGCTTAGCTCACAGCCACACAGGAAATCAGAGCAAGGGAGAAAAAGGGAGAAGGACCAGCCATAGAACCCGTGGTCACACATCCATGACACACCCAGAAACACCCAGAAGTGTGCTCCTGCTGTCTCCCAGGCGGGATTTGAAGCCAAGCAAACTGATATTCCAAAGCATCTGCCACCACATAGATTAAACAAACAAACAAACAAAATCAGATGTTTTGTTTCTCTTATGTTTTGGCTTACAATAAAATAATAAAACACTATCTTGTGATTATAAACCTCAGAGTATTTTGAAGTTTGGAATATTTGGTTTAATCAGTGGTTGAGCTGGGGTGGAATGTATTTCATATTCTATTAAAACTACTCCTGTTAATAATTATGATTGCGGGCCGGGGATTTAGCTCAGTGGGTTCCGCTGCCTGCCTTGCAAGCGCAAGGACCCGAGTTCGATCCCCGATACCAAAAAAAAAAAAAAAAAAGTAATAATAATTTTGATTGCATTCTGTGTTCCTCCTATCATCTGCTGCACTGTGGTTGAAATGCTTTATAGTCTCATTTGTGCTACCTACTACCAATACCCAGATGGTGTGGGTGTTTTTATACATACTTGCACATTGCGTTTAATGGGTCCCATTGTACAACATAGAGAAGACTAGACTTGCACTAGAACTCGGTATGTGTGATTTGTAAACTGAGGCTCTGGATAGGGATGTTGGTGCACCCTTTAATCCCAGTGTTCTGGGAGGTGGAAATATGATCACAACTTTAAGCTGAGCCTGGGAAACTCAGTAATTTAGTGAAAACGTGTTGCAAAATAACAAATAAAAAGGGCTTGGCTTGTGATGGCCCCAGGTTCAACCCCTAGTACCACCACCAAAAAAGAAAGTGCAATATCGTATAGCACCAAGATATAATAATGCTTCTTTTCTGTGAAAATACATTGAGTATATTTAGCTCCAGTATCATCTGTTTGAATTGAATTTCTGATTTTTTAAGCATATATAAATATAAAAAACATAACAAAATATTTGAAAAGAAAAATTCTTACAGCTGATATTCTTTTTCTTCATCACACCACCTACCAATAATATTTAATAATGCATATAAAATTAAGCAAATTGTACTGGAAAAGCCTATTATCTTTACCTTACTCTGGCCAATCAAATTTTCAGAAATTTAAAAACTGCTCTGAGCCATAATATTAGAAGAAATAAAAAACCGAGGCGTAATGATTTATGGAAAAGTTTCTCAATTAACTCTACCTATGTGAGTGTGGGATTTGACCTAATCTTCATCTTGTGCATTTTAGAGGACCAGTGTAAGGAATTATTCTTCTACATGAATAACCCTCCCTCATTTATAGAAAGCTTATATTTGAATGAAAACCTGACCTATCACAAACACACACACACACACACATGACCAGCGTTTGATGATATTTATAATTCTGTTCTGACATTCTGAGATCCAAATCATGAGTCCGTTCCTGATATCTACTCTAACAGTTTCAATGAGCTTAGGATTCCATGGGGGAGGAAGATGATGATTAATTAGGACAGGTTGTATTTGGTTCAGAGCGCCTATTTAAATCCCTTTCTACGCTTGGATCCCTTTCAAGCTGAACTTACCAAAATTCATTTTATATCATCTGAAATGAGGATAAAATTGTAGTGTGCAGAATAAAAAAAAAATTATCCACAAAATTTTTCTTAGTTTTTGCAGTATAATTGCTTAATAAATTTATCATCCTCCTCATCCTCAATATTATGTTTATTATGATTAATAGCATACAAGTTTCATTTATTATTACTTATTATTATTGCGTTTGTATGGATTTAACATAGTCTAGGAGGAAATACCAAGTAAAGAGAGCATAATGGCATCATAGGAATAACTAAAGATATTTCTCTTTGCTTCATGTTTTCTTTTTTTTCTCTTTGTTCTTTCCAACCTCCTTCCTCCTCTCTTTTCTTCATCTCTTTAAGTGTGGGCATATGTGTGTGTTCATTTTTTGTATCACTCTTCAAGTACATTGAATAATTATATGTAAATATATATATATTTACATGTGGACAAACTTCTTTCTACTTCTTTGTGTGTACTTCTTTGCAAGGTAATCTCATTATTCATGATAGTTATTTCTTTGTAAGATACATTACAGCCTTCTTGCACACAGAAACACAGGCTGGCCCTCCAGTGCTACAGTAGCCATTGTGAATAGCAGAATCTCCAATGAAATGGTACAGGTGTGGAAAAGGTAGCACTAGGTAGACCGCTAGTAGGACGCATTTTATGATATGAAAGCTGCAATAAGCAGAAAGAGTGTTTCCTTGTTTGGCCTCAGCTAGAAATCCCTGAGACTCAAATTTTCCACTTTTTTGCACATATCTGTGTTTGACTGAAAGTGCTAAAAGTATTTTTTTTTTGGTACCAGGGATTGAACTCGGGTCCTTCTGCTTGCAAGACAGGCCACCGAACCGCTGAGCTAAATCCCCAGCCCCTAAAAATATTGATTTGGAGACTACAAATTCATTTTAGCAGAATAGGAAATTTCACAAATATGGGGTTTGTAAATAGTGAGAATTGGCGCTTATTCTTATATGAAATGTTTAGGGTAGAACTGTTTATTTTGGGAGCAAAATAAGTCAGAAATCAAGGGACATCTCCATACAATATGTGGGTAATTTCACAAAATTAACATAAAAATTGATTAAAAATTAGATAAAAATTGAGCTAAAAGTTCAGACTAAGGAAGGAGATCTAAATTGTGCTATGAATTAGAAATAAATGCATAAGAAAGTATTTCTGTTCTTTTTTCCTGATTTAAGTAGCTAAAGATGAGGGATATACATTTAAAAAGAAAATCTATAAGAAGAGTACAAATGTGGAAGATATGATCCACTCAGTAAGCCTAACTAAAATATGTAGTGTTCTGAATCAGCAGGAAAGTTGTACGGATGACATGCACTAGCCTTTACCTTAGAGGCATAGAAGGTGAATACTCGGAGGTGAGGCTTCAAGGGACCCTTGTGACAGGCCTCAAAATCATTATGTTAACTAACAAGTTCAAACTGTGTACCGTGAGTCATGGAAACCACTACTTGTGTGAGTTTATGAAACAGTCACAGAGTGGGACATGAAGCTAGTGTTTTGGAAAGACGGTTTAGAGGAAGTTTGCAAAATGCATTGAAAGGGGAAGAGCTGGGACTAGATTTCAGGAGCTTTTGCGAGCCCTCAGATGCAAGGTTAAGAGGTCCGGAATATAGTAGTGGCATTGGTAGGGATAAAAGGAAGAAAGCAATTGATGAGGAAAGCACTATAAAACAAAATATTCCAGAAATAATGATGGGCTCCTCATACAATTTGTATGGGAGGCAGAGAATTCATATTGATATACCTGGGTTGTGAGCACAGGAGTTAGAAATGCATAACATTAGAGAAAACAGAAAAAGAGGGGGAGCAGAACTTTCTTGCTCATTTTCTTTCCTTTTAGCTTTCTGTCTTTTTTCTTGTGAGGGGTAAGTGGTGAATGCAGAGTTAAAAATTAAGAGTTGGAGACTGTGGCATGTAAGGATTCTGGAAAATCGAAATTAGTGTCCAGGATAGAGTTATAGTGATCTCATCTCAATAGAAGATAGTGGAAATTGTGAATGAGGATTCCTTGGAAAAGAATATAGAGTGACAAGGGTTTATAAACTGAGCCATGTATATAAGTGTGTTTACAATACAAAAACTGGCTGAGATCATCCTTAGGCATCAATAGGGTTACTGAGCATGCAGTGGTGAATGACATAAACAGTGTGTGCTCACGTGTGATTCACATACTAGTGTCTTTATATTTGTGTAAATGCTCATTTATCCAACAGATATATAATAATATAGGTATATATAAATATATCAATATATACACAGATATTCTGAGATAGTTGTTTTAAAACAACTGGATTCACATTGCAGGCATTTTGGACTCAGGAACCTTCTGTTTTTTTAAAACCGTAGTAGTTCATAACAATTCATATAAGAGAGAGATGTCAGAATCTCAGGAATGCAACACAAAGATGATCATTTCTCCTTCGTATACTCAGTGGTGTTTTGGGTCTCCAGCTGGGGAATGTATACCATATGTAATGTAGGTAATCACACAAAATAAGATGGCTGGGGATTCTGCTATCATTTAGTCACGTTTCCAGTGTCACACTTGATATTCACATTCAACAGGAAAATGGCAAAAGAAAGGAAGAGCCATGGTGTGAGAGTATTTTATTGGCACCAACTTTGAAAGTTCTACAGACCAATTCTACCTACATTTCTTTGTCTGGAACAACTCCCTGGCTATGTCTGATTATAAGAAAGGCAAGAAAATATGGTTCAATTGTGTACCCACAGAGAGCAGGAAACTGGTTTGATAAGAGCTGGGTAGTCTCTACTAAATTCACTATTGACCAAAAAATGTTTTTAGATCCTTTTCCTTATTTGTTTCTTGCCTATTTTGAAATCTGATTTAAACTGCTTGTTTCCTTCATTTATGTTCTTTATCAGTCTTTCAAAGGAGATCTTGGATAGTCTCCCAAATATGTCTGTTTAAATGTGCATCAGTTGTCTGCATGTTTTATGTAGGCCGAGTAAAATTATCCCAAATTCTGCACAAAATTTGCTCCAGAGATGATATTTACCTGCATGACTATATATA
>NW_022900927.1:41618798-41647807 GCF_012274545.1 Fukomys damarensis
ATATATATATATACTGTCTCATTATGCAGAGTACAGGAGATTGAAGTGGAAAGCATGTCACAGTCTTGTATCCTGTGTGGAAGATGACTAGTCACGGTTAATAGAGAGCTGGCTGAGTCTCAATTCATGGGTAATTGGAGGCTACAGTGTGGAGGATGCTCAGGCCCATGCGCTTGCTACCAGTGGCTGTAATGTGGCATGATGGTGTCAGGAGGAGGCAGCAGAGTGTCTTAGCCTAGAATTTAAATGGGGGTGGTGAGAGGACTTAATGTAATCGATTGTATTTTCTTCAAGTAGGAAAAAGAGCTTCGAGATGTCTGTGCTACAATTGAATCACAAAGTTCATTTTTTGCTCACAATTTTTAAAAGAATGTGTTACAAGTTAAAGGGAAAGGAGGTTCAATGGACATAGTAATGAATGAAGATGTTTAACATAAGAGATGTTATTTTTCTCATGCAAGCCCCAGGAATGTCACAAAGTCAATGCAAATGGGAATGAAGTTTCATATTTTTCATGTACTCTAGGTAGAAACCAGAAGATTACCTAATCAGCATTTTGAGAATTCAAAATTTCTTGAGGCATGCAAAGGCTAATCGCTTCCTCCTCTTTTCGAAATTACTTTATACACTTGGGAATGTGGATCAGCAGTTAGGAATTAGACAGAGAAAGACTCTTACAGTAAGTCTGAAAAAATATTTCTATGAAGCTGAAAAAGAACACTCTAGAAAATTGGGAGAAAGTTACTTATTTTAATTGAGAGAAATTTGAAATTTGGCATGGTGATAAGTAGTTTGGACCAAGCATATAACCTAAAATTAAAATTGTACTTAAATCACATAATGCAAACACAAAATAATCTAAGAATAAAAGTGAATGAAATTTAAAACTAGGGAGGAAGATATACTTTATTCTACCTTGATCCTCTCTCAATTCTCCTTTATTAAACTTTAAATGACTGAAGTGTGGGGTTGGGGATGTTGCTTGTGGCACCACACCTGCCTTGCAAGTGCAAGGTCCTGAGTTCAATCCCTGGCACCAAACAAACAAACAAAACAAAACAAACAAAAAAAACCAAATTAAACCCTAAATGACTGAAGTATGTATAACGGTGGAAATTTTAGGGCACCTAAGCTGACTTAAAGTTGTCTACCTTGTGAACCAAAAGATTCCTAATCTTTATTCTTATTCTAATTTCATATATGGAATATGAGTAATTGTTAATGAATAGAGAAGATTTAATGGAAAGAAGTACCTGACAATGCTAGTCTGTATATAAATAGTATTTATTACATCCTAAATAATGTTCTGTGCAATATTACTATCTCCAAATTATAGATAAAGTAGACGTCATAAATAGTTTAAACGACCTGCCTGAATTCAAACAGTTAGTAAGTAGGTTCACTGTATTTGAATATAAAAAGGCTGGTTGTGGGCCAGGTGTGGTGGCCCACCCCTGTAATCCCAGCACTCGGGAGGCTGAGGCAGGAGGATTGCTGTGAGTTCGAGACCAGCCTGGACTACATAGTGAGTTCCAGGTCAGTCTCAACTACATAGCGAGACCCTGTCTCAAAAAAACTAAAAAACCCAACAAAAATAACAAGGCTGGTTCTAAGTCTTCACTCCTGATATAGTGACTCTGTGAGATTATCTACATGTTTATTCATAGGTTTCTTCCCTATGGTCTTGTTTTTTTTTTTTTTCTTTTTTCTCATTTAATCATAAAAACATCTCACAGCAGTCATTTGTTGTTAGTATAGGTTTTCTAACTAACACTTTTGATTTGGGGGGTATTTTTTTCATATTATCTATGCAACTGTAAAGGAAGATACTGAACTGTAGTTGATCTGTTAGTGGGAAAGAGAATGACTTTAACTTCTCTGGATGTGCATATAATTAAAATTTGGCTACTTGTGACATATAGCAGCTGACTGAAATTGTTACCTATAAAAACATAATAGAATTATAGGAAGATAGTATATATAGTAGAAACATATTATGTTTAATTTCCCAAGTTCTCCATTAAAACAGGCAAGTGATAGTAAAGCCAAACAAGAAAAAAAATTAAGCACTTACAAGAAAAGAGATGATAATAAGTTAACCAAGTCTAAGCAATTTGACAGCCGACAGCCAAGAGCAAGAGAACTAGCACGGTTTTAACATTTATGTGAGAAGATGAAGAGGGAAGCAATGACACATCTGCTAGTACTGGAAGGGAGAGCTCCGAACAATCTGTGGGGCCAGACAGAAAAATTCACACAAACCACTTGAATCTGGGAAGGACCGTGAGCACTCGATAAACCAGTGCCTGGGCCCATGGCTGTGTGTGCTGGAATGGAGCAGTCTAGTTTCCAGCAACTGCTTAAGAGGCCCTGCCACTCCTCCAGGGCAAGGCACCACAGTCGACAAAGCTCTGCAACTAGAACCAAATTAACAGGAGCTCCAAAAGTCTGAAGTCCTAATTTTAAACTACATGAAAATAACAGAAGGAGTTGCCATATGAAAGTAGAAAGCTATTTAACTGAGAGCTGTTTTGATTCAGAAAAAAAAAATAATGTGACATACAACTGTGTAAGACGAAATTATCAGAATCAGACTATATAAGCTACGGTATATGCAATATGGACAACTGAATGTGAATTAGAGTCAGTGAGAAAATAAAGGCTAAACAAACAAAAGCCATGGAATCTAAAACACTGAGTAAATCACATTAAAAAAATTTCACAGATGAAATATCAACGGCTTATAACAATCTAACCCGTAACTAACACACTTAGTCATGCGGAGAGCTCACAGACAGCGAGCAGGAGGACGATCTGGCTCTTCGGGCCAGGCGGCACTAAATAGTGGTCACAGTGATCATGGTTTCTTTAGCCGACTTTCCAGATGTACCTCAGCTCTCCCATGACGGACTAAGGAGCCACATGCAATCACTTGACCTTTAAGCACTTATTTTCTATATCTTTAAAATGAAGATGATAATGTTATTACATGCAAACTAATTAGGCTCTGGCAACATTTTAAACATTTGGTACATCTTGGTTATTATTTTATGATTGTTGTGGCATAATTTTTATCAAACAAACGGATTCTTTGTTTTTCCTTTATTGTTTATTGGTACATTCTAGGTATACAGTACAGTTACACTCATTATTGGGATCTTATACCTTTACATGACAGGTGGTCTTGGTTCTCATTTTAATAAACGGATTCTAAGTTTCGTGACGTCACAGTAGTTCTGAGATCCACTGCTTAAAAATACTATTTACAAAATAAAATTATTCTGCTCTTCAAACTTGTCCAAAATATTGATAACCAAATAGCCTACTTATGCAATGCAGTAAAAAAATACCCTTTTTATTTATTCATTTACTTTTTTTGGTACTGAGGATTGAACTTGGGATCTTGTGTTTGTGTGAGGCTACAGCACCACTGAGCTAAATTCCCAGCCCAGCGGTGCAGTAAAGCATATTGATTTCCTAATAAAATTGAAAAGATATTTTATGATTATTGTAAAAATCTTTCTGATGAGCAGAGTATGTGGAAACATATTGAATTTATGTTAAATAATTATTGAAAATTGAGAACTCAGTCTGTGTATTAAATTCAGTTATGCAGATCATTTAATTTTCTGTGGAATAATTAGACATTTCTTTTCAGGTACATGACAGATGGAGGGCTCAACCTGTACACTAGAAGTCTTAACCGAGTACCAGACACAGCCACTTCCAGGGAGGCCATCCAGAGAGGTGTTCATGATGTGCCCGTGGATGCAGACAGGTAATTTAATCAACATAGATGGTGGTGAAGAGTTAATGCAGCAGTTTTATAAATAAGGTCATGAGAGCTTTTATAGCGTATACCAAAGGACCCTTTCTTTTTACTTAATAATTTTTTTAGAATATTATAAAAACAAAAGTGATTTCATCTGCAAGACCACATTAGCTCTATAATGTGGAAAATTATGTTACTTATTTTAATATTTGGATTAATTATAAATATAGGCTTATTTTCCTATCTGGCTAATATTTTTTCAATTTAGATAACCTTAGTTTTACCTACAAGTCAATGATATAAGAATAAATATAAGAACAATATAAGAATTAAAGCATTTATCAGGTATAATAAACTTGATACATTTCTTGTAGATGTTGAAAATATGCAACTCTTGCTTTAGGCTGGGGTGGTGAACCTATGCTATGCGTGCCAGTCAGCCTGTTTATATCATTGAAAGCTCTAAAAGACTCACAATCACTGCTTTAGGCTAGTTTCTGCTTCTCTATTTTCTTAAGTTGCTTGGAGGAGAGAGAGAGAGAGTGAGAGAGAGAGACAGACAGAGACAGAGACAGAGAGAGAGACAGAGAGAGACATTTTCATACTGTTCATTATTCTGCTGATTTCATTAGACTCATCACAGATTGTAAGCATTGCTTTTGTAAGCTAATGTAAGAAATATTCCTGACCTAATTTAGCTCTCTCATTGTTCTGAATTTTTACTTTATGAAAAAGGAGGGACTTCCCATTCCCCTAACATACATATCTATACCTATATCATCTATCTAATCCTAGAACAGCTTTTTAATTGAGCACTGATGAAAAGAACAAAAGAATAAGTCATAATATACGAATGTCAACATTCTGATATAAAAAGTACATACAGCTTAGTGTGTGTTCTGTACCACCTGCTTCAAAGACTGGGCAGCCTTCAGTTTCTCCTCCCTCATATGCTGTTTACATCTTTATTCAAGTGGAGCAGAAGAACAGACTTAGCTTTCACCTCATATCTAGTGTATCCCAGTCTCCTAGTTTTCTGTGTGTGTGTGTGTGTGTGTGTGTGTGTGTGTACATGTGTATGTCGAAACATGTAGTTTAAAAAGGCATGTGAAAAATTTCCCCTCACTCCCCAGCCTGCACTCCTGAAACATATTTTCTCCCTGACACCTTCACTAACTTCAGTCCCCTAGAACTTCTCTCTTTTCTTTTGAACAATCTAAACTAATTTCCATTTCAGCACTTTAATTGATGTGTTTTGCAGCTGGAAAACCCTTCACTCTTACCCAGTGTTTCCTTTTCAGAAGAATGTTCCCAGAGTAGCTCCGATAAGCTTCTTCCTGGTCAATTATCTTATATCTTCATTGTACATATGACTACCTGATCATATCACACTTCTTTGTGTGTTTACTTTATCCTCTATTCTAATATATTCCCATGATTGCAGAATGTTTGTCATATTTATTACAGGATGAGGCTTAACAAAGGCCGAGACAGTGAGTTAGCAAAGGGACGAACATAAGCTATCTATTCATTTAAGATATACAATCATTTAGGCTTGTGATAAAATCCAATTTGGTAGGGAGATAAATGAAGTCAGAAGTAGCTAAGAAGCTGCGAGGATATTATAGGAGAAAGGAAATAGCTTATGTGCAAAAATGGGAGAAAGAGAGGGGAAGAGATCCAAAGTGTGCACCATCTTATGAAACAGATGACCTATACATTGTTACCTGACAGTGGAAAAAATAAATAAAGGAGGGAGTATCTGATGGTCTGTCATAAATAGGTTGTGATGGAAGATCTAAGAATCAGCACAAGGGTAACTTTGGTTTGGAGACAAATTGGGATAACCTACTTCTATTTGTTAAAGTCCTAGACTGGATCTGACTAAGGGTCCTCTGACCAACAGAGAGAAAGAAATTTAATAAATTTTGTCATTTCAGAACAATAGTTGCCAAAGTATGGTGCCTTGCCTAGCAGCTTCACTTGAGAACTGGCTAGAATTTCAATTCTCAGGCCCACCTAAGACCTGCAGAATCAGAAACTCCAGACATGGAGCCCATCGATCTAGTTTTTGCCAACATTTAGGTGATTTTTATGTACACTGAATCATCTAAAAAAGACCAAATATATCCTCAACCTTCCAAACCTTAAACACTTAGCAAAAACACACACACACAGACACACACACACACACACACACACACACACATCACAGCCGAGTTTTGTTAAGAGAAAGAGAATATCAAATGTTACCCTCTACCAATGACACTGTCTTTAAACTAGATCAAATAATGACTCATTGCACCTGAAATACATTGTTGGTAAGATTTAGCTTTCTATGATGATATAAAGCTTCTAAAAGAATTATTTAATTAAAGGAGACGAAAGTACCATGTTACTCACTTTTATTGGTTGAATAGCAATCAGGTCATACTTCAATGCCTCCTATTAATAGAATAAAGCGTTTTTTATTATAAATAAATTTTAATATGTTTTAAAATCCTCTATTCAGGAAGTGAATCAGGACAAGGATCACTTTTAAATGCAGAGTTTAAAATGTTTTAGTTATGTACATCTGTGTGTTAATTTAAAATACCTATTGTGAGTTTATAAAATGTTCTTAATCATATCTATTCCAAGTAAGAGGCAAGAATAGCTAGAAGGAAACATCTTTTGTTCACTGTTACTCAACACAAAAGGAAATTACTATGAGAGCATCAGAAAATGTATTATCTGCAGATTTGCCTAAAGCTTTTAATTTTAGCATTTTAAATCTAACATGGCAGAAGACACCTACAAGAATGTTCTACAAGGGAGGTTTTATTTCACTAAATGCCACATAGACACATATATACACACATTCAAATAGCAGATTGTATAGATTTTAAATAATAGAAAGTCTTTCATTGAATTTGCTTCTGTTCATTTTCAAACTGTACCTCATCTGTGCTTTTATAACATGTCCCTTGTTTTCCTGCTATGAATCATGCCAGGACTGAACATCAGTGTTTTTGTTATGCAATCATGCCATTTACACTCATGGAATAAGAGATATTTGAATGTAATATAATGTCTAATCTGTGTGTTCCCAGTTGCTGTCACACTGTAGGAACTCAATAAGTATCTGTCAGACAATTTGCTAACCATTAGCAGTTTATAAAATACAGAAATGTGATTTCAAAAGTTTAAATGCATCAAAAACTGACAGATAAGTTTAAAGACCTTTCAGACATCATATAGACTGGTGAAAACATTCAAAATCTTTCCCACTAGATTTTTGAAATGTACATTACATTATTGTTATCTATAGTCACACTATTATGCAATAGAACACAATAAATCCTTACTGGACTTTTCTGGTGTTTTTGGTCATGTGAAATGATATTAGATATTCGAGGTTAATTTTTTAATTGAATCTTATGCATATTTTACAGACAAAATAATGAAAATCCAGAGAGAGTAAGTGACTTTCCCAGGGTCATGTAACCAACAGTAGAAAGATTTACATATTTCCCTCCCATCTTTGAGGTTTCCCAACTATCTTAAGGTTATTTTAAATAATATGAAACAATTAATAATTGGTTCACTTTAGCAATTTGGTAAATTTCACTTGAATAATTTACTTATTAAAAATTCTTAAAAGCCACTGCATTGTGGTTTTTAGATATTGTCTCTATAAGTGTAAGTGAAATGCATTTATATAACAATGCAGAGCCAGCTACCTGTAATAGCCATGCTTGAATTGTTTGTGTCATATCAGAAAGTCATGGCATCCCCTTTGATCCTTTCCTGAGTAGAATATAGTTAAACAATAGAGAATAGCTGAATTCTTATTGGCAAATTGAAAATACTGCTGCCCCCACCCCCAATAAGAGGATAGGAGTAGTAATTCTAGCATCCAGCCATGGTGTACTTTTAACATTATAGTACTTAAAGATACTACAGTTTCCTTAGTTTCCACATCACATTGGTGATAATTTCTACCAATACTAACTCCATTTCCTTTTTAGCCTGATTTAGGAAAGTTTATAGTATAGTTGTTGTAGTCATTGTAGGCATGTTGTAGAATCTATAGGAACTTCAAAAATTCACAATAGGCAGTTAAACTATAAATATAGTCTCATCAAAAGTAATATAAATTAAACAGCCTCTTTAGAAAAAAATTACAGATGTTTTGTGAGACATAATCTGAGAGAAAGCAAAAAGAATTTGGGCAGTGAAAGCATAAAAAATTAGAAGAGTTTGGTATAAGAAGACCTTAATAGAATTCTGCCACTATCCTGGGACTGTGGGTAGGAATGACAGAAGTTTGGACCTGTTTGTTATAAAAAGCTATTTTATTATGATTATTTTGTGTTTTGTATTTCAAAGCAAGAACTCATGCTATAGCCACTGTAGTCTAAAAGAACTCTTTCCCATCAATTTAACAGTATTAAAGGGAGTTGATAGAAAGAGAACCAGATTTCTTAGGAAATTGCTAAAAGTCCAGTAGAAAAATTAGCTGAATAGTTAACTGAAGAATTGCTGAGGAATGGAGTTGGAAACACCATTTATTTCTAGAGAACTCGAGTCTTATCTGTGTATATTAATATGCTCAGCTACATCACAAAATACCACAGAGTAGGTGGTAAACATCAAACATCTTATTTCTTACAATTCTAAAGGTTAAGGGCTCATGGTGAAGGTGTAATAAATTTAATTGCTAATATAAAAGACCAGTCTATAAGGGTCAGCCACCTTATTCTCTCAAGATTGCTGCCTTTGGAAATGTACAAATGTAGAAAAGAAGGCCACGTTTGGCTAAACAACTTGATATTTCTGGTGAAGCCAAGAATCTGGTCTTTTGTCTGAAATCTCCCAATTTTCATATTTTGACAATTCTCCCAACAGATCTATGTGATCATTAAATAGAGTTAAAGATGGCACTTTTCTTCACTGACAGATCATCTATAAAATCACAGAGATGCTCATGTAAAGCAGGAAACAGTACATTCTTTCATTCTCATCTACAGTTATATCAACACCCTAGGTACATTAAAGCTTCTCACAGAGATTCGGGTTGGTAATGGTATGATCTGTTTGGAGTGAAAATGCCATCCCTCAGGAGAAACTCTCCACTAGGTATGAGTAATTGGTAGAATTGCCTGTGCCACATCTCCAAGTGTCTTAATGTAAGATGGCTAAAGTCGGTTTCCCAGCCATGGCATCCCTCAATGTAGCTGGCCTGAGGCCTGCCTGAGGCATGGCATTTTTTTGCAGTAACTGATGACACTAAGTTTAATCACTGTATGAATCAACACTACATGCACTAAAATCACAGCAGTGCTTCTGATATAGAGTGAGAAAACAAACCCCAGCAGAAATACTTTACATCTAAAGGGTAAACAAAGGAAGAGCAGCCACTGAAGGAACAGAAAAGTCCACTCCAACACAGAGACTGAGAAACAACTTGGGTTAACTGATGGTTTTGAAATGGATAGGAAACAAGAGTGAGCAATGATGTCACTTTCCAAGAAAGAGTGATGTTTGGCCACTAGTTTCTTATTAGTGACCTTATTAAATTTTGTTTCAATGAAGTACTAAAGGAACATTCTAGGTTATAAAAAGGTGACAACAAACGATAGGTTAGGTGTTAGAAACAAGGAAGGGAGAGCTGGTCTTCATGAAAATAGCAGTAAAGGTAAGAAAAGGTCACATAAAAGTGAACACAAGAGACAGAGTGAAGATTACTGTATTACTGACTATTTTGTTCTGTTTTGGAGTTGAAAGAATTAGGAGAGGTATACAGAGTGAATTCTTAAACAAAATAAGGTGATATTTCTTAAGATATTGGGAAAATCCAGAAAGAGATCATAGGATTGCTGTAGATTGAATGTTTAAACTGGCACACTGATGGGACGGGATTGGAGATGGGGCCTGTGAGGGTATTTATGTCATGAGAGCAGAATACTCTTGAATATATTTAATAACCTTGGAAAAGAGATCCCAGAGAGCTCCCTAGCCCTAAAGGGTAGTCATCTATGAACCAAGAAACAGGACCTCCCCAGACACCAAATCTGATGGCTTCCTGATTTCTGGCTTCCAGCCTCCAGAACTGTGAGAAATAAATTCCTGTTTACTTTTAAGATACCGCATTGGTAGGGTCCTGTTATAACGGTCCAAACAGAGTAAGACGTGGACTAAGATTACAGAAAGAAGTTAACTAAAAGGTGAGATACATTTCCCTATGAAACAGAAAAGGATTGTCTACATTAGTTTGGAGGTGTGGGAAAATACCTGGATTTATAATTCTACTTATTCTACTTTCTTTGTAAAGTAGACAATAATTATTGCCGAGAATGAGGAACATATGTGCAGATTAGGTTAATGAGAAAAGTATCAAAATTTAGAATTGCCACTAACTACCGATAAAATTTTAAAGACAAAACAGACTTTGCAGAGATACACAGAAAGCTTAGTTAAAAGAATAACTGCTTCACTGAGATCTAATTTACATGACAAATAAACTTGTGTTAGGCATACAGTGCAGTATTGTTTTAGTACAAGCACTACCACAATCTAATATTATATTATTCTATTGCCCTCAAAAGCCCTTCAAACCTATTTGCTGTCAGTCTCCACTCTAAAGATCAGCCTTGGTCAGCCCCTCATCCACTGTCTGTTTCTATCGATTTGCCTTTTTCTGGTATTGGACATGAAAGAGTTCATATGATATATAGTCTTTTATCTGTGGTTTCATTCAATAAGCATGATTTTGGTTCACATATATAACCTACCTCAGTAGTTTCTTCTTTATTGCCAGGTAATATACAGTTGGATGTACTATATTTTGCTTATTCACCAGTTGGTGGAGTATTGCCTTATTTCTACTACTTCAATTATTTTGAAGAATGTTATTATAACCATTCATGGGATAGTCTCTATGGCGACATGGATTTTATTTCTCTTTGGGCTGGGGGTTTAGCTCAGTGGTTTGGTGGCCTGCTTTGCAAGTGCAAGGACCCGAGTTCAGCCCCTGGTACCAAAAAAAAAAAAAAAAATTTCTCTTTGATAGATACCTACAAAATGAATCTCTGTGTTGTGTGATATATTTATGTTTACCTTTTAATGAAGTGCCCTGTCTTACAAATTGCTGTAGCACCTTATTCCCACCACAAGTGTATAATTTCCTTTTGCATATTCTTAGCAAAATTATTGTCAGAATGTAATATATTCAGATTCTTTTTGAAATGTCTATTTAAACCTTTTATGGGCCTGTAATTGTTGTTATTATTTCTCAGTACTAGGAATCAAATACAGGTGCCCTATCACTGAACTACATTGTCAGCCCCTTTTGTTTTTTATTTTGAGAAAGGTTCTCATAAAGTTTCCCTAGTAGGATGCAAACTTGTAATTGTCCTGCCTTAGTCTCTCTCATTACTGGGAATTGTAAATGTTTTTTTTTTTATATTCTGTATATAAGTATTTTATCTGATAGATGATGCCTATCTTGGTTATTTTTCTGGTTGCTGAGACTAACTATCCAACCCCCAAAGTTAAAGGAGGAAAGGTTTACTTTGTCTCCACAGCAGAGTGAGGCATCACAAAGAAGAAACAGTTCATGGTGGGCCGAAGGCAGGAGGTCAGCAAAGCAGTGAAGTAGCGAGGACATAACAGAAACACTGTGCTTCTTCATCTTATGTTTTCTGGACTACCTGCTCTTTTTCCACATCCAGAACTATGCGAAACCATCAGTGGACTGCTTTAGTAATCATGTATCCTTAATTCCAGCATCACACACTTAATCCCAACATCACACACTGTGCTTCTTCATCTTATGTTTTCTGGACTACCTGCTCTTTTTCCACATCCAGAACTATGCGAAACCATCAGTGGACTGCTTTAGTAATCATGTATCCTTAATTCCAGCATCACACACTTAATCCCAACATCACACACCCTAGATGCAGCCAGTTCTGAAAAGCCACACCTATGACCACATGAGCCTTTGGGGGAACACCTAAATACAAGCCATAACAATACTATTTCTAATTTTTCATGATATGAAACATCAAGGTTTAAATTTTTGTTTGTGTCTAATTTATTAATTCTTTTTGTGCCAAGGGTTCATTACACAACCCAAGGATAAGTAGTTGCTACTTGACACTGAATTTATAGTAGACAAAATCAACATGTATTTTCTATACCTTTCCTTATTCAGCAGCTGGCATAGAGGAATAGAAAAAGAATATGTGAATTGATCCATAATTGGGAATAAACTGATTGAATGAAATAAGATAATGTTACTTAGAGTGTATTTTAAGCAATTGACTATTGGGCTTAAGCTGAATTGATGATGGTGGTAAAGCCAAGGATGTTGTTAGGCTATTGTGAGGTAAAAGAATTCTAGAAGCATTGGTATTTTAGAAGACCATGTGCATGTCTAATAAAAGAAGGGGAGTAAAAGAAATTGACTGTCAGAAGAAGATTTTTGCCAACAATGGATGTTAGGTTTACATTTTGAGAAGTAGAGATTTTCTGGATGATTGCGCCTGTTACAAACTCTTGCCTGAGTTACTGAAATGGAAAGATCATAAAAATCAATCTTTGATTATGTAAATAATTTATGTTGTTATCAAGTCAATATGATGACTTAAATCATAGTAAGAAAGATATCTTTCCCAGGTCCATGTTGGAGTCTATCACATTTTTATCTTTATATCTCAATAAAATGACTGCTAATTTCAATTATAAACTAATCAATTTAGCTTTTGAAAAAGTTACTTTTTATGTTTAATCATGGTTTTTAAAATACAAAAGTATACAATATCATGGTAGTTATTATTTTTGAACTATACCACTTGAGTCATTTGTGAAACTACAATCCAGGTGTTCAAATATCAGCTTATAAAAGAATTTATAAAAGGCAATAAGGTTGTTTCCAATAAACTCAATTAAAGCTGAAAAAAAAGGCAGTAAGGTTTGTTAGTGTATGTGCCATATGTTATTAGTCATTGTGCCTAACTCTTCATATATTGAAGGGAAACAAATATATAGTCATATTAGGTGACCAAATCAACAATTGGTAGCAGTGTGCAGAAATTTTATTGCCATTGCAAAGGAGTCCATTAGTAAAGTCTCATAAAATCATGTAGGCAGTCATTTATTAGGCTTGGACCATTTGTACTATTTCTATCCCTTTTCCAAACAGAAAAAGTAAAGGCAACAGATTTCTCCTAAGATACCAATCAAATATTTCAGGCGTCAAGTTCCTTATGCTTCATTTGTTTGTATACACTCTAATAATTCATTTTACTCTGTTTTGATTTGTTCCAGCTTAATCACAACATCAGTATATTCCCAAATCATAAGTATTTCCTTCATTAGCTTACTGACTTTGTATAGTAATTAAAAGCAAACTCAAAGAAGATTAATAGGCTGCAATGGGGCTTGATAAAGTAAATATAATCACTTCATTTCATAATCAAGTGGTCTGGCTTTCGGCTTACATTTCTTTACTCTAAGTAAAGGGAGTCCAATGCAAAACATTAGGAAAGGAGAACAACTGTTATTTGATGCACTCTCGCCTTTCCTTTTGCAGTCAGTTCACCATCGCAGGTTTGGGAGCTGGTGTTAGATGTCCTCTAATTCTCAGAACTAACTAATCCATTGTGAATAATCTTATAAACTTCCAATAGTTTTAGATAAAACTACTTGTAGAATTAATTCATACCACATATTTGTACTGAGAACCTTTTTGTTGCCAAGTACTGTACTCAATCCCGGGGCCCCTGTGCTTATAGGTCTTATATTAAAAGGCTGTTAGGATAGAAATTGTTATAAACCTGAAGTGCCATTTAAATTCAAAGGCTACATGGATAATACCACTAGCCCAAGTGGTACCTTTCAGTATATTTGGAAACACACCGATAGGTGGCGCTATGTGCTACTCTCACCTCTTGCAAAGCTAGTCTTAATGCTATACTTGGCCAAAACTCTATATTATAGTGTCAATAATTTATACAGAACGTTTCCCTTGTCTTCTTCCAACATGATGTATTAATAAATCTCATGGTAATGATGAGGAGGGGAAAATAAGGAGGAGATGAAGCCAAGGTGGTTATAATAAAAATAGTCTTAGTCGCCATCAGCACTGAGGTCCCGGAATGTGTGGCTAACATACTTTATTATTTAAATATTTTGCTTTACTTTATCTTTGTAATAAAGACACTTTGCTAATTAATGAAAATGGCAGGATTTGAATCCACTTCCTATGATCTTACTGTTATCATAAAATTAATTTAAATGAAGTTGTAATATACCTATATAACTTTTTTAGTTTTATAATTTAATATTCCTTTTTAATTCAGTTTCACAATTTTTGGTAGATTAATTCATTATGTAATCATAATCTCTTTCCACTTCAGATTGTCAATGTATCTAAAAACACAAAAGACAATAAAGTTTTTACATGTTTAGAGGTCCTAAATGGCTACCTAAATTGTTAATATCAGGAGAGCAATTTAGTAGTGTTTTGTTCTTTTACATATTTGACATTATCTTGAACTTTTATGTTTGTTCACATAAATATTTCCAAAAGTTTCAGAGAAATAATAGAATAATGAGAATGGGAAAAATATTTTGGTATATATACAGAAAAATACTAAGAGGCTTATGTGAAGGAAAAGGCCATTTGGATCTTTTTATTGCATTTTTTTCATGAGAAACAATAAAAGATTGTAGAGATTGTGTTAGCTAATTTAGTAGTTTAATTTGATTTAAGAAGTTGCATATAGACGTGAAACAGTTGTGTTTTTTTTTCCCTTTAAGAACTTGGATAAATTTTTTTTTTAATGGGGTAACTAATGGGGTGAGACATCCCATTTGGGATCATTAAATTGAGGGCTCCCAGCTGGCAGCAGATAAATTCTACATCTCTTTCATCTGGCCTCACAGAGCGGGTGGCATGGATTTATTTGTTAGTGCTGTATGTGCTACACTTGTATGTATGTTTTTTTGTTTTTTTGCTTGACTTAATTTGTATTTGAAATGGTTAAAGTTACTTTCAATAAGCTGAATTTTAACTGTTAGCACAGCTTCCATATGTTTTTCAGGTAAATTAGAAATGAAAGTATTTTCATGTGAACATTTCCTGAATTACACAGTGGTTTTATCACGATAAAACGTTTCTGTGGTTACTGGAGAAAATTCACAGTGTGTACAAATGTGTAAAGGAGAGAAATAATCCACAATCCTTCCATCCTACTGACAAGCAAGGATGTTGCTTTTATATATCTCCTCCTAGGGTTACCTGCCCACTCTGTTTACACAGTTTGGGTGTTCAATTATATATACAGATGCAATGAAGCAGCCCATTGTGACAACGGAACAGCTGAGGTGACTACCTTTATAAGAAAAGAGGTGCACTTAGCTGGCAGTTTCATAGGTTCAGGGGACAGCATCTGCCTCAGCATAGAGAGCCTCTGCTGTGTCACACCAAGGTGATGGCAGTGGCAGAACTGTGCAGGACCCAGCTATTGCATTTTGACATAGAAAACCAGAGGCTGAGTTAGGCTGGGCCCCGGGTTGTATAGCAACCTTCTTGACAGAACTGCAAAGAACGGCCTTAATCCCTTTCAGGGGCTACGCTATTGGGGCGTGGGGACATTAAGCAATTAAAATAATGTGGGTAACTAGTATTGACGTTCCCAGCTTTTCTCCTTATTTAGATCCTACAATCTTGTCAATCTTATGTGAGTGAACCCATCTAATAAAAAATCTCTCTCTTTTTTTTTCATTACTGGGGACTGAACTCAGCAGCTAGCTCACTGAACTACATCTCCAGCCCTTATTTTTTGAAACAGGCTCTCGCTAAATCACTAAATTGTCCATAATGGGCTCAAATTTACAATCCTCTCACCTCAGCCTCCCAGAATGCTAAGATACCCTGTACTCTTCCCATATATTTTTCAAGTGCTTACTGAGTACAAGTTCTTAAATCACTAGAGGCAGAATACATTAGGAGAAAGTATAGGTTGGGAGATAAAATTTAGTGTGACTGTAGAAAATAGGTGTTTAAGGGTTAGATTCACAGCTTCCTTATTCTTTCTGTGCCTCTGGCTAGCTGTGTGAGTCTATAGAGATATTTAGCTTTTCAGCCTCATTGTTACACTGAAAAGGTGAATGAAACATTAGTAATTTCCAGGAACAATAATAGGTCTCTAGATTGTGAGAGAAAATCTTATTAAAATTTGCTTACAATATATACGCATTGTTTGCATAACTGCAAAGTCCTCCATTAGCTCTGAATTTGGATGTAGCTGATATAACAATAAACATTTTCCTTTTTCCTGGGCTTCACTCTTTTTTTTCAGTGGAAAGGCTTGATTCTCTTCTTACTACTGGATACTGTACCCTCTCATCCTAAATGACTCAAGATTCAATTCTACAGGGGGAGAAGCAAGCTTTTTTGGGGTCCTCAGGGGTCACTTGTATAAAACAGGCCAGGTCATCTGCCCATCCTGAAATCACCGAGGCCAAAGAAGAGCCTTAACTGCAGAAATCCTTACTGAACAGTGAACAAGCCTAATGTATGAAATTACCAGTGTACTCTGTCTCTATTCCCTGCCTCAGCCTCTGCCAATTCTAAGCATCCTACTTTCTGGACAGGTTTACCTTTCCCCTTGCCGTGCCTGGCCTCACCGTTTTAGTTTTGAAAATACTGAATTAGCTGGAAATGGTACTGCATGCTAGTAATCCCAGCACTCTGCAAGGCTGAGGTGAGAGGATCACAAGTTGAAGCTTAAAATTTGGGCAATAACGAAGTCTCTGTCTCAAAAAAGGGCTGGAGATACAGTTCAGTGTGAAGGCCCTGAGGTCTATAAACAGAAACCAAAACAAACAAACAAACAAACAAATTTAAATTATTGGTTGTTGTCCACACCACCCGAAAACCCATTCCACGTTATTCTTTGCTTTTGCTTGTGCCTGGAATCTTAGAATATTAATTCTGTCCCCTTTATAACTTTATTCATCCTTAAAGATTCACTTGTTTTGTTGCCTCTGTAAACTCTGCTCAAAACCTCCTAGCAGGGGGCTGGGAGTTTGGCTCAGTGCTTCCCCCACCTGCTTTCCAGCCTTCTAGAAGGCCCAGTGTCCCCTCTGTACCTTATAATTTGCCATGTTATCATTTTCTCCAAATATTATTGAAAGTATTTGTTCTATTTGTCTGAGTCTATATTCTTAGCATCTGGAACAGGGCCAGGTGCACTGCAAATACCTCATAAAAGTTTATTTGAATGAGGGATTGACATACTGTCTTTTATAGAAAGATTTTTAAAAACATAGGTATAAAAAGAACCACGTAGACAGGGTATTGACACTTGGAGGCGTTGTAGAGAAGTATTTATTAAGTGTGAAATTCTTTCCAAGAGTATCATGCATCGTATTGCTCCTTGCTTTTGTTCGCTTAAAAAGTCTCATTTCTTGTCATAATTCCAGCTATGTCTAATCTGTCCAGCATCTTACAAATATTTTGATGAAGACACTCAGGCAGAAACTGAAATAGCAATGTATAATAGTAAGATATGTGATGGCAATTTTCTTTCAAAATTCTGCTTACCGTATCTTTGCATTCCAACAAAATACCAAGAGATTCATCTGAGTTTATAAACTTATAGAAAACTGTAGACTTCCAAAATTTGTTGGAATATTTACATTATTATTTCAGAAAAATTGACTGCTGTTGTGCATATGAGCTTTTATATACTTCTTTTTTCAGTCTTTCATATATTGTTTACTCTGTATTAATTATGTAAAATCAGAAAAGCTGTTAAATAACTTTTTTGCCAATAGAAATGTTACTGTTGAATAAAGTTAATTGAACTTCCAGTCATTTAATTCTGAAATCAGAACTGAACTCATTTTGATTCTTATCTAGGCCAGTACCCAGGGAACATTTTCTGTATAGGACCAGATAGTAAAGATTTTAGGCTTCTCAGAGTAAGAGGCAAAATCAAAATATCATGTCTGTGCTTAGATAACAAAATAAAACAACTTTCCATAAACTTTTTTAATTGTTTAAAAATGCAGAAAGCCTTTGTAGCTCACACATTTTACGATTTGGACCCGGTGCCCAGCTGCCACTTGCCGCCTCTCATTCGAGGTGCGACGTTCAGTGTATCAGTTTGTTAGGGCTGCTGGAATGAAGTACATATACTACACACTGGGAGGTATAGGTGAAAGAATCATTTTGTCTCACATTTTTAAAAGTAAGAAGTAAGAAATCTAGGTGTTGGCAGGGTGCATTCACTCTGAGGGGTGTGAGAGAAGGATCTGTTCCGTGCCTCTCTGCTTTTTTTATAGATGATATTTTTCTCTTTATGTCTTTATATTTGTATTCCTGTGTGTGTTATCTAGATTTCTCCTTTTTGTAAGGACGTACTGTATTGGATTAGGGTTTACCCCAATGAGCTCACTTTAGCTTCTTCATTATCTCTGCAAAGACCTTATCTCCAAATAAAGAAAGATTCTGAGATACTTATTAAAGGAAGGGGTAGGATGTCAGTATATAAATTCTTAGTGATGCGTATTTCAACCCATAACATTCTTTCTGTACTGTATCAAATTTGAATCTTGTTACAAGATCAAATAAGAAGTATGGGTTGTATCTCACACTTTCCATTTTTCTAATTTAAAGCCATAGCTTCTCTCTTAGCAACACTGAAGTGTGATGATAGACAAATAGAACTGTACGAAGACAATAGAAAGATGATCCTCTGAGACCCTACCCTGAAAACACTCAGAATATAATGTGGAATGGTGTCAATCACCTGCATGCTTAACCATTCTTGAAACATTGCAGCAGCACGTAGAAAAATTAAATTAGAAGGAAAAGCATTTTGATCATATGTCTAACAAATAAGTTGCCCATTTTTAACAGTCTTTACTGTGATTCCAGAAATAGATCAAGAGGAGACTCATACACAATAACACCCTCCTGTGTCCAAGCAGCACTCAGAATTGACTATAAAATAAAACTAACATTTGAAATCCCCACCAGGACTCATACTTTGGTGTTAGGAAGCATCATATCTTCTATAGACGGTCACAGCATGCAGCGTTCATGTACTATTGAGCCTTGCAACCAATACAAGGATTTTTAGTGTAAGAATTCTGAAGTGGTCTTTTGTTACTTTTAAATAAAAAGTGTAAAATTTTCAAGGGTAAAGACAGATTTATAGTTTAGTTACCTGAAACTGCCTTTAGAAAAATTAGTTCGTAGTTGACCAATGTTGAAAGAAATGTGTCTTAAAACAAAACTCAGTTTTTCCTATCTCTGAAGTTTTATTGATCTATCCATTGTTTTCCTGACTGATAACATTTTAACCAGCTCAAATAGGCAGTACTTTTAAAATATTTCTTATTTAATATTAGTATCTGCTTCATAATCCTAAACTTACTTTAACATTACTGTAACAATGCATGATATATGATAAAAAATATGGTGTTTAAGCTTTGTTATAGTAAAAGACATTACCATTATTCATCCTTAAAATAGTCTTTTTGCTTCAAATGCACTCCATCATTCTTGCCACTTTGTGAAGGAGTTCTGAAAATCATTTTCTGTGAGTGTCTTTGGTTCTACTTTCATCATTATTTTGATATTTGGAGAAAAGCCCAGTCAGATGTAGTGAATAAGGTAGCTGAGGATGCCTGGTCGTAATTTTAGAAGCCTGACCTTTCATTGGATCACATTCAGTAGCAGCATTCACTGTTGTATTTTTGATCACACCACATAAAGGCACTGATAAGAGAACTTCCAGAACTGCTTCAGAAAATGTCAAAAATGATGGAATAAGCGTATTTGAAGTGAGAAGAGTATTTTCCAGAGGAATAATGGCAATGTGATCTTACTGTAATATTTTTTTTAACTTAAAAACTTACTATTTATTTTGACTACCCCTTGTGTAAGATAATTTGCAAAAAATGTATAGCATGAGGCACAATTCTCTTTTTTTCCACAGAAGAAAAATAGCCCCTTCACAGATAACAAAAAACAACAACAACAACAAAAAATAAACCATGAGGTTTCTTTAACTGATCTTACATATAAATGGAACAGGGCCCAAGGAGAGCACTGTAGGAATGTCAGGTCTGCCTGCCCACTAGATAAAGCTTCTGCCAATCCCATGCATAAACAATGATGGCTGCTCTCTTCCCTGCACAGGGCAGTAGAAAAAGGGAAGGTGACTTCTATTTGCATATGAATAACTGACTGTGTGGCAGATGCTGTTCAAGTGCTTTAATGTTCATGAAGATATTGCATTGTGTATTTTGCAAATGAAGCATGGAGTTAATGTTTATCATACTAAATATTCTTTCCTCATCTCTTAATACCTTATCAACCTGATTTCCTCCCCCACAAACAAACACTCATTCTGTTGACATTACAGTCTCAGTTGTACATGTATGGACATTCTTAAATCTGACATCTTGGAGTAGAATACTTTGGAGCAAGGGTATAGTTAACAAATTTTTAAATTTAAAAGTATCACTCTCATGGTAGGTACTCATGTGGTGTGAAATGACATATAAAATAGAAGGAAAATGCAAAGGGCCAGTTGATAGCAGAAGACCAGAATATCATGTCCAGCAGGAGCATAACAGGCATCTTTCCTTCCTTTTTGAAAAGATCAATAAGAACCTTTTTGTAAGATGAAATTGTGTGATCTAGAGAGTGAGCCTTAAATTAACTTTTCATTGTTTTCTATCTTGAAGCATGCTTTTAAAATAAATTTCATTTGCATAAATGTTCTCTAGATTAAAGGCTTAATCAGCACACTTTGAAAGCAATTCTTTTCTTACATTTTTATTCCATTGTTATTATAATGATAGCAGCTCATTAACTCAGTAGGTTTCAGCACTGATTGTGACTTTTAGATTTTACTTTTTCCCATTATAGGTTAGTTTCTATCTAAAATAGATCATAACTTTTGATGGGTGGCTGCTTTGGAGTTTCTCCAAGATATCAGACCAATTATTCATAGTAAAATTATAATGGTGTTCAAATTGATACTAGTGGTCATGGAGTACCTGGACTCTTTATTCTCACTGTGATGTTCTGCTTTGCAGAATACAATAGTATGTTCAGTCTTCAATGAAGAATTAATCATAAAAGTCGAGTGCATCCTGAAGGTATAATCAGCACCATCTAATTATCTGAAACTTGTTTATCATACACCTTTATTTAGCTGATCACAAATAGGCTAATTCAAAATCCTACCAACCAAAGTCAATTTAGAAGTCATAAATGGAGTCCATTATGTCTTAGAGAATTTTTATCTATATGACAAGCTAGCAGGTAAGAAAATAAAAGTCATTAAGACGGGGGCTAAAGAGGTCACAATGTTTTGGAGGGGATAAATACTTACGATATGTGAGACTTCGTATAATGTGATGTGAAAGCATTCAGCTACTTATACTCTCATAACATATAGTCCTGTTTTTAATATCTTCAGTATGTGGCCATTATATTAGGAAAGAATGAAGTTTATTTTTCAGATTCATGGAAATGTTCTTAGACTCCTGGTCAGAGTCAACAAGTATTCATGCCTTTTATTCTCTATGCATAGACAAGGAAAATGGACCTGGTACTTCAACACTACAAAGCTCATGGAAAACCCAATACAAAGCAGGCTTTGGTGCTCAGGCTAGCTTGAGAATCTGAAGACACATGAGTGGCAGCAGAGTAGGATTGTCTGCTCTTGCTGCGCCTCTCAGCTCAAGTTAGCTGTCCACCTTGCCGTTTCTCTTGCACACTGTCATTATTTACTCTTCACGTCTCTCTCGCTTTCTTCTCTATTAGAACATGGGCCTAAACCTATTTGACCATGTGAGATTCCCAGTAGGGGCAAATCTAGAAGAAAAAACAGGCTTGTGTGAGGTGCTGTTGTATTCTGTCTTCTATGTGAAAACAAAATTGTGTTTTTCCTTTGTTCAAGAGAAGGGAACAGGGCTGTGACTCCTCAGTCCTGAGCCTTCCATATTTCCCTCTTCTTGCCCTTTGTATGCAGTGCGGCTTATTTCTGCCACTGCTCATACTACAGATAGTCTTTTGTATTAAAATTCCCAGCTTTCTAAAAATAGGGTTGTTAATTAGATCTTTTCCTAGTTGATATTTACTATGTCTCATTCTCTGACATATTCACATTCTGAAATTTGTCTTGTGTCCATTTAATGATGGCTTTTGAAGAATATCTGTGCACAGGTTTTCAGAAAAAGTTGTTCTGCAGATCAAGGAAGTATTTTTCTTTCTGCCACATTTTAACTTGAGGATAGTAAGTTGTATGTTGCATATTTTGATGTTTCCTTTTAAGCATGCTGTGTGTGATGTCTGGGAGGGCCTTGTTAAACAAAAACATTTTGAAGATCAGGTTCTCCCAGTGAGCATTTTACCAGCAGATATATGCTTGACAAATTGAGTTGTCACACACATCAAATGTTTAAGACAAAAAGGTATTCCTCATACTTATATTTCCACAAATGCATAGTTCTGTAAATATTCCTTTAAAGTCCATTTTCTGTACTTTCCCCATACTGATACCTTGCACTATGAGTCTTATAATCCAAGATCCACCATCCTTTAAATTGCCTATTAGTAATAATACACATTCACCTTCTTTTCCCTGAAACCTTCCTCTCCTCTGAAATCTCTGCCATCCCTGCAGTCATTTTCCATACACTTCTCCACCTGAACCAGGACAGTGGTTGCTGTCCTCCCTCTCTTCCCTAAAATCAGCGTGAAGCCCTTACTGTTAGTCTAGACTACCCACTGACCGTCGTTGTTTTGGTCACTACAATAATTTTAAGTCTCCCTTTCTCTGACACCTGTGTCCACATAGCCAGCCAGGCCTCCTAGGATTATGACACCTTATTCCTCCCATTGCCACCTTAGGACTTACTTTAATCCAAATTCACCCCTTCATTAAAGCAGCCTTTCCTGGCATAATCACTAGCAACTACTCCTATTTTTTTCTAGTTTGTACCTTATATATTACCTTTGCTCCAAGAATAATAGAATCGAACCAGAATCTGCAGTCCATTATCACCAACTTGTGAGAAATTCAAACCCTTGCTGTTTCCTCATACATATTTTTGTGCCAGTTAGATTCTGTGATCTATAAGAGATTTTTAAAATGTCAAAAACCCTTTCTCAGCTATTCCTTCCACTCATTTACCCTTTTCTTCCTAGAGAAAAAGCTTGAAATTCACTCAGACTTGATTTCATAGTAAATTCATGAAGTTGGCTCAAGTAATGCCTTCCCAAATCATGTGCTGCCCGAGCCATTCTTCTGTTTTCTTAACAAATAATTTGCAACTCTTCTTTTTCTTGTCTTTAAACCTCTAATTCTCCCTATTCTCAGCATGCTTATCATTTCCCTGAGAAAATGGAAGCAATTGAAATATGTCCCCGCACACCACCTACCTTCCCACCTACAGCTACTTACCTAACTATTTACTACCTACCCCAGATTAGCCTTCCTTCCTGCCTCTGTGTATGTCCTGTCTCAGCTTCTACACAAGGCTAAACACTCCATTCCATGCTAGATCCCATCCTCTCTCTGGGCTCACAGTTATAGCTCAAGTTATTTTTAAACTGTCCAGGATCTTTTTTAATTCCATCAACAAGCTGAAGGTTCTCTTTCACTGTAAGCGAAGTGAAATGCATGTCATGCCTTCATTCCGTATTGTCCTTTAGAAAGTAGCTCTTTCTCTACTCTCCCTCCCAGTTAAACCATCCAGACATTCTTTTTGTAAAAAATGTTTATGTCCGTTCCTCTTTTCCTGTTGCTTTTGAATCTACTGCACACAGTTCTTTCCCGTAGCACTCTTTTGGAACTGTTCTTACTGAGCTGACCAGTGACTTAAAATTAACAATGGCTTTCATGGCTATCACATGCTATTCATGGAGCCAAATCCAGTGATTGGTTCTCACTCCTCTTCTGACTTGAACTATCAGTGCTATTTGATGTGATTACTTGGTTCTTTGAGACCTTTTTTCAATTTTCAAAATGCATTTTATTATTATTTTTAGTTCGTTAGAGAAGCATTTGTGATATTTGATTAAGAGAGTACAGTGGTCAAATTTCAACTGTAGAAGAGCTATCTTGATAGACTAGAAATGAGAGAAAGAAACATGCATAAGTAATGCATCACTGAAAGCTGGGTAGTAACATTGTTAGGGTAGTGGCCTGCAATAATATATGGACAATACATTACAAACATAAAATTAAGTCCATCTGATTTGATTTTATATCAACATAAGAGAGACAAAAATCCTATATTTACAGTAACAAATTTCAGTGGCTTACAATAAGAAGCATTTATTCTTTGTTTATATTACATGGCGCAGCTGTGCATCAGGTGCTGTGACTTGACTTGTCATCTCTAGACCCAGACTGAAAAGACGTATTTCTTCTTGAGATGAAGGAAAAGAATCAACAACTGTGATCCCTAAAGTGCGGTGCATGTGTCATACCTGCTCACATTTCACTGACCAATAAGTGCATCATATGCCCAAAGTCAAAGTCAATGGGATAGACACATTAGATCCACACAAAGGGAAGATGGATTGAGTGTTTGTTAGCAATGTATAGTATTCATTATAATAGTCACACTAGTGTCTAGCTTCCTAGTAATGAGTCACACTAGTTTCTGTACTATCCTCCTAATGTGGTTATGAAAATGATGGTCAGAAATAGAAGATCTAGTACAATTGATGGGTTTGTGGAAAAAAAATGATGACAGATTCAGTGAGAAACATACTGTGTGTGGGCTGAACATCCAGGAGGAGATGTCAGGCAGGCAGTCTGAAATGTAAAATTGGTGCTTAGAAAAAAGGTCAAGGCTGAAGATTCTTAATGGATCCAAGAACAGATCAGTGAGGAATACATCTTGGCAAAGGAGGAGTAGCTATAGGAAACTGAGTTCAAAGCTCAAATGCTGAGTAAAATGTAACTTGATAAAAATGGAAATTGGTGACCTAATTACTACTAAGTAATTCAGACTCATTCGGCAGTGGGTTCGGAGTTTCTTAGTTCATCAAGGAGATGAGATAGTGTATACATTAAAAGTATGAGCTTAAAAATCCAAGAATTGGGTTACCCGCCTGCTTAGTTACTTTGCAACTGCGGGGCAAGACTGAGCAATTTACTTGACTTTTGGCTCCAGGTCTGTTTCCTCCTCTGCCCAATAGTAATAAAATCATTTACCTTTATAGAATTGTTGAGAGATTAAGTTATATTATGCATGAAAAATGTTCAGACAGTTCTTAGCTTATTTTAAATACAATTGTTAGAAGTAGTGTTGCTAACAGAATTACAGAAGAGAAATCATTAACTGGAGCTTTATCTATCTTTCTTGAAGCACATGTTCTTTATTTACTTTATTTACTTTATTGAAAACATAATAAGAATGTTTGGTATGAATCTTATTGGTCATTTAGATGAAAAATGCAAATAGGATCAAAATCAATTATAAAATATATACAACATCTTGAGTAATAACATTTATTTCTAAATTCATCATGCCCAAATGCTCAATTCTCCATACTTGGAAGAATATGGCTAGCAGCATATGTATTTATTGCTACCAGTATTTTTATCACAGCAAATTTATGAAAGGCTATTTGGACAATGTTGTTGCTATTTATTTTCAGCCTCTTAGTTTTTTATGCTCAATGAGGAATCAGATGGTAATTAACATTGCTTATAAAGAGATTAATCATTTCTGAGGAACTATTCTATTTGGTTTAAATGAATAAATAAAAGGAAACCTTGAAAATTAGCTAAAATTTAAGACTTGGAGGGGCATATCTAGGCAACTTCCAGCATTTGTGAAGCCTATTGTGTCCAAAATTTCTCTTCAAATTTTGTCCTTTTTTCTATTTTTTAATGGTAACAAAGTTTTATTAAAGGTAGGAAAATAAACAGGCTCTGCACAACAAGTTTGGACCAAATGAAAGTAGGAAAAGAAGTACACCCTGCAGTGTGAGGGTGGGCCACCCTGCAGGAGAGAACGCAGTGGCCCTTTCCTCTATTTCCACTTCCTCCTGTTAAAATATGTTGCTATCTGTGTGCTGGGACTCCAGTGGTTTTACCGGCCATTTTTTTTTAACCTGGGATTGAACTCAGGACCTTGTGCTTGCAAGGCAGGCGCAGGACCACTGAGCTAAATCCCCAGTGCTTACTGGCCATCTTTTATACTGGGCAGGGGAGGGACCTTTAGTGAAGACTTCTTTTATAACACCAACACTATTTTCTATTTTTGAAATGAATGTCTAAGAAGTCTTAAAAGTTGTCAGTGAAACAATATGTATTCTAAGGCCTGCAGCCCATATTGTTCTTTTATGTTATCTTGTGGTTTTCCTGTCAAATGGTGTTTGGTGTTTATTTTTGTTAAGCCTCACTATCCATTTGTTAGTCTGCAGGGCTGATTAAAATCCAGACTTCCAGATGAGGCTTACAGATGTTGTAGAATTACAGAAAATTAACGACAGGTCTGGCAGTGATTTTCTAAGATGGTTCTGTTGATCTCACAGAAAGTGAGGATTTCTTTGCTAAGCTTCCAAAATATATAAATCTTCTATTAGAGCTGTTTTTGTAACAGACCTTGACATGTATGAGCTAATTCTAGGAATCAGTCTTATAGCTGAAAACCTATAACCTTAGGGAAGATTAAAGATTATGTTGTTGTCCATGTGTGTATCTTCTCTTCTGCACTAAGCAGAATGTTTGGAAGATACTTGACATATTAGGAAGAAACTCAAAAGTATCTAATATGATAATATTCTAGCACTAAAATTAATTGTCGTATTTTGTTTTGTTTCCTTTTACATGTGCTATTAGTGTTTTAAAATTAACGTGGCTAGCTAATTACTTTTGCTGATGTATGGATATTTTGTATTTAATTAATAATTTATTTTTATTTAATGAAGAATCTATTTGTCCTTGTTCCATAGATGAACTCTTCTATCAGATTAAATTTAACATTATAGATCAACGTAATTAATACAAACTGTTATTTGCAAAAGCAATATAACATCACAGAAAGATTTTGCTAAATTTAAAAATCCCAACCTGACTTCTAAACATAATTCGCACTAAAATGTTTTTCTAGTCTTTCATGCTATATATTTGTTTTTACCTGTGTGATACCATATAAAGTTCATTCAACTTAATATACTTCTTATTTGCTTATCATTGATGGCTTTATATAATTATATTTAGCAATAAATTGTATTGTTTGGGTATATAATTCATATAATATAGAAAGTTTATTAAATGAATTAATTTTAACGGTTATGAAATTCAGGTAAAAATAAATCTATAATTGACCTACACAAAATTTAACAGGTTAAAATGTTTACTTGCTCATTGTCTTTTCAGTGTCTTCCCTACAGAAAATGATATAATGAGCCAGGGATTTAGCTCAGTGGCTACACACCTGCCTTGCAAGTGCAGGGTCCTGAGTTTGATCCCTGGTACCAAAATAAAACAAAACAAAAGGATATAATATAAAGTGTGTCATTTCATTATCACTGCAAACATCATTATCTCAACTGAGTGGACAAGGCCGGAAGATCTAGTGATCACAGTAGTTCTGCTATTTGTCTTTTTTCTTTCATTTTCAGCACTTTGCTGAAATATGCAACCAAATAAATTAGCAGCTAATGCTAATAGGATCTTCATTTAAGAGAACATCTCAAAATCTTTATCCCACTTCCTTTTCTCTTTGTCCTGTTCTCAAGAGAAGCTCAGGAAGCAACTGAAACAGGTCAACTTCTAATCTAGAGGTCTACTAAGTGCTAGTACTCTCATGACTACTGCAGTACTCTAGGTCTTACTTCTAGTTGACAGGAGCTGCATACCTTTGCAGGGGCTTCTAGAGAATTTGTAGATGTGGTTCTCACGCTGAATCTGAGAGCATAAATGAGAAAATAGCTGTGTATCCCACATGTGTGTTGAGACAGCAAATATTTACACATATTAAAACCTCACACATCTCTCATCAGCATTTGGTTTTGCAGTTTTATCCTTTGACCCTTTACAATGAACTATGAATTCATTTTTAGTATCTTTCCATTTATCTCTCAGCATTTGGGGTTATCCTTGATTCTATTCTCCCTATGTTGTGAAATCTGAACAGTAGCGGTGTTTGTGCCTTGCACTTTCTTGGCAAAAAATGGCAGGTTAAGTAGTTTATACAGTCAGTATTTGTTATTTAGCCACCCAGATTATGATTCTCCCTGGTAACACTCTTTCCCCATCCCCCCGCCAAATAACTTGTAGAACTCTACTCATTTATAAGCTGAGGTTTCTTTCCTTTGTGGTTGTACTTCAAGTAGAAAAATTAACTTATACAAGTAAAACAAGTAAGGAAGAAATAAATACTAATACCATATACTGAGGTTATGATTATTAAGAAAGCTTTTGGATGAACATTTTAACTTATGTTAAAGAAGCACAATTTTAATATGAAAATAAGCAAGACACTTTGACTTGATTAAATGTGTATACTGGTGTATCTAATTTTTTAAAAAATAACCCTAAATCATATTGATACTTAGTTTTGTCAATGAAAACTCTCATTTCAATTTGTACTAGCTTGGATGATTATTTTTAGTTTTATATCTATGAAAGATTATTGACATTTTTGTTCAGTCTGAATGCACAAGTAACTTAGACCAGGATTTAAATTAGGACTGTGCAATTATATTGAGATACAAACTATTTCATTTGTGGTTGGTTGCCTTCTCCTGCCTCACTGTCTATGTTGATACCTGTGATCATCAGTATACCTCTGTCCTAAAAGTACTTCCTTTGATACCACATCTACCTCACAAAGAATCGTGTTATATCCAGACGTTCCAATCTATGTGTTTAACTCATCTTCAGTCTCTTCCTGGATTTCCAGGTTGGCTGGTATCTTCAAACCCTCTGTGGCTCTTTTGTCCTTTCTCCCTGGATTCTGTGTTGCCTACATCTCAAATTTGAGTTTGAGTTCTTTCTCTTCTACTCGGTACTATCTAACTTTTATAATCTTGCTTGCTTATTCTTTCAAGTTACCTCTGTTATCACTTTACAAAATTATAAATATTAAGTAGGCCTATCCATTATCATGTATCTCCACTTGTCTTATATCTCTACTTATCTTTTATCTCCACTTTATCATGCAACCTATTTCCTGTATCAACTGA
>NW_022900927.1:41648168-41653916 GCF_012274545.1 Fukomys damarensis
TATGTTCACTATATAGTACTATAATAAATTAATGTGCATAGTATACTACTGTATCAGCTGAAGATGACTTTTGGAACACACCATTGGAATTTAACCATAAATGATCCCAGCATGTTTGATTAATAATTAACTAATGAGCTTTTGCAAATATCTTTCTAATAATCACAGTACTATGGACATTAAGACAGATATTTTCTTTCTGTATTGTGAATTCTATTACAAAGTAACCCTGGACAATTCTTTCGTAGGTTGTGCTTCATACTGCTGACATATATATTTTTAAAATTTTTTGTAGGCCAAAATTTGCTATGGTTGACACATCACAGAACTCTTTATGACCTATCTTTAAAGTGTTTTAAAAAAGCTACAACAGTAGTGACTTTCATATTTCTAAAATTTGCTGACTACAAAGATAAAAGTAAAAAGGATGTGAAAATTTCATAACGGTCTTTTTAAGAGATCTACCCTTTCACTTCCAAACTCTAACAATAAATTGAAAGATGAATGATGTTTTACAAAGTGTCAGAACTATTTCTGTGCTGTGTGTGAATATATCTAACAGATATGAACTTTAACCTTTTACTCAGCCAATCTATCAGATAATGACATAACTGTAAAAATGTGTAGCTTACATTTTAAAATGTTATTTTGGAATATAACAGATTATTAACGTATTATTAACATAACATAAGAAATAAGATATATGTATGAAGTGGTCAGTAACATAATTATATTAAATATTTTATTGGTTTTCTGAGATTAAAACTCAATTGAATATAATAATAATAGTAAAACTTTACCTTTATTGACTTAAATTTGGCTTTAGATTAAGATTATAGTGGATTCTAATAATGAAAATTGTTGGCCCCATCCTGCTAAAATACATACTTAAAATTGTAGAAAATTGGAAATTCAGGAATTGATTATATGATAATTCTCTATTAGTATGGTCACATGACAAAAATCTTAATTGAAAACAAATGTTCATTGAAAATATTATATTAATCTAGCATTTGATTTATCTATAAATGGGCTGTACTGGTGTACTCTATTTCTTCCTTTTTTAACTTATATACTAAAACCTATAAGGAATACATAGAACAATTATCATATTTAGTTCATTCTTTAAGTAGGAGGTTTTGCAAATTACAGTTGTGGAATACAGTTAATGGAAAGACAGAAAATGATCATTTAATTTTCCTAATATTTCTAGCCTGTAGAGTTTATTTATTATTCAGTAAGCAATTTCTACCTCTCTTATATAGAGTAGTAAGGATTCAGTCATGCACAAGACAAACCAAGACACGGATGTCATATGGCCTAGATTCTTGCAGAATTTCTTGAATATTTGAAAGAATTACATTTCAGTTAAGGGCTATTTTAAGTGGCATAGAAAATAGATGCCTGTGAAACATGAGAAAAGGAGGCTGTAAAGGCAAGACAAAGCCCACCCTACTTGAAATTCTCAATATACACGAAGGGTCACGGTATATAAAAGAATAGATCTGTTATTAATTTTTTCTTTTATTAATATAGATTTATAGTAGAAAATGATAAAACTCATCATGGAGAGTTAGTATGTGTACATAACACATCTTGATTATTTTGAATCTCTTTTCCCCTTCTTTATTTCCTTGCCCTCTATCTCTTGTCCCCTTTCCCTTTTGCAAAAGATCTGTCTCCTTATTTCCTGTTGTCTGCCTTTTCTTTTGCTCTTTATTTATTTAAATAATATATCTTTAAGTAAGTATTCTCTCTTATTAGGACAATATCTAATACCAGGTAAAAAGTAAATTTACTCTTTGAATGTATTCATTATTTTCTAAACTGTAATTCAATTGCAGTTGACTCATAAACCAAGTTGTAACTTATTTCAGATCAGGACATATAGATGTTTTGTTTCTCCCTATTACAAAGCACAGAGAAAAATATTTCAAATATTATTAGCTGTGCTCTCAATTATTTCTATGGAAAAACTCTCCAAACTATGTCTCTTTTCTGCAATAATTTTAATTTGATGAAATCCTGAAGGACTAGATTTTGTTCCGTTGATCTTCATAGATTCGGTAAACACCTAGAAAATCCTTGAAGTTTGAATTAATAAATGAAGGAAGTTGCCTTAATGACAGTGAATACAAATCAGCAGATAATTTTTTCAAAGGTCCATGATTGATTTTGGTAGAAACAAGCAAATTCAGATGTATCTTTTACATACTGTGTTTACTTTTCTGCGATTGGATCCAAAATGGATTAAAATTAAGGATCTTATTTGTAGTTAATTAACCATCTTTTTATGAATTCTGTAATAGTCATGAGTTAGTGCAGAGCCTGAAATATAAAAGATATTCAGTATATGCTCTGTAAATTATGGAGTAAATGAACACATGGGCCATCTTAAGTTTTGGTTAAAAAATTGGAAGTTCTATGAAATAATTGTGGGATATGAAGTTGTAATCAAAAGAATACAGGAAATCGAAGCATACTTTTTGGAAATGAAACACATGGTATAAGATTTGCCTGTTCAGTAAGAGGGACTACAATAAGGTCTCTGCTTCACTTTGGGAAAACAAATGGAGCCTAGGGATAAAACTAAGCATAACTCAGCAGCGTATTAAGCAGAAAAGCAACACCTCAGAAAGGTAGAAATTAAGTGTACATACTTTCTTTTGCCAGTAAACTGTTTCTTCTCTAAAGTCATGTTTAATTTTTCATTTAAGAGATATGTTGATTCCAAAAGACCGTTGAGAGACAAATCTAAGAAATAATTATTATTTTTATTCCACTTTCTCTCTTCATGGTAATTTCTAAATTATCATCTTTGAAAATAATTTGAGGTCTGTGCATTCATTCCATATGTAACTTCTTTTGGGGCTTTATATAAAATTACTGAAGAAAAAATTATCATGAAGATGAGAGGCAGGAATCCTTTTCTTGTAGCAGAAAGCTATGATGTCTCTTTGTTCTTTATACTAAAAGAAACCTTAGAAATATTACAAATACTTGAGGTTTACTATTATAGCCAAGTTGTTAATGAGTGGATTATTTTTAATTGAAATGATAAATGTGATATACAGTAATTATATGGCATTTTAATGAGAACAAATAATCAACCAAACCAAAAAGACTGTCAATTATAAGAAATTACTGAAATGATTGCAAATTATTAACACATAACATCATGAATATCCTAAAGCATTTAACCTTTTGAGGTCATAATTACAATACTTTGTGAATATGTAGTTAGACATGTATACTTTCATAATTATTCTAAAAGGGAAGCCTAAGGAATATGGTAAACACTGACAATAAAACAAAGGCAATTTAAATTACTAGGTTTAAATCTTAAGCAAATAACATTTCCATAATGCTTTGTTCGTTGAAGATATTTAGAAATATCTTACCTTGGTGACACAATTTATGTTTCATGCAATACTTTACTTTGTCAGTGTGCTGCAACAATGCAACATATGAGATTTTGTATCAGAGTCACTTGAAAGTTATATAGGTACTATATGAAGATAGTCTAATTGCTGCAAAATACTAACTGCTGAAAAATGATTTTTATAAATTTCCTGAATCAATTCAAATTCAATTTTTTTTTTTTGTACTGGGTATTGAACTCTGTTTTTTGCGCTTGCAAGGCAGGCCACAAAACGCTGAGCTAAATCCCTGACCCTCAAATTCGACTAGAGGAAAGAGTGGGAGTAATAGAGAGGGATAAAGGGAATCACTAAATATGAACATCAACACAGTTGAAGTAGCTCTGCTGTTTCTTTTCACCATTCTAGTCAGAGTGTGTATCCCAAACAAACTAAGCACAGAAGGAAGAGTTATATTTGTGGAGATTTTTAAGTCTTAATTTTCACATGCTTTATAAAGAGTGAGTTAACCAATGATAATACAGTTTCAGATCTCGGCTCCTTAACATAAGACACCTACTTGACATAATTAGAGAAGTTGTAATGGTACTTACTGCAGTCATCTGGGGGGGGTATTGATAAATAAAGGGAGATTAGTGGAAAGACTTTGATTTACAGATATGAAATGTTCATCTTCTGCCACATTGGAATTTTTCTCTGAAACCTAACCTTTCTTTTGTATGTTAACATGAAATGGAAAAAGATACCAAATTTCTAAAAGTTTTAAAAAATATTTTTATAAAGGCATGGAGTGATTGAGAGGATTAGAATTGTTTAGCTTGCCAAGAATTAAATTTTTCAATCTTAGAAATCCACTTGTTAATTGACATGTGCTTAGACATATCTGAAATTATTACATGTATAATAAAAAAACCACTCTATAATTGCTTGCAAGTGGATCACATCTTAATGAAAAATAAAACAAGCGAACTCAAAATGGGAGGAAATGACTACAATGAGGATTATAGCTATTTCATGTAGACGTCCACAGAATACGGAATGCTGTCATTTAAGAGAATTGGGTGTTTGAAGGATTTTTCCAGGAGAGAGTATTTATCTGAGATGTGTAAGAGTTTGGGAAATGTGTGTGTATGTACAGAGAATGTATTCATCAAACGGATGGCAGTGAAGTGAAAAGAAGTGCAAAGTATCTCAATGTGACTCTGCGCAGGCAAGCGATGGGAAGCTAGCCTAAGCCAGGCAAAAATCAGAATTGAAGATTCTTTGTACTATGCTAAGATTTTCAGGAACAATTCTAGCTTTTAGAAAGGTGTCCTGGAAACACAGCAAAGATACCAATTAGGTCATTAAAGCAAGAGTGTACCTGGAGATGTTGAGTTCCGTGCAGTGAGAATGAAGAGATGAGACGGGGAGAATCAGAGCTGATTGAATTTGGTGACCAGATGGATAAAGACTGAGATTATGTGTAGTGGAAAATGTAGGTTTTTGTCTGGGTCAAGTACTTGAATAAGATTGAAAATCAGCCCTATGTGTGCAACTGAGAGGTACAACTGAGAGGTAAATATAATATTTACATGTAGCCTGTGACTATCCCCTGTATACTCTAAGTCATCTTTTGATTTTTTTATAATACCAACTACAATATATTATGTAAATAACTGCTGTACTCTATTGTTTAACCCATAACAAGCTAAAATTCTGTACACATTCAATGCAGATGAAATTTCTTCCAAATATTTTCAGTCTACTCTTGGTTAAATTCACAAAGAATGCACTGATACGGACAGCCAACTGTATACAAGGGCAGTTGCGATATATCTTAGCTGTAGCCCTGGAAGTAACCTAGGAAATAGGAATATAGGAGACAAAATTAGTTTTGTATGAACACTATTGATGAAATTCATTTTCCGATCAAACATTTTGACTCACATTGGCCTGAGAAAAAGTATTCACTATCTCATGTGCCTGACACTAAGACAGGGTAGTATTCAATTCAAGAGAGACTCATTCCTCAAGATCATCGCTTGGGTTGGCCCCCCATAGAAGATGTTCCAACCAATTTCCGGACTTTCCCCATGCTTCTAAGATAAAACCTCATTTTTCTCTTTAGAGAAGAGTGGGGAGTGACATCATAACTTATGTCACATACTGCCCAAAGATAGCTGCTTTTCTCCAAGTCTTTACAACTTTCTTTCTGTCAGGCTTTTCTGTATGCTCTCACCAAATCCTGGGAAATTGATTTCTGCTGTAGTGACATATAAACTCACTGTTTGAGAAGACGGGATGCCCCATTTGTCAAAGTCATTTTTTTTTATTCTGAATATCACAACTCTTCTGTTTAAACTGTGAGATTTTTTTTTTTTTTTTT